>NC_139222.1:194705901-195305901 GCF_055691185.1 Crinia signifera | reverse complement strand
TGAAGAGGTAGAAATCTGATGCTCCATACATACTACGCGATAAAGGCAGACACTTAAACAGTTTTCCTTTAAACTCTCCACAGCTACAGAGTGAATAATACAGTGCATACATACTGAATAGAGTTGTAACTCTGTGAGGCAATAGAGTCATATGCAGCCAGACTCCTGCTCCCAAGGGGGCATCTCTACTACCCTGCAAGTTTGAATCAGTTAATTGAAAGCCGTCAATATCATTTCTGTGGCTAACTCCATCTCCTATCAGGACACTACAGGTCACACGCTCTTTATTGTAAACATATTTTTTGCAAGTGCCACACACTGTATTAGAAACCATGACCTGTTCGACTAGAAGCAGATATCTTACTGATAGAGCTATATGCTCCTACAAATGAGCCATGTAAAATCTAGCTTTATGAAGTTATTAAACTACCCAACTGTGCCTAATAGCAATGGTTTTGAACTAACAATTACAGATATCCAGAATCTACATACTTACAGTGTAGGACCAAAAAAAGCTCTATCAGTCAGGTGTTTGTCTCCAGTTAGAAAGGTCACAGGTTCTAATCCTGGGTATGACTACTAAGCAAAATATTTGTTACAAATAAAGGATATGTTAATACATTTTGTGGAGTGTAACAATTTTTATAGAAATATTTTCTGGATTGTTCTTAATATATGTATATGGGTGGGTGGGGGGGGTGCACCAATATTTACCTTGCCTCTGGTAACTGGGACGAACTTGCGCCACTGCACTGAATGATATGCACCTACTCATAAACTACAAAGGCAACATTTTCCTGCATGTACAGACTACAAAGGGACGGGTGTGGATAGTGACCCGTGAGAGTGTTCATCATTATCATTCATACACACCGAACTATATGCACAATAAATGTATAGCAATTATTTCAACTAAATCATTTATATGAAGCGCTGTGCCAGGTTTTTACCTTGAGAAGTTCCCTTGGAAAGTCCTTCCCTCCATTTAATCCTTCCAGATTGCCTATGAACTCTGAGCAAGACATCCTTTTACCAATGTTCTGAAAAAGAAACGTATTCAGGTTCACAACCAAGCCTAAATATAGTAATAACAGGAAGACTGCTTATATTCAAGGTTGGACTGGCCCCCAGGGGCTTCCTTTAGAAATCAGGTTCCAGACTGTGCACTTGAATTACAAAACAAATATATATTTTACCTTACACTTACAGTATATTGATCTGGTACATTACGGTGTATTCACCAGCAGTATTCACTACAATTTTATCATACGATTTACTGTCCAACAGTTAGCCACACCCCTATGGCAGCTAGCCAAACCTCTCTGAAGAATGGTCACACCCCTAAACGTGATCCCATATCACTGTATTCCCCGGTGGACCCTTCATTCCCCAGTCTGACACTGCCTTTATGAGTGACATCTATATATTAATAGCAGAAGGATGCCATTTTTATAGTGCTGTTGTCTGAACATGGCTTGTCAAAGAAATACCATATTAAAGGTCTTGTGTCCCGATTCACCAGAACACTTTGACTCAGTCAGGAATCTAAGAAGGTACAGTACCTACTCTGTACATGTGCAGAATGGGTCCTGATCGACTGCACACTTGTGGAGGGGGGGGGGGATGCGGGATGACTAGCGTCTCTGGAAAGGGGGGCACCTCGCCTCCATTTTCCGTGAGTGAAACACCTGGGGTCTGCTACTCCGGACACATTCCTGGCCTCACAAGCCGCCCTCCGATGACCAGGATTACTCAGCTGCCTGGCAAACATTGTGACAGTCAGTTGATCGCAGGCTACAACCACGGCCATTGTGCTGGGATTACAAGTGCAGTAAGAATGTGTCTAACATCCCCATATGCATTTGCATTTTCAGTTCATGTGTAGTTTTGCAAATTCATCTACTGCTGATTTAGGCCCTTGGTCCCTAGATGTGCAAAAAACTATCAGCGTTGTAATTGGTTCTTTGTTTCAGTTTTATGTGGCAAAACGTCCACCTGCCATTTACAATGCATCATCATTGTGCTCTGGATAACGTGACAACTGGTGAACTCTGCGTGTGAAACATGTGACTTGCTGTGTGATCTGGTAATTGTCAGTTATTTGTAGTCATCCACTAAGCAGGGATGTTTCCAAACTCAAATTAATAGGATGAAAAGGGGCAAAATGTTCCAACCCACACATTTGCCAAGTTAAAACTGGGAAGATCGGCTACTTTTAGATTACTGTCCGATTCAGTAATATTAGAATATTTGTAAAATAGAATATGTAGGTGTTACTATAATTATTTAATGGAGAATGATCTGATCTCAATCTAAATCATTCTGGAAGAGAAAGAAAATCAAATCGCTCATTATCTTTATTATTTATTCATTACATTTGTTGTATATCTAGTATTTATTCATGTGACATTTTTCCAGGGTGGAACTCCTTATACGTCACTTCTGGCCATAACATTGTAGACTGCACCTGGGTGTTAAAGAGGCCAGTTCCAGTTACAGCATTGGTGTACTTCATTTTGATTGAAATTTATTCCAGTCAATGGACCCAGAGGTTTGATTTTACTTTTATTTATGAGGTTTATAATGTAAGCAATGTGTTATGGATCAGTTAATAATAGTAAAGAGATGGTTATGTGCAGTGGCGGCTGCAGCACAGTTCAATATTTAAATATGGGTGCCACACCAACTGCCAGTAAGTCACTTTGGAATGGCATTTGGTGGCAGTTGGTGTGGCTTTAATTGAAGCCACCACTGGTAATGTGTATTTTTCATATGAGGTCCAGTTGATTATCTGTACAAAAATATTATCTTACAGATGTGTCCACGTAAATCTTGGCTTTTTTTTCAATTTGTCACAACATGTAAAACACGGCTCACCTGTTTTTCCAAATACTGTATAGCAAGTAGATGGATTCTAAAAAACTTTTGCAGCAGTAGAATTTGTATAAAGCAATAGATTAGAGAAACAAATTTTTATAAAAATCACTGTGCTGGGCGGCAGTGAGCCTGAGCCAATGAGCGGCGGAGCCAGCAAAGGGAACCGTCTATGATTGTTGTGCATGGCCAAGCGAGCGGGCAGCGAGGAGTGATGAGCGGTGCCGCCCCCATTAGTCAAGTCAGTGGCGGCACCACTCATCACTCACCGCTGCCCGCTTGGCTCAGCCATGCAGTGCTGCCTGGTCAGGTCACTCAGTCTGGACCATATTTGCCTACCTGACCCTCTCCATGCGGGAGAAAATGCTCTGTTCCTGAACTTCCATGGTAATGTATGATTGCCATCTCCTGTGGTGAAACACCTTTACCTAGCTCCCCACAGGTGATGGCAATCATACATTACCAGGGACAGAGCATTTTCTCCCGCATGGAGAGGGTCTGGTAGGCAAGTATGGTCTGGACTGGACTGCTGACTGACTCAGAGGCAGCCTACCGTGCCGCCCATAGTAAGTGCCGCCCGTAGGTCCATGCCTCACAGTTCAGTAGGAAGCCCCAGAGATCGGCATCCCTCATCGGAGCAGCTGTCCCCGGACCCTGGGGAGGAAAATATGATTTTTTTATATGATTTACCCTGGAATGATTTCTTACTGCACAGCTTTCCTTTTTTTTTTTATTTTTTTTTTTAAGTAAATTTGCCCAGATCCGTATCTCATTACAAGTATGGGAAATGCGATCTGCTTATTTTAAAAAAAATAATGTGAATGACAGGGTTTGGAGCAGTTTTGTGCGAAAACTGCTCCAAAAGCCCTTAATACATAAAGGTAAAACTAAAGTAATGTGAAAAGAGTGTGTAAAAACCCTTTTTAACATTATTTTAGTAAAAGCATGTTCATAAATTGGCCCCTTAGAGTGTAATCTCTCTCCTTGTGCATCTCGCAGGTCAGCACTCGATGGCGCAGGAGCCAAATGCTATTTGCTTTATTGCAGCATAGACTCCTTTATACCTCTGAGGAGCTTTGTCCCAGAGGTCTGATCTAGAACATGCCATGTGGGTGCTGTGGAGCCAGGAGTGTTTCTGGGCAATCAAAAAACCACCATAAGTTATTGCCGCTAAAAGTTAAAGTACAAGTACTATTACAGCACATCAATCACTTAAGTTATAGGCCATAAGTTGACTATACCTCAATGTGATATTTATTCTGCTTCAGCTATTCTGCGTTAGACTTGCTTATGTTTTTATGATTGATGAATAGTTGCATCACTCTGACTTTCCAGCTTCGCTTACAGACATATACCCTGACATTCTACTGTAGGACAAAGTGCTGATCTGCTGTTCTGTCAATTATCATGGATGGTCTGGATCCACATGTTGTAAAGCAATAAAATGCCCTGATAGTTATCCTGGTCATGCTACACAGTTGGAAAATGTATATATACACAAAATACTGTTTCATGTTCTAATACAGTGGTTCTCAACCTTTTTTTTCTCCCGTTCCCCTTGATTAGGCTTTTCATTTATGAGTACCCCCTCGTGAAAATTTTTAGGGGACGTGGCCTAAAAAGGGGTTTGGTCTCATTTGAAGGGTGTGGCTTAACAGGGCAAGTCACTCCCCCATTTTCACTGTGGTGGTATGTGCCATGTCTTCAGATGAATTTAAGAACATGCTGATGTATGATATCCAAAAAGATTCTAGTGCCCAGTTTATACTACAAAAATCATTCTGGTACCAAATATAAAACATAGCGTTCATACTGGCAATGACGAGAAAAAAAGAAAAAGTGCAACCACTTGACCACAATATAAGCTCAGCCCATTCTGCGGACAGCATATAAAATAACAGAACACTGTCAAATCTCTATTACTGAAGCAACAGACATTCCAAGGGATCACGTTAGCCTTCCAATAGTGCCAGATACACATATGCTCCAATGGTGCCAGGTATGCCCCCACAGTGCCAGAAACAGGAATGCCACCACGGTGCCAGGTATGACCCCATGGTACTGGGTATGCGCCCACAGTGCCAACAATGCCCCTACAGTGCCAGCAACAAGTATGCCCCCATAGTGCCAGCAACAAGTATGCCCCACAGTGCCAGCAATGCCCCACAGTGCCAGCAACAAGTATGCCCCCACAGTGCCAGCAATGCCCCCCACAGTGCCAGCAATATGGTATGCCCCACAGTGCCATCAATATGGTATGCCCCCACAGTGCCAGCAATGCCCCCCACAGTGCCAGCAATATGGTATGCCCCCACAGTGCCAGCAATATGGTATGCCCCCACAGTGCCAGCAATGCCCCCCACAGTGCCAGCAATGCCGCACAGTGCCAGCAACAAGTATGCCCCCACAGTGCCAGCAATATGGTATGCCCCCATAGTGCCAGCAATATGGTATTTCCCCCCACAGTGCCAGCAATGCCCCCCACAGTGCCAGCAATAAATATGCCCCCACAGTGCCAATGCCCCTCACAGTGTTTCCCAGCAGCAGCACACTCACCGTTGATGCTGCTGCCAGGGAGAGGACAGTCCAGTGTCCCCCTGCAGTCACTGTAGCTGCCGCCGCTGCCTTCTTCTCTCAGGGAAGGAGAGTACAGCACACTGCGCTTCTCTCCTTCCCTTCACTGTGACTGGGCTGCCCGCCAATCAAAGTTCACGGGCCAGCTCCTGATTGGCTGCCGGCCTGCAAGCTCTGATTGGCTGACGGGCGGCCCAGTCACAGGGAAGCACGGTGAGGGGTAGGAGAGATGCGCAATGCACTCTTCTCCCCTCAGGCTCAGAAGCTGGCTCCGCATACCCCCAGCAACCCGTCTTACTGCCTTCCAGTCGTGGCGGCGTGACCCGGCGTCCTGCGCATGTGCCGGGTCACGCAGCCGCCATTAGCGGCGATTGGTTTGTGTACCCCCCTGAAAGACCAGCGCGTACCCCCGGTGGTACGCGTACCACGGGTTGGGAACCGCTGTTCTAATATCATAATACTTATTATTCCTGATAGACTCCACTTCAGTATTGTCAATGGAATATTGATCATCCAGGTGTCTCTGTGCTGTCCAACGTTACGAAACACATTATTATTGCATACCGCTTTTCAGATGGTTTACTTATAGTAGATTGATGAAAAATCTCAAACAGTATGAGGCTGTTAACTCCTGTGTTTCTCTAATTCCAGCAGTATTGTATTTGCCACTGCTACACTCCTTTACAGTATCAATTGATGTAGGTGGGAAAAGCTTTTAGTACAGCCACGCACAATGAAAAACAATCTGTGGAGCATGACATTTACTTTATAAACCCACATTTTTTTATGTAACAGGATGTTTTGCTCACTGTAATGGGCCTACATGTGTAGCGATTTAGCGGCATTTTTTAAGCAATCTCAGTAGATCGCTTATAAAATGCCCCTACATTGCTATATGTGTAGGGGCTATAGCAATAGCGATGTGCGGACCCATGCGTCATTATCGCCCAGTGATTAATATCTGGCATGCTGGATATTATTATTAATCGGTCAGGACCGCTGTTCTCACCAGAGATCACTGGCCCTGACAGATTGCTCAGGACACAGTGCTGACACATCACTGTGCGATCTTGCTTCAGCATCTCTACGTATGTAGGCCCTTAAAAGGGTCATATGCCAACAACGAGTAATTTACAATGTGAAGCTTAAGCTTTGTTATTTGCTTAAGTGTGTTTACCTAGTGCATCTCAGGTGTACAGCATGTCCCCTGCAGAAATACATTGCATGGATCCACCGGAACATGACCATTCGAGAAACTAAACATGTACAAACTGACAACTGTTTAGTCTCCTCTCAGTTTAATCTTTGTTTTGTCTAAAGAGAACCATACAAGTGAAAGGACATCTGGACTCTATTACATATGTCATTTTGCAGTGCTTTAATATTTCTAGAACATTCTACATATTGCCCTAGTGACGTAGCAATAGCCCCTGCAGTGGCTTGGAGGCAAAGGGTGGCTTATGGGCATTAGGGGTCTGCAGTGTACACTGCTACAACAGCCTTGATGATGGAGACAAGGTGTCTGTGTCCCGTTGCACCTATTCCCTTTGGAAATGTCCTCCCCAAAATGGCCACAGCCTCATATGGAACAGTTATTATGGATGATAGAGGAATGTGACGGCCATTTTGGTAATTTTATGGGGCATAAGAGAGAGACCTAGGCGGTGGACAAAGGTTCAGGGACACCTTGACAAAGAGCAGATTGGCAGCTGGTGGGCTGGAGGGTGGTTGGCGGGGGCGCCTGAAGTCTTTAATGGCTGTGGGTGCAATCTTCATAGTTACGCCACTGTATGTTACGCCATCTAATACAAATTACCCTTTTGGAAAAGGCACACTGTTTTCTAAGAAAGACAACAAATAATATTAGGATGTAAAAGGGGGAATTCAGTAATATGCAGTAATTTACTACAGGCTAATTACAGCATGTCACAGCCTGCAGTTAGCAAGTTGTCCTTATTACTAAAGCCCTGTACATACACGAGCTGACCAGTGGGCCCGTCGATATTATTAACTATGTTAGCGGTGCCACTGGTCATTCAGTGACATCACCGGGACCCTGCAGAACATGTAGGTTGTTGGCTACATATACAAAATTGACCTGTATAATCAGCATCATAAACGATGCATGGGAGCTTGCATAATTAACTATATTGAACATACAAATTACCCATTTATTTTAAAAGATATTGCTCAGAAGGGTGATTCTAACTGATATTGTTTAAAAAAAAAAAATCGAGCAGGGTGTTAAGAAAAAAAAAAGTTTCTTGACATTTGTTCTCACCACATTCTAATGACGCACAAACAGCTGATAGTTCACTATTTTACTTAGTGACCTATTGTCAGTTTTTGTTTTTATTTGGGTAATGTAAAGTATGCTTAGTTTCAGTACTTAGCTGTATGCAATTACGGTACTTGTGTATTTTGGCGGCGCCCATCGCATCGCATACCATAAGGCATACGATGGTATGCGATGCGACACGATATCACGCGATATTGTACAATGCCATACAATTTTAAAATTGTATGACATTGTATATGGCATACAATGCCATACAATGCGATGCAATGTGATTAAACATTGTATAAGCACCCTAATGGGTGCTTACAATGTTAAATGCACCCCCCCGCCACCCCCCCACTATAAACGTGAACCCGAAGCGTGGCGAGCGCAGCGAGCCCGCGCAGGGCGGCGGTACGTGTCCTCCGACCTTTTCATACCCCCACTATCCACGTCGGCGTGGAGTTGAGAATAGAAAGTGTGGCGAGCGCAGCGAGCCACGCGAGGGGACGCGGATACCTGTGAAGGCCGCAAGGGGACTCCGACACGCTTCGGGCTCGTTGGCTCGCTGCGCTCGCCACACTTTCTATTCTCAACTCCACGCCGACGTGGATAGTGGGGGTATGAAAAGGTCGGAGGACGCGTACCGCCGCCCCTCGCGGGCTGCTGCGCTCGCCACGCTTCGGGTTCACGTTTATAGTGGGGGGGTGGCGTGGGGGTGCATTTAACATTGTAAGCACCCATTACGGTGCTTAAAAGCACCCTTTAGGGTGCTTATACAATCTTTCATCGTATAGGGGCAAAAATCGCGTCGCATCGCATGCCATCGGGTGCATGGCATGCGATGCGATTAAAACGTTGCGCGATGGAAATCGGAGGGCGCCGCTATAATACACAAGTACCCAATTACTGTTAGCATGTAGTGTGTAATACTAAGCATGGCTGTCCCTGCTGTGGAGTTTGTATATTCTCCTTGTTCTTGTGTTTTTTCTTTCTTCCATTGCTCCGATTTCCACACACACTCCAAAAATACACTGGTAGGCGGTCTAATAAATTAATCCTAGTGTGTAAGTGTGTTCATTAACTGTTTTATTAATTCAGTTCTAGTTCAGTAACAGTACTTTGGTTCATTTTAGGTATTATCACTTCAGGGCATTTAGGGGTAAATTTACTAACATGGGAGTTCTATTGAAGATGGGATGTTGCCCATAGCAACCAATCAGATTCTACTTCTCATTTATTGATCACCCTCTAGAAGATATTAGATAGAATCTGATTAGTTACAATGGACAACATCCCAACTTCAAAACAACGCCCATCTTAGTAAATTTACCCCCTTGCCTCTAAATCCAGGACAACATTAAAGTAGTAGGGAGTCTCGTCTTCCAGTGGTCTAAAACAGTATATGACAAAGCTGCAGCTTCCATGCGTGACTTAAAGAGGTCAACTAAATTATTCAGAACTGTAGTAAGCCAAAGTCTAAAAATTGTCATGCACACCATTATGGGATACAAATGAAAATGTGCAAGATCATCAGCCAGGGAATGCTATAGTTACAGCTGTTTTTTTCTGCACTTTGCACCCATCATCCCTAATTGAATTGCCCCCACAGATTACTTATTCTAAAGGCACCCATACACGCAGATCTCAACGCTGCTCATCCAAATGAAGTGTCCTCCGACGCGAACTCATGGAACCTTTAACATTTTGTAAATGTGTGAACAGAGGACCACGTGGCAGCCCTGCACAGTTGCTCCGCTGTAGCCCCATGACGCACAGCCCAAGAGGAGGCAACCGACCTGGTGGTATGGGCACTGATCCTGGAGGGAACCAGTCTGCCCACTTTAGTGTAAGCAAAAGCAATGACCGACCTTAACCACCTAGCAATGGTCTGCTTAGAAGCTGGCCACCCTCTCTTATATACCTCATAAAGTACGAACAACAAATCAGATTTCCTAAAATCCTTCACTCTATCCAAATAAATGCGCAATGCATGAACCACATGCAAATTTTTTAGCTTGTCCCTATTCCTATCCTCCTCCGGAGGATTAAACACTGGAAGAACGATCTCTTGGTTCAAGTGGAACCTTCTGCAAAAATGTTGGTACCATCCGCAAGACGGCCCTGTCTTAATGGAATACAAGAAAAGGTAACTTGCAAGATAAGGCCCCCAATTCAGACACTCTTCTTGCTGATGCAATAGCCATAAGAAAAGCCAACTTCCAAGAAAGGAATTTTAGGTCAGCCGACCTTAAAGGTTCAAAAGGATTTTTCTGAAGCACAGACAACACTAATGACAGATCCCAGGGTGCCACCGGCTGTCTGTACGGAGGTTTCATACGTACTGTATAACTCCCTGTAGAAAAGTCTGAACTTCTGGTAATAATGCCACTCTCTTTTGGAAAAAAATAGACAAGGCTGATAACTGAACCTACAAAGACTGAAGGCTCAAACCTGCCGAAAAAGCATCTTGAAAGAAGTCCGGAAGTCTACTCACTTTAAATCTAGATGTGTGAACCTCCTACCTCTCACACATCTTATATAGATCTTCCACACTCTATGATAATTTGCAGCTGAAACAGGCTTGCGAGCACTGAGCATGGTCTGAATCACAGAATCTGAAAAACCCTTCTTTTTTAACAAGGCGGTCTCAAAGAAAAGGCCGTCAAATTGAGATGACCTAGGTCCGGGTGTAGAAACGGACCTTGTTTGAGTAGGTCCGGTCATTGTGGAAGCCTCCTCGATGCAGTCGATAATCTCAGAATGTCCGAGTACCAAGACCTTCTGGGAAAATCAAGATTACCATTGCCCCGTGCGTCCTTACCCTCTTGAGAACCTGAACGATCATTGGAAAGGGTGGGAACACGTAAGCCAGGTCGAAACATCACAAAATTGTCATGGCATCCACATCCCATTCCTTCGGATCCCTGGACAGGGAGCAAAACTTGGGTCCACTTCCGGGAGTCCCCAGAGAGCTACAATTTCCTGGAACACTTCCGTATGTAAGTCCCATTCTCCCTCCAGCAGATCCGATCTGCTGAGGAAATCTGCTTCCACATTCCAGATCTCCGAAATGAAGAAAGCCGACAAAGCTAGGACATTCAATTCTGCCCACTGGAAAATCCGAGCAACCTCGAGCATTGCCTTCCTGCTGCGCGTGCCTCCCAGATGGTTGAGGTATGCCACCACCGTGGCATTGTCCAACTGAATCCGAATGGGTACGCCCTTCAGCAGGTTCTCTTCCTGTTGAAAAGTCTTCCAGACAGCCCATAGTTCCAGAACATTGATCGGCAGAACTGATTCCTCGCTGGTCCTCCAAACCCTGCAACCTGAGTTGACTTGTGACTGTTCCCCACCCCCTGAGACTGGCATCAGTTGTAACCACCAACCAATACCAAGATTGAAGAGAGCGACCCAGTTGCAGAGTCTCCAGATCCATCCACCAATTCAGTGAATCCCTTGCTTCCCGAGACAGGACCAAGGTCTCCTGTTTCATGGACGTCGGGTTTCCCGACCAAGAGGAAAGGATGTTCCATTGGAAAGTCCGAGAATGAAACCTTGCAAGATGCAGGGTTTCGAAAGTTGCTACCATTTTTGCACTTCCAAACTGATGGATTTGGTGATAGAAGAATTTCAAGTACCAATAATCGGATGTCTCTGGCTTTTAATTCTGGGAGGAACACTCAATGTAAATTAGTGTCCAGCACCACTCACAGAAATTGCAGTTTCCAAATGTGAACCAAGTGGGCTTTGGAAGATTCAAAATCCACCCAATTCTTTGTCACTTCCAGATTTTCCGGCAATTTCTCTGCTGACTCTGCCTTGAACAGCAGGTCGTCCAAGTAAGGAATTATCACAATTAATTTCAACCTGAGAGCTGCTGCTATAACGGGCATCACTTTCATGAATACGCTCGGTGCCGTGGCCAGCCCGAAAGGGAGAGCCTGGAACTGTAGCTGCATATCGTGAAAAGCAGCAAAGATTGATGATCTGCGCAGATAGGCACGTGTAGATCTTGAATGTCCACCGAAGCTAAGAATTCTCCTGGTTCCATGCTTAGGATAACCGTCCTTAATGATTCCATTTTGAAATGATCCACCCATAAATGTAGGTTTAAGGACTTCAGATTCAGAATAGGTCTGAAAGACCCATCTGGTTTGGGAACCAAGAAGAGAATGGAAAAAACTTTCTTCCTTTCTTCCCGTGGTACCGGGATTACCACACCTTTTTCCAGAAGAGATGTCGCTGCCTCAAAAAGGCTTTCCACAAGCAAGCTTCCTTCGGTAAAGGTGTAGGCAGAAATCTCTTCAGAGGTGCTCCACTGAGATTTATTCTGTAGCCCTGGGAAAACACATCCTGAACCAACTGTCCTGAGTGGAGAGTACCCATGCGTCCCGGAACTGTAGTAGGCGACCCCCCACTCTGCTCCCAGAACAGAGAACCTCCAACCCATCATACGGAAGGCTTCTCCTCACCTTTGGAAGATTGTTTTTTTGCAAAGGTGCCAAAACGGGATCTTGGAGCCCTACCTTGAGTGGAGGGGAACTTGCCTCTAGTCGATTGTCCTCTGTTGGCTGTACCACTTCGAAAGGAGGGAAGAAAGGAGGAACGAAAAACCCCAAACAAAACTTGCATGTTTAGCCGCTGGGGTGGGGAGAAAGGTACTCTTTCTCCCTGTGGCTTGCTTACTTATAGACTCTAATTCAGATCCAAAAAGAAGCTCACCTTTAAACGCCAAAGCTTCCAAAGACTTCTTGGAGTCACGGTCAGCCTCCCATGCTTTTAGCCACAAAGCACTCCTGGCTGTTACAGAAGTGGTCAACGCCTTGGAGGCCATCTTGACACACTCTTTGTCAGCCTCACAAATGTACTTAGCTGCACACTTTAGCTACTCTGCTAAAACAAAAGCCTCTGTATCAGGTTGAAACTGAGAGCACAGGGAATAAGCCCAGTGAATCATAGCCTTGGACACCCAGGCCAAAGCAATGATTAGGCGTAGTGTAAATTCCACCCCTTCAAACACCGCTTTTAGGCAACCTTCCATTTTTTTGTCAACAGGGTCCTTAAAGCACCCACCCCCCCCCCCCCCTGGACAGGCAACACCGTAACTTTTGACAGTCCTGCCACCGGGGCGTCTACCAGTAGGACCTTTTCCCACAATTTAACCTGTTCCTTCGGCATAGGATACAAGTTTGCAAACTTCTTTGTTATCATAAGCTTTTTACCAGGGTTTTCATGCCCTCATCAGAGGGAAAAGTAACTGCAATCTGTGCTGTTTCTTGAACACCCCTAGGTGCTGTACTTTGTCCTCCTCTGCAAGATTTAATGTCTGCTTAACAGCTAAGATTAAATCTTCAATACCAGGAGTAGAAGCTTCAAACTCCTCTCTCTGGTCCCAAACCATGTCAGCACATTCACCCTCTTCATCAGAATCTAAATTAAGGAGAGGAGAGGTAGATAAAGGGTGCCTGGGAGGAAATGCCGCAGGGACCTTAGTAAATTGTTCCATGAAAGAATTCATTTTATAAACATTCTGGTCAGTATACTGCATGGCCTGCAGTAACGCTGGGTCCTCCTGGGAAGGGATAATGAAACCCCCTGAAGGTTGAGAGGAAGAAAATGGTCTAGGCGACCTAGTCAGCTCATCCCTTTGCCTATTTAACACTAGCACAAGTGCAGTCACTGATCTCCCAAGCGCAGCCGCCCACGCAGGCTCAGGTTGTTCAGACCTCTGGGCTTTTGGCACCACAAGGCACAGATTCACAAGCAGGACATAAATCCTCATGGTCCATCTGCTCAGATGTTAATTTGACCCCGCAAAACAAGGCAGCCGCCCCCTCCCCACTACAGCAGTGCTACACCTTTCTGTCATGATAAACGCACAGTGCACAATGTCAGGTGTTTGCACAGAATAATGTATCAGAGTACTTATCTGTCTGCTGTAATGGACCTCAGCGGTCACATGGGGAAGCGCTGCTCAGAGGAAACGGTAACTCTGCCTGTAGATGAAAAATTCTCCTTCCAGCTCCGCACAGTGTAGGAAAAAGAGCGCCAGACCAGAGTTGGGAAGAGACCAAGTCCCTGCTTCAGCGGGGATGGACGCTTCTTTGGCACCCTACCCCTTACAGCTGCTCCCAGAAAGTGTTTCCTCTCCCTTCCAGTGACTCCCCTCAGATAAGGAACTTGGAATCTTCCAGGAGACCCCCAAAAGAGGGAGTCAGAGAGCAGACAGCGTCTCTCAGCACACAGAGAGTTGAAAGGACGCGCTTCTGTCAGCCTCTGCTGCGCTTTCAGTGGAAAGAAACTTCTGCTAGAAGTTTCCCACTGTAAACCTGCACTAACTAAGGTGAATATTAATAAAAAAAAAACTAGCTACTCTCAAAACGGCTGCAAACCGCAGTCTTGTCAGCATAACACTTACTCCGGTGGGCGCCTAAAACGAAACTAAGGAATGCTGGGATGCAGAAGGGAGGAGCCTGCCTTTCAAAGATGTTAGCAAAGGTGCCTAGCTCCTGGCAGACCCTCCTACATCCCAAGGTCAAGCTGTGTCACCAGGATGGACGAAAGAGAAATATTAATGTTTCTATCAAATGCTAATTGGTGTGGGTGGCTTTAGCAAAGTTTAACTTTCCCTGCAACTCATAAATCCACTGAAGAAATCAAAACCAAGCATTGAAAGCTGCAATGACGTCACTACAGTCTGCAGGGAGTCCAGTAGGATATGATGGGAATTATGTAAGACTCTGGGCACAGCAACTCCGTACAAGAACATCATTAGATGATCAGAAATATGGAAGAAAAGCAGCTGGGAGACTTAGATCATTAAACGTTTTTAATAGTGGCATGGAAAAATGTGCTAGTAAAAGAAAACAGTGAATTGGTTTTCTTAGTTTCCCTTTTGTACTTCTCAAAATACAGTAGCAACATTTTCTTAAGTATCCGGACAGATTACATAGAACACACCTTAATACTGACACAATGGTTTACTTACATGTCCATGCAAGTCAGTATTTAGCAGCATCAGTGCACATGTTAATGTATGAACTCCATCTGAAAGATAAAAGGAATGGAATTCAGAGGAAGGACACTGCTTCTCCTGTCATTATTATTTATACAAAGAAAAATAAAAGGGACAAAGGTTTTTATACAATGTGACATAAAACACAAATCAGCAGAGGGGAGAGCAAGGAAAATGTACAATATTAAAAGGAAGGGAACAAGTAGTGCAAGGACAGATAATAAAGGGAACAATGGAGATGGGCGAAATCATATAATAAGCGACTGCAGGCATGAAAAGAATGCTAGAATATAAACTAAGAGGAGGAAGCAAAAGGAAGGCAAGAGGAATATAAAGAAGAAATGGTGTGAGAAAAAAACACCTGTAAAAACTGGACAAAGAAATAAATGTATGGCAGGTGGCCGTACACTGGGCTAGATACATACTCTGGGGAAGAGATGTACACCACCATGACACATTCCATACACCGTAGATACATTCACTGGGGAAAGTACATTAAGTACACCACCATGGGGCATTCTATACACCAGAGGATACATACACTGGGCTAGATACATACTCTGGGGAAGAGATGTACACCACCATGACACACTCCATACCCCGGGGATATATTCACTGGGGAAAGTACATTAAGTACACCACCATGGGGCATTCTATACACCAGAGGATACATACACTGGGCTAGATACATACTCTGGGGAAGAGATGTACACCACCATGACACACTCCATACACCGGGGATACATTCACTGGGGAAAGTACATTAAGTACACCACCATGGGGCATTCTATACACCAGAGGATACATACACTGGGGAGGCTACAGTAAGTACACCACCATGAGACATTCTATACACCAGGGATACATTCACTGGGGAAGCTACACCACTACAGGGCATTCCAAACACCAGGGATACATAAACTGGTGAAGCTACAGTAAGTACACCACATGAGACATTCTATACACCAGGGATACATAAACTGGTGAAGCTACAGTAAGTACACCACATGAGACATTCTATATACCAGGGATACATAAACTGGTGAAGCTACAGTAAGTACACCACATGAGACATTCTATATACCAGGGATACATAAACTGGTGAAGCTACAGTAAGTACACCACATGAGACATTCTATATACCAGGGATACATAAACTGGTGAAGCTACAGTAAGTACACCACATGAGACATTCTATATACCAGGGATACATAAACTGGTGAAGCTACAGTAAGTACACCACATGAGACCTTCTATACACCAGGGATACATAAACTGGTGAAGCTACAATAAGGACACCACATGAGACATTCTATACACCAGGGATACATACACTGGGGAAAGTACAGTAAGTACACCACCAGGGGGCATTCTATACACCAGGCATACATACACTGGCAAAACTACATTAAGTAAACCACCATGGGGCATTCTATACACCAGGGATACATACACTGGGAAAGCTCCAGTAAGTACACCACCATGGGACATTCTATACACCAGGGCACATTCCAAACAAAAGGGATACACACAGTAGGGAAGCTACAGTAAGTACATCACCATGGCACAATCTATACCCTGCAGATACATACACTGGGGAAGCTACAGTAAGTACATCCTCACTGCGCATTCCATAAACCGGGTATACATACACTGGGGAAGCTACAGTAAATACACCACCATGGGGCATTCTATACACCGGAGATACATACACTGGGGAAGCTACAGTAAGTACACCACCATGGGGCATTCTATACACCGGGGATACATACACACACTGGGGAAGTTACAAAAAGTACACAACCATGGTGCATTGTATACATTGGGGATACATACACTGGGAAAGCTATAAAAAAAATACAGCACCATGCCACATTCTATACGCCAGGAATACATACATACATACATACATACATACATACACTGTGGAAGCAAAGTACACCATGCTGGCACATTCTCTGAATATTGTTTAGCATTTTACTTCCATATAAATTGTACATTGGAAGCAGGGCTCTTGTATTTCTTTCTGGGGGAGACGAATCAAGCCTTACAAAATGAGATACAGTTGTCCAAAGCAGCAAATCCATTTTTGGCATTTAACATATTATGCTAGATAGTCAACTACGTTACTTTCTCTCTCTCCAAGGTTTGATACATCTCACCCTCAATGCCTCATTATGTATTTAACCAGTCTTATTTCTTTAATACGGTTTTGTGCAATGGAATGTGCTTGTGCTGCTCAAATAAAATTTAATTCATCAATCATCCTCGATTCCATAGTCAGAGAATTTGACATTTGCATCAACATACAAAATCACATTAGTGAGTATTAGTACTGTAAAGATGATCATTACTGCAAAGTGAGGATATTTGATGAAATATTTACAAGACCTGGCACTGCCAGTGGAAATTAGGAATAATTGTCAACTATGGAAAAACAAAGATATGATACTTATACTAAATATGAAGAACATGAAACATAAAAATGATAGAAAGTGCTAAAAAAAACAAGAAAATGGTTAAGAAGGGACGCTAATGAGGAAGATCACAATAAAGAGAGAGACAGTCATAATAAGGATGGCCAGAAGGTGAAAGGTTTGAAGAAAAGAGGTAAGGTGTGTCACATAGGGGTAAAATGATCAGTAACGCAAGTTGATAAATATAAAAAATACGTAGAATACATTAACTTTAATGCTACCCAGTACAGAAAGCAGCTATGTCTGCACTTTACAGTTCCATTATTTCAAAGTTTACATTTTATTACTGTAACAGAACAGTATTTTTTCCACAGTATCTGATAACGGGGCACAGAACGCGAGCAATAGAAAATATGCAGCATGTGAGGGTCTATTGTATTTCCCAATGACGCAGAATGGTAAAAGATTACAGAATGACTTGCTGACACCTGAACTTAAGCAAATGGGACATTTCCTTGTTATCTCATTTTGCTACTGTTCCAAGATAAAATATAGTTTATAGTGCTGATGCTGAATAACAAGCAATAGCTTCTGTTTACTTTTATAACAATAGTAGGGGCATTTGTAGATCTGTTTATAGCACAAGCAGATACATTTATTGTCATAAGAAAAAACTTCCAGCATGAGAACAAATAATATTAGGATTTCAGCACAAACTTGTTGTAGATAAGAGTAAACAATAAAAATAGGGTAAAATGGGAGTCTACTTTTGTTTCAACCCTGTACACATTATTATTTTCCCCATTTCCCATGTTTGCTGATACCTTCTACAGCACTAAGCTACAAATATCGATCACAACAGAGTTACATCTACATCTGGCTTCACAAGTCACACTGTCTATACTGTTTGATTAAGCTGTTCAATAACCACTATAACCCCTCTTTCCATGGTTAAATTTCTGAGCCTTAATGTGAAAGGCCTGAACTCACCTCAGAAAAGACGTTTAGCCTTAAAATACTTCGCAGATCAGAAAGCAGAAATAATTGCGGTCCAGGAAACCCATTTCCCCTTACACTCTCCCCCACAATTTCATGATCGGAATTACCCTGTGTCCTATATCTCCTCCGGTCCTTTTAAAAGAAACGGAGTGGCTATACTGTTTCATAAATCCTGCCCTTTTAAACTAGAAGGGAAATGGATAGATAATAATGGCAGATACTTAATATTAGTCGGTAAAATAGGTTCCCACACAATTACCTTAGTATCCCTCTATGCCCCAAACTCCAGACAACCCCGTTTTCTTAAAACTTTCTTTCAGAAATTACATGAGGTGAAAAGAGGTGCAGTTTTCGTCATGGGTGACTTTAACATCGCTCCTGACCCCTCCATGGATAAATCTTCCAAACCTGATAAATCCACTATTAACCTCTCTCGCTCTCTGGCCTCTTAGTTCGCACAACTGCTCGCTGAGTTTGACCTATACGATGCCTGGAGAGTTAGAAACCCTGGCTCCAGAGACTACACCTATTTCTCGGCAGTACATAAGTCCTACTCGAGAATTGACCTGCTACTCACTGATAAATAGTCATTACAATCAATCCCCATGGCCCAAATATTGCCCATAACTTGGTCAGATCATGCCCCCCTTATATGGTCTTGGCAGCACACCCCCAGTAATTCCCCCCTTAGACCTTGGAGATTGCAAGATTATATCTTGAAGGATGAAGAGGGGGTCTCTATACTGCGAGAGGCTCTAGCTGCTTACTTGGAACTTAATGACCCAGCTGACACATCTATCACCAATCACTGGTGCGCTCTTAAGGCGGTCATGAGAGGTGCCGCCATCCAGGCTGCAGCTAGAATCTCATGCAGGAATCGAGAGGTTCAATTAGCCTATGAACTAGAACTCTCAAAACTAGACTCTCAACATAAACAGGCCCCTAAAGACCCAGTAATATCTGCCACCCTAAACGCAGCTAAACAGAAACTTAACAACTTATACCTTACCAAAACCCAGAGAGCACTTTCAAAGCTACATCAGAAATTCTACACTTTGGGAAATAGAGCCAGTAAATTACTAGCAAGGAAATTGAGAGGCAAAAATGTGATAAACAGAATTAAAAAACTCTCGAACCCAGATGGCACTGCGGCCACTAACCCTAAAGACATCGCTAACTTATTTGCCTCCTATTATGAAAATCTCTACAACCTGAAAAAAGATCCATCCACACCCCAACCCTCCGTCCCTTTAATACGAGCCTTTCTAGACTCCATAACACTACCCTCGATAACCCCAACTGACTCTGCCACCCTCTGCTCCCCATGGACAACTGAAGAAATCCACAATGCCCTGTCATCGTTAAAGAAAGATAAAGCCCCAGGCCCCGATGGGTTTATAAACTTGTTCTATGTGGTCTTCCGGGAGACTCTCTCTCCCACACTCCTTAACCTCTATAACGCTATCTCTGAAAATCCCTTCCCTGCAGAAATGCTGGAGGCACAAATAGTAACAATACAGAAGCCAGGCAAGGACCCATCTCTTCCCCAAAACTATAGGCCTATAGCACTCCTGAACACCGACCTAAAGCTATACGCTAAACTCATAGCAACCAGATTGAACCCCCTCCTACCTAACTTGGTCGACCAAGACCAAGTGGGCTTCACACTAGGCCGGCAAGCTCCAGACAACACAAGAAAAGTGTTCTCCCTGTTAGAGGCTCGCTCTAGAACTCGAAGGCCTTTGCTGATGTTATACTTAGACGCAGAAAAGGCCTTCGACAGGATCCACTGGCAATATATGCATGAGGTCCTGGTAAAGTTCGGATTCTCAGGCACCTTCTTACAAAACATCCTTCGACTATACTCCAACTCCACGGCCCGTGTCTTCAGCAATGGATTTTTGTCCAAACCCTTTCCTATAACTAATGGTACCCGCCAGGGATGCCCATTATCTCCCCTTATTTTCGCGTTAGCAATAGAACCGCTAGCAGAGAAAATTAGACTATCCCCCACTATTGAGGGCATCCATATCGGCGCCCTACAGCATAAAATCTGCCTCTTTGCTGATGACGTTCTCCTATTTGTAACAAACCCTAACTCCTCTCTCCCAGCTGTCCACTCTATTCTCCAAGAATACTCTAATGTCTCATTTTACAAATTGAGCACCACAAAAACAGAGGCACTCCCTTTCGACATACAAGACTCCCTCCTCCTGTCCTTAAAGTTAAAATACAAATATGCCTGGCAAACCTCATCTCTCCAATACTTAGGAGTTAAAATCCCATTAAACCTCTCAGACGCGATCACACTCAATTACCTCCCCCTACTAGCCCAATTTCATACCCTAACTAAGCAATGGATGACATATACTATATCCTGGATGGGCCGCTTAGCTTCAACCAAAATGATGCTCCTTCCCAAAATTCTATACCTATTCCGAGCAATCCCACTCCTAGTCCCCCTTAATATACTGAACAAGTTCTACTCTGTTATATCCCGCTTCATCTGGAAAGGAAAAAAACCACGAATAGCCAGAGCTAGACTATATAGATCCAAAACTAAAGGGGGGCTCGCCTTCCCCTGCCTTGAACTATATCAGTTTGCTTCCTTACTGGACCAATTGAGGGATTGGCTGTCGCCAGCACCCATTAAACCGTGGGTAGACATAGAACAATCATTATGCTCAGCCTTTCCCCTATCGGATCTCATTTGGACTACAACAGACCCCACTCAGCTAGATCTACAAACACTATAGCTCATACCCTTCGTGTCTGGGATAAACTGATTAACACACTGGGCGATTTCTCTCTTCCTTCCTCTAAACTGTCCCTTTTGGCGGTCTCGAAGATAATTCCGGATCTGCCCATACATAACTGGATAGAATCAGGAATTTTACACATTGGTGAACTATTCGACTCCTCAGGCTTTCTCTCCTTCCAACAGTTACAGTCCCAGTATAATATCCCCACAAAAGATTTCTACAAATATTTGCGTATTAGACACTGGATACAGGCGCAGACTCATACCCCACAATCTATACCCCCGCCCCCTCCCCCATATATCCTCTCTAAATTAAATACCAAAGACCACAAGCATGGTATAACCTATTGGTACTCTACTCTCCTCTCCCCTCAAGAAGACACTAAACTCCTAATCCAAACCAGATGGGAAACTGATTTAAACATCTCTATGTCAGACGAGGAGTGGAACAACACCTTCCTCAACATATTCAAAATGTCTAAATGTATAAATCTGAAATGATGTTTAAACTGATACACGGCCTCTATCTCACCCCTGAGAGAGTCAACAAGATTTGGCCCGAATCCTCTAAATTCTGCTGGAGACAATGTGGATCGGTGGGTACACTGATACACATTTTCTGGTCCTGCCCTGTCCTCCAACAATTGTGGACGGAGATCCCCAGAAATTGTATTTTTGCACAGATTCCCCCTGGAGCTCCCGAGACATTTCACCTATGTAGTGAGACATATTCTCATAGCTGCCCGGGCGGCTATTGCACAATATTGGAAGAGACCAGACCCTCCCAGATTATCCAAGATCATAACAGCCATACAATATAGCTATGAAATGGAAACCGTAGGTTTTAAATACTCCATGTCTCCAAATTCACCCTTGACGAACTGGCTCCCATGGTCTGACCACTACGACTCTCTGACGAGACTACAACCTCCTTAATTGGAGTAGATTATTACAAGTAACCCAGTTTCTTATTCCTCAATTAGAACTGGTAACTGGAATGATTATCCTCCTATGATGGTATCGTGCTTCCCCTCCCCCCCCCCCTCTTCTTTATTTTTTCTCCTCTTCTCCCCCTCCCTCCTATCCGTTTTTATGTTACTCAAATGGTTGCTATCATTCAAGTTTGTATTTTATGTTGTGAAAACAGACATATACAATCTCTGTACTGATATCTATACATTTAACCAGTTTTGTCTGTATGCTTTGCAATCAGAAAATTTCTCAATAAAAACTACATTGTTAAAAAAAAATAGGGTAAAATGAAAAAGTGCTACGTCTCTATAAATGGCAATTGTTTGCTCACTATGGGGTTTATTCTAGTTCATTCTTTCTGACAAAATCCTTCTTAGATGGACAAAACCATGTGCACTGCAGGGGGGCAGATGTAACATGTGCAGAGAGAATTAGATTTGGGTGAGTTATTTTGTTTCTGTGCAGGGAAAATACTGACTGCATGATTTTACACTTCAATATAGATCTCACTTTGAAGAAAAACCCCACCCAAATCTAATTCTCTCTGCACAAGTTACATCTGCCCCACCCGCAGTGCACATGGTTTTGTCCATCTAAGAAGGATTTTGTCAGAAAGAATGGACTAGAATAACCCCCTATGTTTAGATGTAACCATGAAAGAAAATATTGATTAACAGATGCAAGTTTGGGACATTCAGTTGAAAATGTTGTGAATCTCAGAATACTGTACAATGCAATATGCAGGTGTTTTAATAAAAGGTGCCAATGGCCAGGGCCGGACTGGCCATCTGACACTTCTGGCAAATGCCAGAAGGGCTGATGGCCTTGTGGGCCGCAGATTTACAGGGCGTTGTGATTACATTTCACCGCCCGCTGCCCTGGCACAGACTCCACTCGAGTTGCAAGCTTGGCTTCCACCCGGCCAGATATCCCGACGCACCCCCACATGACTGGCGCATCCCACGCTGTAGCTGAAAGTCTGTCCCACCCCTCCACCAGCCGCCGCGGCGCGTGCTGGTAGAAGGAGGAGGCTGGACAGCAGTCAGTCGGGCGGGCGCCATCGCAGCGGCATCATTCATCTGGATCTAGTCTCCATCTGACACAGCCCAGGAGAGGACCCACTGCCTGCGCAGTTTGTAATTCGGACAGGGAAGATCCATCATCACCCATCCGGTCCAGAGGTGAAACTAGTGAGTGCACTACTCCTGCACTGGGTGCAGTCTGTGGGGAGTCTGGGGACAGTCAGTTAGTGGGTGGTGTGTAATGGAGCGAGTAGAGGAACATGGAGCATATCGCATATGTGCAGTGCAGCGGGATGAAGAGGGGGAATAGCAGGGTGTATATGGTAGAAGAGAATTTTAGGGTGAAAGTATTTGGGTGGAATAGGGTGTGTAGTGGGAATAGAGGGAGGTTTATGGGGTGTAAATGACTTGACTAAAACACATACATTGTGCATACTACACTTCTGACCCAGGTAGAGGCTCAGTGGCAGGAGGCAAAGCTGGAGTAATTTGACGATAGCCTTCCAGGGGATAAAATTTTGTTTGTGGTATCATCTGCTAGGGGGCGCCCAAAAAAATCTTGCCTAGGGCATCAAATTGGGTAAGGCCGGCTCTGATGAGGCCACGTCCCCTTTTCGCTGCGCAGCTTTGCTGCGCAAGAGTCCCGCCTGCTGCAGGTGGGCCTGTGTGCTCAAAATGCCAATAGACTATGCAGATATGGACACAGATCGCACCACTAAATAATAATAATTATAATTTTTTTTATATAGCGCTCTTTTGATAAAATACATCAAGGTGCTAAACAGATAGAATGAACATAATGGCGTACAGGAACAATGAAGTGCAGAAAAGCTTTTCATGAACTACAGAGAGCATGGAGAAACTTAAGGGAATTACGGAAACGCTTGAGTAAACAGGAAAGTCTTAAATTCTTAAGTCTTAAATCTGTTTCTAAGTGGAATTCTAGAGTGAATTACGGGACATTCTAGGTGCTGCTAAAGTCCTTCATCTACAGATCGCAGTACTCGTGTGGGAAAATATGGAATCAGAAGCAGATTCGGGTACCTTGTGCCTCGGTCATGTAGAGCTTTGAAACTCAGTAAGGTAATCTTGAAGCTGATTCACCATCTTATAGGTAGCCAGTGGAGGGAGTACAGAATGTGTGTTATGCGGATAGAACGGGGCTGGTTGGTTAACAGCCTGGCGGCTGTGTTTTGCACCAGCTGTAATTGGTGCAATTCTTCTGCCGGGAGACCAAGGTAGAGGGCATTGCAATAGTCTAATCATGCAAATACAAATGCATATATGACTTTTGGGAGATCTTCAGAGTGAATAAAGTGTTCGATTCTGGCTATGTACCTCAGATGAAAGAATGAGGATTTTATTGTGGCTGATATCTGATGTTTAAGTGTCAAGCCACCATCCTGAACAACGTCAAGATTCCGCACATTATCAGAGTTCTGTAATTCTGTACCCCCAAGTGTCAGTCCATTTGAGTGGCTATGCAACAGCAGGGGATTGTCACATGCACGTGGAGTTCTCATCCTTGGCCCCAGAAGAAGAGACGCTCCAGCGGCGGTGAACCCAGCGGCTGTTGTGGTGGCGATGATGATGGACTGTGCCCAGCAACAGGGAGAAATGAAATCTGCCAAACGAAGTCCCCTGACGGGGGGAGCAATCCAACCAGCGGGTCCCAGCCGCAGTTACAACCCCCCTTCAGAAGACAGAGGAATCCCCCGCTGGCCCAGAAACCCACGACCGTGACCCCAGTGGGGAACATCCCAGCCTGCAGGATCCCCTGGGCAAAAAACAGCAGTGGCCCTCACGGGGAGAACTCCCAGAGGATGAGGGTAAGGATCTTGCCTCGGGTGGCAGCGGTGATGGGCCAAGCACAGGCCCAACTTCGGCCCCTGTCCTGATCTTTCTCCCCTCATTCTAGCCCACCCCACAGCTGAGGCCCCAGCCATGGTCCCCGGACATGCTGGCCACCCCTCAGCCTAGGAGATCGGGACACAGCCATGAGGTCTGTGAGGCCTGCTGCTACCTGGAAGTAGCTATGACCAAGATGGCGCCGCTGATGGCTGCCTAAGAGCTGTGCAGCTCAGCCAAATATATAACTTATATCTGTACTGTTTTACTTGTCTACCTATCTGACTGGTGCAATCACCAAGTGGCTCCACTGAATGGCTGCCCGGGTGCTGTACAGCTCAGTAAATATATATTCCCCATGTTCGTGTCCCCCATCATGATACATCTAGTGGATATCTGTAAATGTTATATATATCTGTATGTGTCCTATATCTGTACTGTTTTACTTGTCTACCTATCTGGCTGGTGCAATCACCAAGTGGCGCCACTGAATGGCTGTCTGGGTGCTGTTCAGCTTAGTAAATATATGTTCCCCATGTCCGTGTCCCTCATCAGGATACATCTAGTGCATATCTGTAAATGTGATATATATCTGTATGGTCACTGTTTAATTGTTCCCACCCTGGCTGTTGCACAGCAATCCAAATCTAATTCCTAGTATACTGTATACAAGTATACCAGGCCAATAAATCAGATTCTGATCAAAACTATCTCCTAAGAAGTTAAAGTTTAGCACCAGGGCCGTAACTAGGTGTGTGCTATCGGTGCCTTGACCACAAATTAGCTGCACTGGGAGGGGAGGCTGCTGCAGTAGAGGCTGGTGCCGAGAAACAGCTGGGAAGAAGCAGAGTAGAGCGGGAGATTTCAAAAGACCTACTAAAATCAAAGGGTGGCCGCTGACTGGCTGAAAGAGCTGTCTGTCACAGCTCTCAGCCAATCAGCATCTACCTATTGATTTCAATGGGACCGACATGCTTTAAGAGAGGATGTAGGGCTTTGTGCAGCGTCCTCCATCTGGTCCCCCATCCTCTCTGCCAGCAGTAGCGCAATCAAGTCTCAGCACTAGAGGACTCTAACACACATGTGCACATCTCCAAACATACGCAGTGCTGCTGCCATCACTGCGGGACTCCTGAGGGGTTCAAAAGTTACAATAATGGAGCGAAGATAAATGAGCAAATATTATGGTAAGAGCCCGTGCTGCTTTAAGAACAGACTTTGGAGAACAGTTACTGCATATCTGAGCATTTTTCATGCAAGGCTGCATTCAGTTAACATAACAAATCATTATCTGCTCGGCAATACTCTGCTTTGAGCGGAAACACATTTTTATACTACGATGGGTCTATATGCTCTGAATCTATAACATAAAATGAACAGCAGCAGCAATCATCAAATACTAATTAATATACAAAAATTTGTTAAAACATAAGTGGCAAACTTGCATGCAAACGGCTCTCCGATTCTCTGGGGGCTACGGTCACTACGTCTACAAGCAGATGGTCGACATGCAGGAAGGTCAACAGGGTCATTAGGTCAACACAATCATTAGGTCGATATGGGGAAGGTCGACAGTCAACAGGTCGACATGGGGTTTTCACTTTTTTTGAGCCGACATGTGCCGACAGGCGGTATTTCATGCCCTACCATCCACTAGGGTGTGGTGGGAGATTAAAATAGTGTGCATGGCGAGCACAGTGAGCTATGCGAGGGGACGCGGTGCTAGGTTTCAGTATCCATGTTCAGGCGCAGAGTCTGTAGGCAGGTATTCGCATATTTTAAAAATTGCAATATAAATTGCAAGCACAATCGCAGCTGCGAATGCAAAAGCTACAGATGAGGCCCTATGTATACAGTGAAATGTTCTCCCACAAACATTGCTAAGAAAGCACAATTACAGTAGTTGTATTGAAGTCAGAAATTAAACGTAAGACAGATACATTTATTTAAAAATTAAACCCGTTAAGACAAAAATATTTTAAATTGGAACAATTTCCCATTTTACAAAACATTCACATGCCTAAAGTACAGTATACTAAAGAGCAAATATGCATCTGTAGCAAAGTATTCTGTACTGTATACCAGGGCCGTCTTAACCATCTAGTGGGCCCCTGGGCAAAATATTTTTTAGGGCCCCCTCTCCTCCTCACAACACCTCTCCACCCACCTATGTGCAGCAGCATCAGGGGGCACTGGGGGCTTGAAGTAGCTACCTGGGCAGCATGTGGCGGGGATCCAGGCACAACTGTCAGCGGACGTCCAGGCAGAGGCAGTGGTGACCCAGCAGTGATCCAGGCAGTGAGAGAGCTGGGAGCTTGATTTAGCTATCCAAGCGGCATGTGGTGGGGATCCAGGCAGCCACTGTCAGCGGACATCCAGGCAGCTCGCTCAGACCTTGATGTACAGTAGCGCTATTTGCCACCGGGCGGGAAGCGCTGCAGATTTTGAAAAGACTGCCTGGACACTAATTGGCTGAGCATCCGGCCAATCAGCGTCCGGACAGACTTTTCAAAATTAACAGCGCTTCCCACTCAGCAAATAGCGCTACATCAAGGTCTGAGTAGCCGCTGCCTGGACAGCCACTGACAGCTGCTGCCTGGATCCCAGACACACGCTGCCCTTATTGCTACGTAAAGCCCATGCTGCCTGGATCACCGCTGAGTCGCCGCTGACAGCTGCTGCCTAAATCCCCGACATAAGCCACCCGGATTGCTACATCAAGCCCCCCACTGCCTGGATCACTGCTGAGTCGCCGCTGACAGCTGCTGCCCAGATCCCCGACACAACCCACCCAGATTGCTACATCAAGCCCCCCGCTGCCTGGATCACCGCCGCTGTTGCGTCACCTCTGACAGTCGCTGCCTGGTTTCCCATCACCCGCCGCCATTCCCCAGGACAGTGCTGTCTTCCCCATTGGGGTGGGCCCCTACAACCCTTGGGCCCCTGGGCAACTGCCCATTAAGCCCAATGGGAAAGACGGCCCTGCTGTATACTGTATATGGTCAGTGCATTCACTTGTCCCTTTGAGTACCAAGTGCATTTGTCAAAATAGATGTGAAAATTGCCAAGCAAACATTTGTATTCATCATAATGACCTGTAATGTTTAGCTTATATAGGAAATATAAATTTTTGTACGCAATTTTTTTTATTTGAATTTATATAACAAATGTGAGTGACGCTGGTATTTTTAGTGGATATTTTGCATGTCTCTCACAGAGATCTTGGCATTCAAAAAAGGGTTAATAATAAATGGTTTTAAGGATGATAGGACGTCATTCAGTAGTGGCGGAAAATCTTGCTGCGGGCTACAAGATGTCAATGTGGCAGATAATAGGGGGATTGTGCTAATAGGCCCAATGTCAGTCCCATATTTTGCTTCAGCTCAAAGGATCAAAACAATTTGGTCATCCATGGGGCAAAGCCTCTGTATGGGCAGCCTAAGTACATATTTTAAAGGAATACCTTGATGTGTCACAGTATCACTGCAAGTAGGTCAGACTTCTTGTGTTAAATAACAAGATCACCCTAGAAATTGTACTATCAAATGCCTGGGGATCCTGTGCTGGGATTGCAGACTTCATGATACAGTATGCGGTTATATTTTCCTAAGCATACAAAGTGTGGAGTATACTGACCTTCAGATGTTACGCTGTTGGTGTTGCACTGGTGGTATCGCTGCGAGAAATGGGCCAATATTCGCTCTCTCTCTTGTGTTTCACCCATGAGAGCAAGCTCTTTCAGAAACATTCTATGATGAAAAAAAACCTACATTCAATTTATTTTATACCCACAGTATGCATTACAATTCCAAACATTTATAAAAAAGGGCACATACTGTATTTCCATATCCTGGTGTAACACTTTAAAAATTGCCACATCTCTCACAATATAATAAATGTGTCCTCAACAAAAACAGCTCATTATGCAGTCCAGAGCCACAAAAACAAATTGTGTGAATTTTAGAAGCCCACAATCATATTATTTATGGTTATGAGGAACGCAAGTAAAGAATAAGCACACTCTGCATGACAGTCTAGTGCAGTAGTTCTCATACTAGGTCATCAGGACCCCAAACAGTACCATACCTCACAACTGTCCTGCTTTTTGGGGGAACGTCACGTTTTTTTGGGACATTCCCACATCCCGCCCGGGCCGGAAGTGTCCCGCGGTGGTGGTGGTGGGGCAGTTGGGAGCCCCCCTGTTCCCTGGGCATCTCCCAGCACTGGCTTTTCCATTGCAGCAAACGTATCCTGGGCCGCAATGACCTGGGATACCCATTTACACTGCACAGCGTGCCAGGTTATACTCGTGTTCAACCCTGCTTGTTACCCGGTTAGAAATTCCAATCTCTCGACCCGGACGTTTCAAATTAGTTTATTTACACCGACTGTAAAACCGGGTTCTTGCGTTCTCCTGTGCCAAAACCCGGGTTATTCAGGCTGGTGTAAAAGGGTTATTAGCAAATTTCCCCAAATATATCTTGGTATGCAAACATAAGGAAAAGAAGCTGAACATCATGTACCAAGATGAAATTAGTTAGGGTTTTGTCTTACAAGCACTGAACACAAGAGAACACTTTTGGCAGTATGGAGAAATATGTTTTGTGTTAGGTTAAGGTGCGATTCATCGAATTAAAGGAAAAATCTCTTTACTCAGAAAGCCCCTAAATATTACAGAAATACTGTATATCCCATATGAACCAGTATACAATTTACAGTATATGACAATGTGTGATGTGCTTATGATATAGCAAAGGCAATTTTAATTCATATCTACCTGTATGCTCTGGTTAAGGAGCCTAAATATCAGCATTACTGAAAAAACAGCCAGCAATGTGTGGACTGGAGAGACCCTTTACATAAATATTCATTAGGATTATTGAAATATTTATACAAAAGTATGTTTCATCTTCAAATAAATACGATTGGTGAATTTGGAAATAATGCTAAATAATTCATAATAAAGAACTACACAGATCTGAAATTGAGGTCATTTGCTGCAGGTGGATTATAGGGCCCATGCGCACCAAATCCCCTAAAAACTGCATTAAATCTGCATTTTCTCCACTCCTTATTCATCAACTCTTTATTATGTGCCTAAGGAATTGCAGTATATAACAGTAATCCATCAGTGATCAGATCTTCACATTATAAATTTGTCCATTTTAATAGTAAAATACTAGAACAGTATCTAGTGGCAACAGTCGCAAGCGTCAAAAGTGATAAAATGGAGAGTGATAAACAGCCAGCCAATCAGCTCCTGTCTGACGTTTTTCAAACACAGTCTGTGACATGGCAGGTAGGAGCTGATTGGCTGGCTTTTTATCACTCTCCAATTTATCACTTTTGAAGCTTAGAGAATCTGGCCAAATATCTGACTGACCATTTTTGTCAGTTTTTCAAAATATCAAAGCAAATGGTCAACTGTCATTTCCTTCTACAAGTTACCAGATTTTTGTTCCAACCAGCCAGATCAGACAATAATAAATCTTTAGGTGTATGGCCAGCTTTGGATTTATAGATTTAACTTTTTGGTTTGAATCAGTGATTAATCCCATCCAAAATAGCCCTAACTGTTCACTCATCTATGCTTGGTCATGGAATTATAGAGTAGAGAATTTGGCAGATAAGAACCACTTGTGCAATCTAGTCTGCCCCTTTTTATCATTACTGTATAATTTCATCCTTTTTTTTGATCCTAAGATCTTTGTAGGAATATTCATATGTATATCCCATGCATGTTTCAATTGCTCTACTGTCTTAGGGGGTTATTTTGGTTCACTCTTATGCACTACCTTTTCTGTGAAGTCATTTTTTTCTTAAAATTTCCCCTAAATTCACCTTCCTCCAGTTACAATGTATGTCTTCAAAGGTCTAATTTGAAAGGGATGTAACTAGAACATTGTAAGCCCCATAGCAAAATTCCCTTCTAGAGAGACACCTCTTTCCAGTTATTTATGTTATACCCCATAATAGTGCCCTAGTTCATTCGACAACTTTATGACTTTAAAGAAGTTACCGTATTTACCCGAGTATAAGTCGACCCGAATATAAGCCGAGGCACCTAATTTCACAACAAAAAACTGGGAAAACATATTGACTCAAGTGGGACCCTCACTCGAGTATAAGCCAAGGGGGGCGTTTTCAGCATAAAAAATGTTCTGAAAAAGTAGGCTTATACTCAAGTATATATGGTAAGTCATGCCCCAGAGCTGGGTTCCCAAAGTCTCTTAATCCCATAGCAATAATCCTATAGCTATGCAAATGGATGCATATGCCCCATTACTTACAGTCAGAGGTGGATTTAGACCTCATGGGGAATAGGCAAGATTTTTTGCTGCTGATTGCAGGTGGAAATCGATAAAATACCTCAGCACGTGCACTGTCTGACGATAAACATCGGCTTTGCTTAAAAATCTGAATCATAGTCTATTGGATGTAGGCTTAATACCGGTGTCACATTTAAAGTAAATGGACTGCATACAGTGGATGAGACCATTTTGTGCGTCCAAATATCAAAAAACATCGCAGAGACTTTCAGAGTATGGGCAGGTCCAAGTGATGTCATAATGTCACATATTAGTCGAGCAGTGCTCCTCTGGGAATATTTTGGACAGCCAGGATATCTGCATAGGGCCCCTTGGAACAAGAGGTTCACTAGGCAGACACCTACTGTAGTTTGCATTGAGGAAAATCTGCCTCTGCTTGCAATACCTGCTGCTCTACCTTAGTAAATAGGGATGCTATCATTCACAATATGCAGTAGTGCACAATGAAGAATGTACCGACAATGTCCTGCCTTGGAACATTTGGAAAAAGAATTTTAATTAGAATTTTTCTTATGGAAGGCACTAATCTTCAGAGGCATGACAACATAAGGTCTCGAAATGTCTAAATCCCAGATTCTGATAAAAGGTCCAACAGCAATCACCTGCACCCTTTAGAATTTTTTTCTTTTACGTTAAAATAGCAGCGCTGCCGAAACATGGTCCAGGGCTGCTGGCTGGATACTGCTAGTGAAGGTAGGAAGGAGATCTGTTATGGGGAAGAAGATCCACTGGACATTATCTGTGCAGAGTGAAGGTAGGTGTGCCTACCAAAGTACAGTAGAGGCATCTTGTGTTACAGAAACCTATTTGCTCTACTAGAGAAAAGAGCGTGGAAATAGGACAAGCAGGCAGACAGGTTATGTACTGGTGCTCAGGGTTGGGTGTTTGTGGGGACTATGTAAAAACCGGACGCGGACAAGACCCCGGACAGCTGGACCGGACATCAAAATCTGCAGTCCGGAACTTGTAGTGTCCGGTCCTGGGGGTGTCTTGTCCGGGGGGGATGCCTGTGATAGCTTTCACCAGGGTCATGGAGAAGGGGAGATTACAGCCTCCCTGTGTGGTCCAGACCATTCCGTTTTTTTCTAAAAGCCGGACCATACAGCGAGGCTTTATTCTCCCCCTCCTCCTTTCCCTGGTGACAGCTGTCAGGTGAAGCCCCTCCGGACAGGACACCCCCAGGATGGGAAACCCCCCGGACCGGACACTACAAGCTCCGGACTGCAGATTTAGACAGTGGCGTAACTATAAAATCAGCAGACTTGAATTCAAATTTGCAGCAGGTGCTCAATTTGGATACAATTGGCCTAATTCAGAGTTGTATGCTACAGTGTATGCCAATGTTTTTGTAATCAAGTGCTAATCATTAGGGACTGTGTAAAAGTGCCTTAGCAAGATCGGTTACAGAGAGGATTCCATTGCAGAGTGATTGACAGGAAGTGACCGCTTAGGGACATTATTAACAGGTCGTGGCGATAATGCTGTGATCATGGATGGAGGGACATATGGTGGTTTTGACAATTGAATGATTTCTACAGCGTCTACAGTGACTTAGATTTGTGGGTCCCTGTATGGGAGGTAGACGGGCAGCTGACATCCACTGACATCAACTGCCTGACCCCCGTACCGGCGTCACAAGCAAATTTCCATGGGAAGGCCTGGCGCTTTCATGGGAATGCCCATGAAACACTGGGTGTTCCCATGCGCACGACTACGGCCCGCTGCCCATGCCCCGCCCCAAATAATCAATTCGCCATGGCCGCTTGCACAATGCAGCTGCACATGTGCATAAATGTTTATGCACAGTTGCTAAAAATCGCTCCACTCTGCGAACGCAGAATAAACTCCATAGTGCAGAAGAACAATGGAGGAACAGATAAAGGGGCGAGATGTACTAAGCCTTCAAAAGTGATAGAATGGAGAAATCAGCTCCTACTTGTCATTTTTTAAACACAGCCTGTAGTATGGCAGTTAGGAAATGATTGGCTGGTGGTTTATCACTCTCCATTTTATCACTTTTCAAGCTTATTACATGTGGCCTTCAGTCCTTTATAGAATAGATCAGGAGAGATCTTCATGAGGAATGGATATGTTGAGGGGCTAAAATGTTTTTTTTTATAAATTAAAAAAAGGAAGTGATCAAAACAAAGGCAAGAAGCAGACAGACTAACCTCAGTGCTTGATCTAGAGACATTCCGGTGAAGACAAAGAATTTCAGATACTCCTCTGCAACCATCTTGCTGAACTCATTGCTAAAAATCAGAGAGAGAATAAATGACTGGTCATTTGATCATATGGCAAGGCACAACACATCAGAAGAGTTTATGAAAGTACGGTACATGAAAATGAGACACCAGAAGGAACACAAGGAACTGATGTGCTGCATTACCAACATTCCAAACACCAAAGACTTACAGAGAAACACTAACGGAAACTCTCATTACATTGTATCTCAACATGACAAATGACATAGTGCAGACAGACATGCACTGCAACACCAAGTATGCTGGCTGATAGTGTTTCCTATATCTTACTATGGCTATGACTATGTAGACTGTCCACTGGTGGTTTCTGCTTGTGGGATAAGTGCATACTGTACATGTGGTGCTTTTATATATGCTCTGTATATTCCTGTCCGCATTCATTTCGAAGGAAAAATTGGTACTTGTTTCCTAGCACGGCGCCCACTACTCCATTTACGTAGAGGGCTATTCAGGGTAAGGAAATCGCATCGCAGGCCATTAATGGCATGCGATGCAATTTTTTTATCGCATCCTATCTTATTAATGTATTCACTGACTTAGCCCATTAAAAAGATAGGATGCGATAAAAAAATCACACCACATCACATCGCATGCCTTTAGTGGCATGAGATGCGATGTGATTTTTTTATCGCATCCTATCTTTTTAATGGGCTAAGTCCGTGAATACATTAATAAGATAGGATGCCCCCCCACTATCCACGCCACCCCGAAACGTGGCGAGCGCAGCGAGCCCCGCGATGGGCGGCCGAACATGTCCTCCGACTTTTTCATTACCCCACTATCCACGTCGGGGTGGAGTTGATTTTCCATAGTGTGGCGAGCGCAGCGAGCCACCAAGCCCGAAGCGTGGTAAGGGGACGCGGAATCCATGTAAAGTAATCCCCGTCCGCTCGCCACGCTTTGGGCTTGGTGGCTCGCTGCGCTAGCCACACTATGTAAAATCAACTCCACGCCAACGTGCATAGTGGGGTAATGAAAAAGGAGGACGCGTTCCGCCTCCGCTCGCCACGCTTCGGGGTGGCGTGGATAGTGGGGGGGTGCTTTAGACATATAACAAAAAAAAATCAATAAAATGAAATCACATCGCATCGCATGCGATCAAATCGCATGCGATGCAATTTTCCTTACTCCATTTACGTAGAGGGCTATTCAGGGTAAGGAAATCGCATCGCAGGCCATTAATGGCATGCGATGCAATTTTTTTATCGCATCCTATCTTATTAATGTATTCACTGACTTAGCCCATTAAAAAGATAGGATGCGATAAAAAAATCACACCACATCACATCGCATGCCTTTAGTGGCATGAGATGCGATGTGATTTTTTTATCGCATCCTATCTTTTTAATGGGCTAAGTCCGTGAATACATTAATAAGATAGGATGCCCCCCCACTATCCACGCCACCCCGAAACGTGGCGAGCGCAGCGAGCCCCGCGATGGGCGGCCGAACATGTCCTCCGACTTTTTCATTACCCCACTATCCACGTCGGGGTGGAGTTGATTTTCCATAGTGTGGCGAGCGCAGCGAGCCACCAAGCCCGAAGCGTGGTAAGGGGACGCGGAATCCATGTAAAGTAATCCCCGTCCGCTCGCCACGCTTTGGGCTTGGTGGCTCGCTGCGCTAGCCACACTATGTAAAATCAACTCCACGCCAACGTGCATAGTAGGGTAATGAAAAAGGAGGACGCGTTCCGCCTCCGCTCGCCACGCTTCGGGGTGGCGTGGATAGTGGGGGGGTGCTTTAGACATATAACAAAAAAAATCAATAAAATGAAATCACATCGCATCGCATGCGATCAAATCGCATGCGATGCAATTTCCTTACGGTGCCGTCCGTAGAAAATCTGGGCGCTGTGCTAGGAAACAAGTACCTAAAAATTACTTTAAGAACAATAGATATTTTTGTCTTTGAAAATCAATTAGACAATAAATATATATTTTGCTCTATAATGTAAATGGTCAATGCATTGTATGTATTGTTGTTAATGTGAAAGATCTTTCCCTCATCTACTATTATTATTATTATTACTACTACTATATAACAGGTACTACAAGTTTCGTGTTATTTGCAGGGCCATTTTGGCAGTCTGTCTTACGGTGTTTTTGAGGAAACGCACGTTTGCATGCAACCAATAAACGCAGACATGAAGTGGTGAAGAACTGCTGACGTACAACACTGGGGCTGTGCAAGATGGAATCCAAACGATCACCACATGACAGATACTGGGTAACGAGTCTTTGGTATATATAGTCCTTACAATACCCACACGTACTTCTTCCCCAGGTGCCTCGCCACATCAGCTTTCTTGAACCCATCCAGATTGTACAGTCTCTTTGCTAAGCGTTTTGCAGCTTCCTGATCTGCTTTATGCCCATTGGATAAGGTATCTGTGCTTCCTAGTGCCAGTCGCTCAGTGCTATCCATCTCCGAATCAAACTCTGATGACATATTGCCAAGAGGTGGTTCACTACACAAGAAACGGACAGGACAAAAGTAGATATAAGTGTACCAGAATATACAGTACCCAGGGGCGGATTTAGGGAAAAGGGGGCCCCTAGGCACAACAATAATGTTTACTAAGTAGGACAGTTTATAGGGGCAGTATCTGCATGTCCTATCCATTTACACTATATTTAAGATGGAATATAGTACAGTACAGTGGATATTTTGCAGTTATTGATACATTTTGGGCTGACAGTATTATCACAGGCATCCAAGTGCCGCCCCCAAACATGTGCCGCTCCTAGGCCGGTGCCTTACGTGCCTAATGGGAAATTCGGCTCTGACAGTACCCATATTCACATCAAAACACATTGAATTAAGGGGGTAATTAAGGTTGCTTTGCAAAGCACATTTGCTTTGCTAATGGACAAAACCATGTTCACTGCAGGTAGGGCAGATGTAACATGTGCAGAGAGAGAGTTAAGCTGGCCATACATCTACAGATCGATTGTCAGATTGGCCTGGTTGGAACAAAATCCTGGGTACTTATGTATTATCTGGACTCCCATGTTAAATGCACCCCATTTTTTCATACCCCTACTATCCAACTACGCATGGAGTTGATTTTATATAGTGTGGCGAGCGCAGCGATCCTCCGTGCCCAAAGCGTGGCGAGCCCCTCGAGGGGACACTGTCTCATAAGAAAACCGGGAGCCCAGATATTACATGAGTACCAAATCCTGGTAATGGATGAGAGCATATGGCAGTTGACCATTTGCTTTGAAATGCTGGAAAACTGCCAAAAGCTCTCATTAAGATATTACCAGGTTTTTGTTCCAATCAGCCCAATCTGACAATCGATCTGTAGATGTATGGGCCCCATTACAATTGGGTAGGGTTTGTACTTCAAACTGATATCCATATTGCAGTGTAAGAAGAGAGCTGCCAGTATTTTCCCTGCACAGAAACAAAATAACTCACCCAAATCCAACTCTCTCTGTACGTTACATTTGCCACACCTGCGGTGCACATGGTTTTGTCCATTAGCAAACCAAATGTGCTTTCAAAACCAACCTGAATCACCCGCCAAGTTCCATAAAAGCAGAAAATACATGTGGCTTTAGAGCTAGTAATGCAATTATGACTCACGTTTTTGCCTTGAATTTCAAGGACACTGATTTTTATTAATAAGGCCTACTATGTCCTGTACCGGGATGCAGTTAACATCCCAGCAAATGGGATTCAGACAGTCAGAATACAGGCATTGGCATCCCATCTACAGCACCAGCCACAAGACTGACGGCCTAATCCCAATAGTAGTGGCGTAGCTACGTTTTGGGCGCCCCCCCGCCGTTAGGGGGGGCGCCCATACCCACCCCCCGCCGCCGCGTCGAGCACCCCCCCCGGCCGCCCAGCCGCCTATGTTAACCCCCTCCCCCGCAGTCTTACCTATCGCGCTGGTCCCGGCGGCTCCGTCCGTTCATCTGCTGAGGACCACCACAAAATGGCCGCCCCCGTACAGCAGACCGTTTCAGAGAACTGTTTGCTATATGGGGGCGGCCATTTTGTTGTGGTCCTCATCAGAAGAACGGAGCTGCCGGGACCAGCAAGATACGTAAGTCTGCGGGGGATTGGGGGGTAGGTAACTATAGCACCGCAGCCCCCGGCGCCCCCACATGCACAGCGCCCCCCCGCGGTGCCGGGGGCTGCGGTGCTATAGTTATGCCCCTGCCCAATAGTCAATATGCAGAGCGGGTTAAGCCACTGGCCATGGGGCGAGTTTTAGGTTTAGGCACTAGCTTAGGCACTTAGAAGTTAGGCTGCGGGGTGGGAGGATTAGGGTTAGGCTGTGGGGTAGACAGGTTAATGTTGCTCTATGCGCAGGTTAGTGTTGGGAGGGGGCAGTGAAAGCTATGTATACATACCTGACCTCTGTTGGGATTCCCGATATCGGGATGCCGGCTTCTGTATTCTGACGGCCGGCATCCCCATGTATATATCATAGAGCAGTACTAATGAACTGCTGCAGTACACATTTTTCAGTTAAAGAAGTTATAGCATAAGATATAAAAAATGCTTAAAACCATAGTGTACTAGTCTGTAATAGAGGTAAACAAAGCTGTTACAGTACATACTAACTATATTCTATTCTTACTTCCTGCAAAGTAGGTACATATTTAATTACAGTTTCAGGTACATTTGCAGAAATTAAGTATCTAGACCAGCGGTTCTCAAACTGTGGGTCCTGACCCCAAAGTGGGTCCCGATCATCTCTGCATGGGGTCACGACTCCATGTTGCTGAAAATCAGGCTGATGACATTTCTAATCTCTCTGCCAGTGATCCAAGGAGTCTGAACAATCAGTTGAATGGTTTGTTACTTCAGAATCCTTGCATCATTTTGTGCCTCCACAATGCTGCCATGCATGTGCGGTCTGCTGACTACACGTGTGTGGTGACTGTTTCTGTGGTAACTTGCTGGGGTCCTCCTGTAATCATTTGTATTGTCTGATGGGGTCCTAGAGCAAAATAGTTTGAGAAACCGCTGATCTAGACTATTCATTATAAAGGGAATGCAGGAGATAACACAGATATATCCTGCTTACCTTTCATTCTCTACCTGACCTGGAGTTTGCATACATTAATATGGGGACCTAAATTCCTCAAGCTTGAGGAATGTGATAAGTGATAAAGTGAAAAGAGATAAAGTACCAGCCAATCCGCTCTGGACTGCTATGCTACAGGCAGTGAAACATGACAGGAGCTAGTTGGTTGGTAATTTATCTCTTCAAGGCTTAGTACATAGACCACATACAGTCTTTGAGTAAACACTATATTATTATAGTGTCAATATTTTCATTTAGAGTAATGCTACAGTATGTTAGAGTAAAGTTCAGCTGCTCCTGCCACCATGCTTATACATAGGAATAGGGCTACATATGCTATTGCCTTGCAATTTAACTTTTTTTTTTTAGATGTCACTCAAGGGTATGGATGCAACTTTAAGAGGGAAACCAAATTCTTCTGTAATTACTAGTATATTGTAACACTCCTTCCTAGAATTTGCATCAACAGATTAATCCATTGCAGTAAGGGTCGGATTAAGTCTTTGGGGGACCCTTTAGACAGGGGGGGGGGGCCTCCCACTTGTCATTACTGGTTGTAAAACTGCACAGGAGAATATTACACTTTCAAAACACAGAGTAAAGGCAGTATAAACTTGGTCAATGGGTAATGGGTAAATGATGTGTGTATATATATATATAGATTGTTGTCATAGGGGGTGCTCCAACAGATGAATGAACATCACAAGGATATAGAGGTATATGAAATGGGCACTCACCAAGGTCTTTAAATTCAGCAAGAAAATTTATTCACGAAATGATAATACATCCGACGTGACGTGACGTTTCGATCAAAGGATCGTCATCAGGAAAATGTCAACACAGGTAACAAATATCATTCCCAACAAACAGGCAACCTGGTATCCATCCATGAAGGAGATACAACTGTATAGCCTCACCGGGCCAGTTTAAATACCCTCACACAGGAAGTGATCACTACACTTCCTGGTGCAACATCATAAACGGTACAATCCTATCGTTATACATGAAAAAAGAAATACAGCGGTCTGCTAACATAGGTAATTAACATAAGAACAGCGAATTGTACCATAGTGAAACAACAAGCAGCATACATTAGTTAAAGCGCTGTTTAGCGCTAATCTCTCCAATCCCGCTAGACCGGAAGTAGAACTAGCGTTCCACCGGTACGTATTGCGGGTGACTTCCGCGTGTCAGGACTCCCAACATCACAAGCGCTAGACCGGAAGTAGAACTTGCGTTCCACCGGTACTAGCGATAGGGAGCTTCCGCGTTCCATCTACAGCGCACATCACTGCAGTGTAAACACGGCTTCTAGTATCATGGCAGTCCAAACAAGGACGTTAAGGGAAACCAATCAGCGGGGAGCGGGGGATAATAAGCAATGTAAAAGATGTTGTGGTATTTATAAACCAGCCCGGGTGGCCTCACTAGTACTGGCAAAATATAGAAAAATAACTGAAAACATAAATAATAAATAAATTACCCATATGTCACCACTTATTGACATACAGAACAAAATAAACAAAAAGGCATAAAAATAAATATAAATACATAGATAATATATACAGAATGTGAATTACTATAATATTTTTATAATTTTATAATATTTGGATATTTTTATATTTTTATAGGAAAATTATTATTAGAAAAGTTTTCTGGACAAAATATTCCAGAGGAATAATGAAAAATCTACACCATTGAGGTGAATATCAAATCACAATAATAACATTGTGAAACAAGTGTATCATAATCGCATGGTATTAGTAACAACAAATAATATCATTATTTAATACAAATAAAAAATAAATAATAATAAATAATAAAAATAAATATAAAAATAAAGAATGACCCGGAGACACCAAATCCAACCTAAAAAAAAACAAAAATCCAAACCAAGGCAACTGGAAACATAACCATAAAAAAGAAAAAAACGGGAAAAGGGTATCAGAAGTTATTAACGCAGAAAAATGGACAATGGATTCGCCTCATTTAGGCCTTTAGGGGCAATGGTGCCCAGCTCAAAGATCCATTTAGCTTCTCTTTTCTTGAGCATGGTATCCCTATCACCACCTCTCACGGGCTTAGGGATATGATCTATCAACATGCATCGAAGGCTGGCCACACTATGGCCCATTTTGGCAAAATGTTTAGCGACAGGTTTGTCTGAAGTTTTTGCGACAATCGCCGCCCTAATAGTGGTCCTATGATTAGCCATCCTCTCTCGAAAGTCCCGCTTGGTCAGGCCCACATAATATAGCCCGCATGGGCAAATCAGGATATAAATTACATAATCCATTCTGCAGTGGAGCCGATGTCTGATGGTGATCTTTTTCCCACTGTGCGGGTGGGCAAATGCTGGCCCTGTCATCATGGACCTGCAGGTAGTACAATCACTGCATCTAAAACAACCGTTTTTGGGACGAGGAAACCAGGTGCCTGTGTCTGCTGTCGGTTGGCAGAGAGGTCTCATCAATAGATCCTTGAGATTGCTTCCTCGTCTGTATGCACACATAGGAGGTGTTTTACTAACCCCAGTGAACGCCGGGTCAGTGGCAATAATTGGCCAATATTTAGCAAGTTTCTGTTTCCTAGTGTGTGCCCCTGTATCAAACGTGTTGGCATAAATCATTCTTGGTTTCTTGTCAGCTATAGAAGGCACTAGCTGATCTGCTGAATTTTTGGACCTTGCCTTGGTGAGGCATCTAGAGAGGGTGGTATCTGAGTAGCCACGTTCCTTGAATCTGGAGTACATATCTCCAATTTGTTCCTCCATTGTTACAATAGCTGTGTTGTTCCTTAGAACTCTTAGAAATTGAGACACTGGTAGGTTCTCTTTCAAATGTGGAGGATGGTGGCTCGTTGCATGGAGGAGAGAATTTCTGTCCGTATCCTTACGATAAAGTCTGGACCCTAGGCCGCACCCATCCTTGAAGAGGGTTACATCGAGGAAATTAATTTCACAACAACTAAAAGAAAAGGTGAAGCGGATCGGTGTCTCCAGGCCATTCAAACAAAAAAGCATATCCCTCAGGTCACTCTCACTCCCCAGCCAAATCAAAAAAACATCGTCTATATATCGACGGTAGTAAAATATATTAGCGCCATATCTGGGGAAGATATGTTGTTGTTCATAGCAAGCCATATACAAGTTGGCATATGCAGGTGCCAAATTCGACCCCATTGCGGTGCCGGTCTTTTGCACAAAGTATTTGTCTTTGTATAAAAAATAGTTTTTTGTCAAAACCAATGTGGTTAACTCAACCAGAAACTCCGTGGGGGGACCGCCACGGAGCTCATCCTGTAGTGTGAGTCTAATCACTTCCAGGCCCTCCCCGTGAGGAATCACAGTATACAAGGATGCGACGTCCATTGTCACTAAGATAGCCTCAGGGGGTATGGCTGGAATCCTCTTAATACTTTGTAATAAGTCACCAGTATCACGTAAATAACTAGAGGTTTTGGTAACATAAGGTTGTAGGTGGTAATCCACATAACGCGCCAAAGGCTGCAGGACGGATCCCCGGGCCGAGATAATAGGTCGGCCAGGGGGATCCGTCATGCTCTTGTGGATTTTCGGCATCGTATAAATTATTGGACAAATGGGGTAATCCACCTTCAAAAAACCACACACATTTTCATCAATCCACCCTGCAGACATAGCTAGATCCAAAGTGCTATCAATCTCTTTTTTGACTTGCATTCCAGGGTCCCCTGGAAGGCATTGGTATACCAGGCTATCACTCAGTTGCCTTAAGATCTCTTTATCATAATCTGCCCAATCCTGGATGACCAACGCACCCCCCTTGTCGGCCTGTCTAAAGACCAGGGAGTCGTTGGCCATCAAGGATTTCAGGGCTTCACGTTCGGGCGTCTGTAAATTGTGGAATTGTGGGCGTGAAGAGGGCGGGTCCCTTGAACAATCAGTAAGTATCAAAACGTTTTTGAGACTTACTGATTGAGCAGGCCCGGCCCAGCATACCACGCAGCCTCCTAATCACTCACCCTTATTTAAGGTAAGCACGTTTTGATGTTATTTGTTCACACACACCTTGACAAAGGGGCGTAGCCCCGAAACGTTGGTTGTTCCACTGTTCAATACAATCTCTAAAAAGACCCACGAGTGCCAGTCTTTTTCTTCATCTCTACTGTCTACCGAGACGGGCACCGGGGCAGTTGCCCATGAGGACGGAGTGCCGGACCGTACCACAAGTATATATATATATATATATATATATATATATATATTCAGATAGTAGACCAGCGGCACTCGCATATAATAACTTCACTGACTCAGAGAGCTCGGATTGAGCTCTCTGAGTCAGTGAAGTTATTATATGCAAGTGCCGCTGGTCTACTATCTGCTATTTATTCGTTTGAATTTCTGAAGGCACCGCGATTGATGTACAATTAATTGGACTACTGAGTGCCGGCTATATTCCTTATTCTATATATATATATATATACACACGTCTATGTATTTTGGATGAGCGGCGCCACTTGTGCTCCTCTAGGAAACAATATTATCACCAGCAATTTTCCCTTATATTATAGAGGGTGTCTGCCAATTCTTTAAAGATTAGTGTCGGTATAACACTTAGAGGTATAAAAGAAGTAGATAAAGATAGCGGCGACTAATTACTGGGCTGGGTGTATAATAATAAAATATTTATTAAGATGACAATATAAGACAAAAAAAGGTACGTATAAAAAGGACAATTTTTAAGATGTATAGATAAAAAATACAAAAATACAAGGAGAAATGGAGGAGAATAAAAACACAATCTTCCTAAAATCAAATAAAAGCGTATAAAGATAAAGGAGATTTGCTTAACTTAAAAAAGGATGGAGATCAGAGATTGCCCAACGCGTTTCGTCGATGTGACTTCATCAAGGGGTAACAGGCAACTGAGACCAGACCGGTATTTATACCTGTATGTCTATCTCCTGGCTACATGACATCACTTCCTGTGATTAATTGGTATGCAGGGCTATATGGCTATTTAAACAGTTATTTTCTTTATCAAAATGCTGCCAATATTATTAGCTATATATAATCAGACAATCGCTATGTTCAGAAAAAGCAGAAAATGTGCATAAACATTAATACAAGTCCCAATTGCGTGTAAAACGGTAATTCGCGGCACTTCCGCCACGTTTCCGGCATCCAGATCCAATTAAATATTTTATTATTATACACCCAGCCCAGTAATTAGTCGCCACTATCTTTATCTACTTCTTTTATATATATACACACATATATATATATATATATATATATATATATATATATATATATTACCACATGAAAAGCCTGTGTTTTTCCCTCTGTAACTTACTCTGTAGGAGCCCTGACAGGCTCAGTGCTGCCTTTGATTAAAAACCCTCCCATGACAAGGCCACTGCTGTCCTCCATGGGCCTGAGAAGCATATGATAAGCTCCACCAAGCACAAGCCTATCAGCCTCTGCCTCTTGTGCAAAGTCTCATGGGACTTAGTCAACTCCCAGTAATGCACTGCACACTTGTGCAGACAGTGTGCCCTTGGCTCCCAATACTCAGCACCATTAATCAATGTCACATTGGCAGATAGTTGAAGCTGCAGCACTACTCCACTGTCATGCACAAAACCTTTAGCTAAAATAATCTTTTTTTTTTAAATACATGCCAGCCACAGGGGGCCCCTAGATAGAGGGGGACCCAGGGGTACTGACCCCCTGAGCCCCCCTTTATTCTGACCCTGATTCCAGTTATGCAAGGGAGAGGCAAACATGCCCCCATGAATATAGGATTTTTCCTGCCCCAAATTTCCCCAAATTTTCTTGAAAGAGAAAAAACTGACTAATCACATATCCCATTAAAGTCTATGGAAGATAGCAATAATCAGAACATGAGAGGCGGTTACAGAGATTGCAAGCGTGAAGGTGATCACTGCTGTGTAGCAAGCACATAATAAACAAGGAGTTACAAAATGAGCAATTTCTGTTAGGAGATTCATCTTAAGATAACCACATAACCCCCCAGTGTAGCTAAAATAATCTTGTTTTGCTTTTCAGGCCTGTAGCACTTTTATTAGCATATCCGTGGAAGCAGCACCTTCGGTTTAAAAAGGACAAACTGAAAAAAGTACAGTTAGACTACGAGCAACACGCTGTCTACCCGTGGCTGGGCAACACGTCAAGGACATCTACCCGGGGCAGATTTGGTGGGCGCACTGGTTATCGACAGCGCTTCCAAAACTCCAGCACGTCTGGAAGTGACACCGACACAGTACGCAGAGGAGGTCCTGCCACCAGCCGCGGTCCGAGCCCTTTAGGGGTCAACACCAGAGCCGGGGGCAAAACCGGCCCAAAAGACCTACAAGGCGAGGAGGCCAAAACCGCCGCAAAGTCCAGACGCAAGCCACCGAGGGGGTCAAGGACATAATTTTTAATTTATCATCTACCCCGTTATCAGCCGCAGAGATGCAAGTCCTCAGCAGAGGCTTATCTTGTGTTCCATCCAGAGGTCCGGACAAGTTCCGGTGGACAGTGGACACTTACAGGTTCCACAGAACCCTGAAACTTAAGGAGTACTTTTCTAAAAACCCAGCCCAAGCCGCTGAAGAGACTTTACCCCTGGCTATAAAAAATCTAGGCCCAAGGTCCAAATTCGACCCACAGTCGACTAATGCTTCCATTAAAACCTTTTCCCGGTTATTGGATTCTGCCATTCCCAACCCCCCCCCCCTCAGGTATTTCCTAATCTACCTGTAGCTGAGAGAATTGCTCTCAAAGAGCTTAGCCAGCGCACTGACATCATAATCCGCAGCGCGGATAAGGGGGGAGCCATAGTGGTCATGGATACCAGCTATTATAGAAATTATTGTTATCGTTTATTGCATGATCCCTACACTTACGAGAAATTGAGAGGTGACCCCACCGTCAAATTCAAGCAGACCCTTGACACTTTGTTGTCGACTGCCAAAAGTAACGGCATTATTTCCGACACAGTGCATAGAAAACTTACCACGGCCTTCCCTGTCATACCTCTTTTTTACAGCATTCCTAAGCTACACAAGGACGCACAGCGCCCTCCCGGCAGACCTATCATCTCTGCAAGAGGGTTGCTGTGTGAGCCGATAGCAGTATATTTAGATACTTTCCTACAACCTTGTATTCAAAACCTCCCCACTTACTTGCGTGACTCCACTACTCTCTTACAAAAATTCCTACACCAGTGTTCTGACATGACCGACATCTCACTGGCGACTCTAGATGTCACTAGTCTTTACACCTGTATCCCACATGCCGAGGGGGTACAGGCAGTGGCCACGCTCATTCGTGACAATCCGTTGTACCACGGACCTTCTGTCGACTTTTTCACCAAATTGTTGAGTCACACACTGTCACATAATTACTTTTGGTACTTGTTTCCTATCTGGGCGCCCACGATTTTAATTGCGGGCATCGGGGTAAAATCGGGGCCATCGCGGCCGATAAAAAATCGGGTGCGATGGGCCAGACGCGATGCCCGCGATTTTCCCATAGAGAACAATGTTAAATGCCTCAATTTACCCGCGATGACCACGATTTACCATAGGAAACAATGTTAAATGGATCAATTTACCCAAATCAGCATAGGAACAATAGTAAAAGGGCCAAAAACACCCCTGAACATTGAAATGTCCCCCCAAAAGTAGTTGACGCCACCCCGCCATCAACGTGAACCCGAAGCGTGGCGAGCGCAGCGAGCCCGCGAGGGGCGGCGGTACGCGTCCTCCGACCTTTTCATGCCCTACTATCCACTAGGGCGTGGAGTGAGAATAGAATAGTGTGGCGAGCGTAGCGAGCCACCGAGCCCGAAGCGTGGCGAGCGCAGCGAGCCCCGCGAGGGGACGTGGATACCTTCACAGGTAAACGCGTCCCTTCGCGGGCTTCACAGGTGTCCGCGTCGCCATGGACACCTGGGAAGCCCGCGAGGGGACGCGTATAACTGTGAAGGTATCCGCGTCCCCTCGCGGGGCTCGGTGCGCTCGCAACACTATTCTATTCTCACTCCACGCCCTAGTGGATAGTAGGGCATGAAAAGGTCGGAGGACGCGTACCGCTGCGCTCGCCACGCTTCGGGTTCACGTTGATGACGGGGTGGCGTCAACTACTTTTGGGGGGACATTTCTATGTTCAGGGGTGTTTTTGCCCCATTTCCCATTGTTCCCTATGATAATTTGGGGAAATTGATCCATTTAACATTGTTTCCTATGGTAAATCGCGGTCATCGCGGGTCAATTGGGACATTTAACATTGGTCCCTATGTAAAATCGCGGTAATCGCGTCGGTCGCATCGCATGTCATTATAATGACATGCGATGTACCCGCGATGCCCGCGATGGGCGCCCAGATAGGAAACAAGTACCTTACTTTCTTTGACGGAGGCTATTATTTGCAAAGGACGGGGTGTGCTATGGGTTCCCCAGTAGCTCCGTCCTTTGCAAATGCCTATATGTGGCAGGTAGAGAGATCATTGTTTCTTGACAATCCCTGTGTTAATTCCTGTATGGATCTTTACGTACGTTATATAGATGACCTCTTCCTTTTATGGAGAGGTCCTCTAGCCCCGCTTTCCGAGTTGGTAGAAACTCAGAACAGCTCTGCTCACCCCATCAAGCTCTCTCTTACCACCAGTAGTAGCACCATACCTTTTTTGGATTTATCCATATCCATCACTGATGGCCAGCTTCACACGTCTTTGTTTGTGAAGCCCACGGATCGCAATACTTTATTGCGTCATGACAGTTTCCACCACCGCAACACAGTTGAAAGTCTGCCCTACTCTCAATTTCTTAGAGTTTGCAGAATCACAGACACCATCAGTGAGACGGATAAACAACTCAACACCATGGTTAAAAAATTTGAGCAGAGGGGGTACCCCACTACCGAATTATTGCAGGCAAAAGCGAAAGCACTGGCCCAGAACCGCTCTGACTTAATTGCCAAAAGTAGTCCCAAAATTAAACCTCCCAGCATTCCCTGGGTTAATGACTACAGTTCCACCAGTCTGATCACGTCCCGCAAAGCTAAACAATGGTGGGACATAGTTAAAAGCGATCCAGACCTTCCCATGTTTAGGAATTACAAGCGTGGCCCTAATCTGAGAGACCTACTCATAAAGACAGAGATCACCAATTTTGACGCACAGACCCGTACCACCAGGCCCATGAGAACAGGGTGTTATAGGTGCTTGGGTTGCACTACATGCAGTTACCTTGTCACCTGTACAGAGATAGCCCACCCGTTTTCAGGAAAGAAATTCAAAATCAAATGGCCTCTAACATGTACCACCAGTCACGTCATATATGTCATCCAATGCCCGTGTGGGCTCAACTATGTCGGCAAAACCGACTGTGCTTTTAAAGTCCGCATGGCACAACACCGAAGTGCCATTAGGGCGGCGCTTGTATCTGGCAAGAGCGAACAACCCGTTGCCCGGCATTTTGCCCGGGCCAAACACAACATGGCCATGCTTCGCTATAGAACTGTTGATCACATTCCTGCTTCAATCCGTAGGGGTGACAGATCCAAAAAACTTCTCCAACTGGAGTCACAGTGGATCTTTAAATTAGACACACTGGCCCCCAAGGGTCTCAATGAGTCCTTGGGGCTCCACAATTTTTTGTAAATTGTCTTTTTTCCATACAGCTTCTTTGACAGAAGACACTCTGCTCAGGCTCATTTACCTTTTATGCCTTGAGCAACCCAGGTAGCTGTCATATGCACAGCCCCCACGGGCATCTCTGCCCCATTACAGTTATCATCCAGACAGCAGTGTTACACTTATTTACGCAGTTAGTGTTGTGAGCACAACCAACATTCATGCCACAGACATGAAGTACAGCTTTACCTTACCAGTTTAGCGCATTCTACTTGCTTTTAAAATATTTTTCTTTATTTCCATATATTTCACTTTTCGCCCACTAGATGTCAGCACCTCCTCACTTGTTTGTGTGTAATTTTTGCGAAGTTTTTTTCACTAATGTATTTGCATGCTTTTTTTCCAGGTGCTTTGCCCCGGATGTTTTATGTACAGTACTGACATGCCATTTGATGCATGCACTTTCTCGTTTGATGTACCTGTCACATTGTCAGTATGTTTATTGATATTTTTTGTCTGCCTCCCACAGCCCGCCCCACGTGACTGCAGGCCAGCCCCGCTCTGATGCGCCGGAGGGATGACACTGTCAATCACAGTGACGTCATCACGGCGCGATCGTACCCGGAAGTGTGCCCAGTGGTCTCCGTGAGTGAGCGCAAGCTGCAGGAGGGGGTAAGTCACTGAGCTTATTTAAATCATTTGTAATGTACCACTCTTCACTACACCGCTAACCTGTCCTGACGAAGGGGGAGACCCCGAAACGTAGACGGACGTTTTTCCATGACTGAATAAACAGTCTCTTGTTTCACCTGAAAAAGACCTTGAGTGCCCTTTGTCCTTATCTGTATGTACCAGGGGCTGCAAGGTCCCAATTGTTGGCACCGGGGCACATCAACCATACCTTGGCTACGTTTAAGACCTGTTGTGCCGGATCCATCTTCTGACTATATATATATATATATATATATTACCACATGAAAAGCCTGTGTTTTTCCCTCTGTACCTTACTCTGTTGGAGCCCTGACAGGCTCAGCGCTGCCTCTGATTAAAAACCCTCCCATGACAAGGCCACTGTTGTCCTCCATGGGCCTGAGAAGCATATGATAAGCTCCACCAAGCACAAGCCTATCAGCCTCTGCCTCTTGTGCAAAGTCTCATGGGACTTAAGTCAACTCCCAGTAATGCACTGCACACTTGTGCAGACAGTGTGCCTTGGCTCCCAATACTCAGCACCATTAATCAATGTCACATTGGCAGATAGTTGAAGCTGCAGCACTACTCCACTGCCATGCACAAAACCTTTAGCTAAAATAATCTTTTTTTTTTTAAATACATGCCAGCCACAGGGGGCCCCTAGATAGAGGGGGACCCAGGGGTACTGACCCCCTGAGCCCCCCTTTATTCTGACCCTGATTCCAGTTATGCAAGGGAGAGGCAAACATGCCCCCATGAATATAGGATTTTTCCTGCCCCAAATTTTCCTGAAAGAGAAAAAACTGACTAATCACATATCCCATTAAAGTCTATGGAAGATAGCAATAATCAGAACATGAGAGGCGGTTACAGAGATTGCAAGCTTGAAGGTGATCACTGCTGTGTAGCAAGCACATAATAAACAAGGAGTTACAAAATGAGCAATTTCTGTTAGGAGATTCATCTTAAGATAACCACATAACCCCCCAGTGTAGCTAAAATAATCTTGCTTTGCTTTTCAGGCCTGTAGCACTGTTATTAGCATATCCGTGGAAGCAGCACATGGCTCTATAGCAATATAGTTATATAAATACAGCCACACAATAGGCAGAACTGTGGTAGAAAGGAACAATGGCAGAAGACTCCAATGCAAAATAATAATAAAAAATAAAAAAAGGAATGTACACAATACTGCTGCAAGGATTCAGAAATGTCAAATGAGGACAAAAGTAGAGGCACCTCATGTTATATGACATGTAATTAAACACTATGTATGACTAATCAGCAGTGGTGGATCCAGAGGTGGTGCTGCATCACAGTTCAAAAGTCAAATAGGGCAGCAACACCAACTGGCAGCAACTGCCATTCCAAACTGACTCACTGACAGTTGGTTTGGCTCCCATTTTTGAAATTTGAACTGTGCTGCAGCCTCACCCCTGGTGCCACCACTGAGTATGACATACCTCCCAACATTTTGTATCTTGAAGTCAGGACCTGCCGGGTCGAAGGCGTGGCTGGCCTGAAAAGGAATAAAGGAATGGAGCTACAGTCCCGGTTGGCATGGCCAAGGGCCTAGCACCGTGACCACCCCCATTTTTGTCACTTTGGGTGCATGCCTACCACTCGCCAAGCAGCTGGGCAGCCCCCCGCTCCCTCACTACACTGAAGAAATGCATACGCGTATGTCCAGGATATCTTGTGTGGCACTGGCTGAGCAGAACAGCGCTGATCTCCAGCCCCCCCCCCCCCAGCTGCCCCCTGCCTGCGGGACATTGACACCTGCCGGAGGGACAGCGGGACAGTTTCCAAATAGTGGGACTGTCCCGCTGAAATTGGGACAGTTGGGAGGTATGTTATCAGAAATTTGAAGATCAGGTGGAGTTAAAAGCCCAGGCCTACAGCATGCAGGCTATGAACATTGTGTGTTTTATCCTTTGCCTGGTAATGATGATGAGGAATGACAAGTGATAAATCCGATTAACCCCTTCCTGACAGAGCTAGTTTTTGCGTTCCTGACAGAGCCATTTTTTTCAAATCTGACATGTCTCACTTAAGTGGGGATAACTTTTTTTTGCTTTTACTTATCCCAGTGATTTTGAGATTGTTTTTTCGTGACACATTGTACTTCAAATTAGTGGTAAATTTGGGTCGATACAGTCTGTGTTTTTTTGTGAAAAATACCAAAATGTCGTGAAAAAATGGAAAATTTAGCGATTTGCAAAATGTTAAATTTTCTGCTTGTGAGACAAATAATCATACCACTCAAAATAGTTAATAACTAACATAGACCATATGTCTACTTTATATTTCCATCATTATTTCAACTTCCTTTTAATTTTTTTGGACACTAGGAGGCTTACAATATGAATAGCAAATTCTCAAATTTTCAAGAAAATTTCAAACACTGATTTTTTTAGGGACCAGTTCAGTTCTGATGTGACTTTGAGGGACTTGTATGTGAGACACCCCCATAAATGATGCCATTTCAAAAACTGCACCCCTCACAGTATTCAAAACAGCATTTTGGAAGTTTGTTAACCCTTTAGGTGTTTCACAGGAATTAAAACAAAGTGTAGGTGAAATTTCAAAATTTCATTTTTTTTGCAGATTTGCAATTTTAATACATTTTTCTAAGGAACACAGTAGATTTTACTAGAGAAATGTGACTAAAAATTGATTCCCCCAATTCTTTGGTTTTCATAAATATCCTATATGTGGCCCTAGTGTGCACGGTGACCAAACCACCGGCTTCATAATAGAAGGAGCACCTACTTGATTTTGGAGCCTCCTTTTTATGAGATTATTTTTTAGGCACCATGTAGGTTTCTAGGCACCATAAGATGCTAAAAGTTAGGAACCCCCCCACAAGTGACCCCATTTTGCAAACTACACCCCTCAGGGAATTCATCTAGGGGTATAGTGTACATTTCAAACCCCCAGGGGTTTCACCAATTGTGGTACAACTGGGCAGTGAAAATGAAAAAAAATAATTTTTCATTTTCACAGCTCAGTTGTATCAAAATTGGTGAAACCCCGGGGGGTTTGAAATGTACTCTATACCCCTAGATGAATTCCCTGAGGGGTGTAGTTTGCAAAATGGGGTCACTTGTGGGGGGGTTCCACTGTATGGGTGTTTCGGGGGTCATTCAACCAGAATCTGTGCTGCAAAATCCAAAAATCACTCCTTCCCTTCTGAGTCCTGCCATGCACCCAACTGGTATTTTTTGGTCACATGTGAGGCATTGTCGTACCCGGGAGAAATTGGGGCACAGATTTTGGGGTGCTTTGTCTCCTTCATTCCTTGTGAAAATGAAAAATTTTGAGCCAGATCTGCATTTTTGTGTAAAAAAATTTATTTTTTTACACAAAAATGCAGTTCTGGCTCAAAATTTTTAATTTTCACAAGGAATGAAGGAGACAAAGCACCCCAAAATCTGTGCCCCAATTTCTCCCGGGTACGGCAATGCCTCACATGTGACCAAAAAATACCAGTTGGGTGCATGGCAGGACTCAGAAGGGAAGGAGTGATTTTTGGTGGTGGAATGAATGGCGGGTGCTATGTCGCATTAGCAAGACCCCCGAAGCACCAATACAGTGGAACCCCCCCACAAGTGACCCCATTTTGGTCACCAGCTTTGGGAGGGGGGCTGGCGCTGCGGCTGGCGGGGGGGTGGGAGGGGTGCTGGCGCTGCGGCAGCCGGGTGGGTGGGAGGGAGGGGGGCTGCCGGGTGGGAGGGGGGGGGGGCTGGCGATCGTAGGTGATCGGTGCGGTATACGCACACACACACACACACACACACACACATATATATATATATATATATATATATATGTGTGTATATATATATATATATATATATACACATATATATACATATATATACACACACATATATATATATATATATATGTGTGTGTATATATATATATATATATATATATATATACACACATTTGCACATTTTTTTTTATTTTATTTTATTTTTTAACTTTTCCAGCAGCAGCATGATGCTGCTGCTGCTGCTGCTGCTGCTGCGGGGGGGAGGGGGGAGGAGGGGAGCGCAGCGTGCGCTCCGGACGTAGCGGTGGAGCCGCTGGAGCTGCTGCTGCTGCCGGGTGAGTGCCCGGCGGGTGGGAGGGGGGTGCTGCCGCTCGGTGGTGATCGGTGCTGCACCGATCACCACCGATCCCTGTGTTACCGAGCGGCTTAGCCGCCGGTAACACAGGAAACGCTGTGAATGGCTGTTCAGATTTGAACAGCCAATCACAGCGATCGCCGACCGGGGGGGGCACCCCTGCCCCCCCTGGGCGACGAGGGGGGATGTCTGCTGTCAGGGACAGCAGACATCACCTAACTGTCACTGCGTCTCTAGACGCAGTGACAGTTTGAAGTCATGACGTACATGTACGTCAAATGTCGGGAAGTACTTCCCGACCATGACGTACATGTACGTCAAATGTCGGGAAGGGGTTAATTTTTTATAGCTGGCAGCACAAGGTAGCAGTGAATTGGTTAATTAGACTTGCGCATCTGTTTGTATTTGTTCAAAAACTTGCATAGGGTATATTGTTGGTCTCTCGTTGGAGAAGCTGTTCAAGAATGGTTTGACATTTTCCAGTTAATTGAAAACTATGGCTAAAATTAAATTTGTCTGCTAGGCCTTCCAGTTTCCATAGCAGCAGCCTCCTGTATTCCATCATCATGTTTTCTAGAATTCATGTAGATCTGTACAAATAAAGCGGTTTTTAGCACAAAACAAAGCACTTTAAAAACTTTGTCGCTACCAAGTGAACATTTAAAAATATAGCAAACTATTTTTTTCACAGAATGATGAATTTTTATTGTTGGGCTATAAGAAAATAGATCACTGATTTATATATACACATAGATAATAAACCCAGCAAAAAATGTATATAGAACATAAATCTATTAGAAGAACACACATTCTATTCTCAATCCTCTCCAACAAAATCAAACCATGCCATGAACTCAGCACCTGTTTATGACCAATTGCTATTATTCTTAACTTAATAATATTAATTTTACATCTACTTATAAATTGAAAATGTGTCCATCTGCGACTGGACCATATAATATCACATGACCTTGAATTTGGTTATCCCTGTAATTGGGAGAAGTATACGAGATAGTTGTGGGTATATTTATTTGGCTTAACTAAAACTTGCTACTATTAGAACAATCAAAATTGACACTTACATCAGAATGTTTTCATTGCTCATTTCCCTGATCTGGAAAATGGGAGAGTCAGCAATGACATTAGCAAGAGACTTACTGGAAGCAGATTTCAAAATCAAACTCAGTGGTTCAGGACAAAGTTTTCTTAGGAAACATTTATTTAAGCTCACCTGTGTGAGCTTAACCATGTACAGATGGAGCCAGAACGTCCCTGCTGGTGAGCGCTGGTGGAGAGGGACTCCATCAGACTGGGTTACTAGGCGGCGTGACCCTGCCCGTCTCCGCTTCAGAGAGACGGGCAGTGTTTGGGGGGTTCGGGGCGGCGGTGGGAACCGGCGATGGGGACCGGGGAGGCGGCGGACGGCTGTGGGGAGCTCCGACGGAACGGGCGTGCCAGCATCTCATGCGCCCTCTTCCGGTGGCTGGCATCTGGTGGAGGCCAGCTCTATCTGTAATTGCTGGATAGTAATGCAATAGATTAATTGAGTTTGAGCTGACAAATCTGATAGGAGCTAGGGGATGTCCGTTAATATAATTATCCATAGTAACTGAATCCAGTGGTAGTAACAAGGAATTATTATTGCATTAGATTCCTTTTATTCTAGTCATTCGGGTGACATTGATTGTTAGCTAAATAAACATAATCTTCACAGCCAAGAGGAATATTGTGCTCTGGAAAATGGCAACGTGACATTGGGTCATAACTTGTGTTTGCTGGCACAAGATATTATAAATGAATGACCCCAGAGTTTTCAACGAGTCCAAAGATCATGAAAAAAGCCCTAATACGGTTGTGTCCAGATCAGAAGTCTATTGCAACACTGAACAACCTTGAATGCTGTAAAGTAAAAAGGCAACAACAAATAAAAAAGGGAGGGAAACAGATGCAATTCCTGGAAGATGACATACAGGTTGAGTATCCCGTATCCAAAATGCTCGGGACCAGGAGAATTTTGGATAGCGGATTATTCTGTATTTCGGAATATTTTAATATTTAAATGATGTATTTTGAAGTATCTTGCATTTATGCTGTATAAACACATCAAATACACACATATATATTTTATTACCACATGAAATGCACACAAATATATTTTATTTGTTCAAAAAACAAGGTTTCAAAACATGAAACAAAATTTGTGTACTGTCTCAGATATTGAATTTGAATGCCAAGCAATCATTTTCTTGTACATATATAGTGCCAGTTACATATCATGTCACCAGTAGTGCTGTTACAGATGTCCCCAGTGAGTTTTTAGCAAAAAAACATTTTTTTTTTCTCTTTCTGGAATGTATGGTTTTCGGAATAATTCGGATAACGGATATTCGGATACGGGATACTCAACCTGTAGTCCATAAACCGCTTTCTATGTGTTATTGTGTCTGAATGAAGACCGGTGACAGGTTCTCTTCATTATTGAGTAATTACACACCTAACTGATTTATTAAAGGCCATTTACTGTATGATGGTGCACAAGTATGTGCAAAGGTGGGTATGGACTCTCTGCTTAGAGAGGATAATTAGAATGTTTAAAAAGCAAAATAATCGCCTTCTCTAAATGATTTGAAATCAGATTTAAAAAAAATAATAATTGAAGATTGATGAAGATCCATGAAAAGGGAGACAATCAGTAATGATCAGGCTAGTATTTGAAGACTGATCGCAAAAACGGTTCAACTTGACTTCAGGTTAAAAAACTAAAGGTTTACGGTTTATTTTTCTGTTATGTAAATGTTAGTTACAAATATTCTTGATTTAAAAAATAAATAAAAAATAGGTGAAATGAGAACGGGTTAGCAATAATCATTTGAGTTTCATTATAAAGGAGTAATTTTAAAATTACATAATCCCCCCTAATTAACTTCTTGATCATTTTCCATATGTATTGGCTGAAAACATCAGATTTCACAAGCCAGTGGCCACTGTCTCCTGCAGCTATATTTAAAATCCTGTGTATGTGCCTGTTTTATAGAGAGCCTGTGTCTAGGAGTGAGTGGGTGTATGTGTGAGAGAAGTCAATCATGCCAGCTGCGCCAAGATCTGGTGGCGTGTGTAACACTATGACACTAGGGACTGAGGTGTCTGACATATGCTGAGTAATGTTTCCAGCTGCTGCTATTTACAAATTAATCCCACAGCTGCCACTAGGAACATTCCCTCTGCTCTGTGATGTACCCAATTTATATAGCGTCTGCGACATCATTGGCTGTATGCTATCCTTCCTGATGGTGCACATCAGTTTGATTTAATTACCTCTTCTGAAACAGGAACATACACAACCGTTTGGGGTCACTTAGAAACTTCCTTTCTTTTTAATAGAAAAGCACTGTTTTTTTTTCAATGACAATAACATTAATTTAATCAGAAATAGACTCTATACATTGTTAATGTGGTAAATGACTATACTAGCCGCAAACGTCTGTTTTTTAATAGAATATCTACATAGGTGCATAGAGGACCATTTACAGCAACCATCACTCCAGTGTTCTAATGGCACATTGTGTTAGCTATTTGCGTTAGAAGACTAATGGATTATTAGAAAACCCTTGTGCAATTATATTAGCACAGCTGAAAACAGGTTTGCTTGTTCTCAACTGGCAGCTTCTTTAAATGGTACCGGCAAAACGCCAGTGTCATCGTCTACAGTGAAGTGGCAACTCCAGGATGCTGGCCTTCGAGGCAGAGTGGCAAAGAAAAAGCCATATCTGAGACTGGACAATAAAATGAAAAGATTAATACAGTATGGGCAAAAGAACGCAGACATTGGACAGAGGAAGATCGGAAAAAAAGGGTTATAGACAGATGAATCGAAGTTTGAGGCGTATAGATCACATTGAAGAACATTTGTGAGACCTAGAACAAGTAAAAAGATTCTGGAAGAATGCATGGTGCCATCTGTCAAGCATGGTGGGGGTAATGCGATTGTCTGGGGCTGCTTAAGTGGGAGATTTGTACAAGGTACTGTAAATGGGATTTTTAATAAGGAAGGCTATCACTCATTTTGCAATGCCATGCCATACCCTGTGGACAGCACTTGATTGGAGCCAATTTCCTCCTACAACAGGACAATGGCCCAAAAGCACACCTCCAAATTATACAAGAACTATTTAGGGAAGAAGCAGGCAGCTGGTATTCTGTCGGTAATGGAGTGGCCAGTGCAGTCGCCAGATCTCAACCCCATTGAGGCTGTTGTGGGAGCAGCTTGATCGTATGGTAGGCAAAAGTGCACATCAAGCCAATCTAACTTGTGAGAGGTGCTTCAGGAAACCGGGGTGACATTTCTTCAGATTACCTCAACAAATGAACAGCTAGAATGCCAAAGGTTTGCAACGCTGTAATTGCGGCAAAAGGAGCATTCTTTGACAAAAGCAAAGTTTGAAGGACAAACTTATTATTGCAAATAAAAATCATTATTTCTAACCTTGCCAATGTCTTGACTATATGTTCTATGCAACTCATTTGATAAATAAAAGTGAGTTTTCATGGAAAACATTAAATTCTCTGGGCGGCCCCAAATTTTTGAATTGTAGTGTACAACCATTTAAAGCTGAATATCCTTTGGAATGTAAGGCATAAGACAAAAAACAAACAAACAAACTAAAATCTTTATCAAATTATAGTAGTTTCCCATTTTTATCCAAGAATACTGTACATACATACAGTATCTCCTAATATTAGTGCTTGCTATAAACAGGGTCCTAACATATCACGTTGGCCAAGCAGTAACAGAGCTAAAGAAACGAATGTCCCTCTACTGTTAAAACACATAGGAGAGAGCAACAGGCTGCTAATTGTTCTTATGAAGGCAGTAGGATTCTGGGAAACAACCGCATTGTACAGTATATGTCCTTCCCATTCTCCCATGGCCACATATGCACGGTTCATTATATGGGAGTTGCTCTCTACATTATGCTCCTGGGATAATGTAATAAAAATGTTTGGTACATGTGAGTTATCCGGGCTGCCGATTTTGTCCTTAAGTTTGGTTAACTTAAGGACACCCGACCGACGCGATGCCCACGATTTAGCTCCAAATCGGGGGCATCGCGTCGGTCGTGGCCGTTATAAGGGGCCGCGACACGATGCCCCCGATTTCCCATAGACAGTAATGTTAAAAGACACGATATCGGGGGCATCGCGTCGGTCGTGGCCGTTATAAGGGGCCGCGACGCGATGCCCACGATTTCCCATAGACAGTAATGTTAAAAGACCCGATGGACCCGATTTCCCATAGACAGTAATGTTAAAAGACGCGATGGACCCGATTTCCCATAGACAGCAATGTTAAAATAAAATTACAATGTGAAATTGGGCAATATGTTTTTAAAAAAAATGTTTCATGGCCCCCCACCACCGTTAACGCCACCCCGCTATTGACGCCAACCCGAAGCGTGGCGAGCGCAGCGAGCCCGCGAGGGGCGGCGGTACGCGTCCTCCGACCTTTTCATGCCCTACTATCCACTAGGGCGTGGAGTGAGAATAGAATAGTGTGGCGAGCGCAGCGAGCCACCGAGCCCGAAGCGTGGCGAGCGCAGCGAGCCCCGCGAGGGGACGCGGACACCTGTGAAGCCCGCAAGGGCACGCGGATACCTGTGAAGGTGTCCGCGTCCCCTCGCTGCGCTCGCCACACTATTCTATTCTCACTCCACGCCCTAGTGGATAGTAGGGCATGAAAAGGTCGGAGGACGCGTACCGCCGCCCCTCGCGGGCTCGCTGCGCTCGCCACGCTTCGGGTTGGCGTCAATAGCGGGGTGGCGTTAACGGTGGTGGGGGGCCATGAAACATTTTTTTTAAAAACATATTGGCCAATTTCACATTGTAATTTTATTTTAACATTGCTGTCTATGGGAAATCGGGTCCATCGCGTCTTTTAACATTACTGTCTATGGGAAATCGTGTCGGAAATCGGGTCCATCGTGTCTTTTAACATTACTGTCTATGGGAAATCGTGGGCATCGCGTCGCGGCTCCTTATAACGGCCACGACCGACGCGATGCCCACGATTTCGGGCGCGATGAAAAAAATCGGCAGCCCGGATAACTCACAAGTACCATATGTTTTTCTTAAAGCTGTGCCACCTGTCCGAATTATGGTGGGACATTTCCGATCCTCAATGTAAAAGGATCTAAAAAACAAAATGTGAGTTTGTGGAATTCACTTTCATGTCACATATCTTACACCATGGCAAGACTGAGCACTACAACAAGGTACAAGGTACTGTAGTTCTACTGCAACAGCAAAGTCTCTCCAAGGCAAAGATTTCAAAGCAGACAGGATTAAAGAAGTGCTGTGCAAGCTCTTTTGAAGATGAACAAAGAAATGGGTAACATTGAGGTCTGTAGACACAGTGATCAGCCAAGGCCAAGGTTCATCAGATGAAATAGATCTCATTCTACTTCGCTTCAAAATCAGAAGATGTCCAGCAGTGCCAACAGCTCAGATCTGGACCCAGGTACATCCATCTACTGTTCAGATAAATCTGACCAGAACTTGTCTTCATGGAAGAATTGCAGCCATTTTTTTACCTTCGATGTCGATAAAAGGCCAAGCGATTCAAATATGCATGAAAAATATAGGAACTGGGTGGGGTATACCAACGGTAGGCAACTGTCAAACCGCGGTTCATCTCCGGACCACAAAGGACAGAAAAGCAGGCTGTCTAACTCCTGAAACTAGCAGCAGTGGCTACAGCGGTCCCAGGGTTGCATTGCGGCCAGTGGAGCCGGAACGGGGGGGCGAGGGGGCAGCTTGCCCCCCCCCAAAATTACTGAGGCGCTATCGGATTCTTGCTCAGCGGGCGGGCAGCTGATTAATCAGTAATATAGGCGGGCGGGCGGTGGGCTGATTAAGCTTGATTCAGCCTCCCACCCGTCCGCCTATATTACTGATTAATCGCAGCCTCCCGCCCGCCGGCGCCGAGCAAGAAGAATCATTCCTAATCAGCCGCCCGCCCTCCCGCCCGCCAGTGGCGGGTGGGGGTCAGGTGCTTAAGATGCTCTGGAAGCAGCATCCCGTGCGCGTACCTGCCGGGAGTCCCCCACCCCACCTGCAGTCTCAGACAGAGTGGGCAGTGAAGCACGGGCAAGTTGATGATCATGACGAGGCCTGCCCGTGCGGCTGACTTCACATGGAAGAGCCGGACGGCAGAGGTCCTGTGCGCTGGCAGCTGTGGCGCAGGAAAGTGGGTGGGAGCCGCAGCAGTCTGTGGTCGGAGTGGACTCGGGGTAGGAATCCAGGGGACTGTCCTGTGTCTGGTAAGAGAGCCAAGCACAGCATTATATTTAATTTGTGTATAATTTGTATGATCTGACAGTGTGCCCATTAGATCAAATAAATGTGCACTGTGTGTAACTACTGGGGATGTAAACATTTGTTGGGATTCATCTGCTAATTAACTCAATGTGTATTGGAGGGGGGATAGTATGTAATAACAGTTATATTGTACACCTGTTGTTAAAGGTACTGCATCCAATTAGACATTATTTTCTAGTAACTAGGCAAGTTAGATTCATGGGGGGTGGGGAGGCGGGGTCATGAATTCACCCGCATCGCGTCACTGCCTCTGTGATACTGGAGGAGGCTTCCGGCCAGGGCTGCAAGTATGGCGGTACGGGGTGGTACGGCGTACCGGTAAAACATATTGCGCCGGTACCCCGTACCGCCATAACAAATGCTTCACCAAGTGCTCAATGCGCATGCGCGCATATGTGAGTGGCGGGGGGCGTGGCCTCCGCTGCCCCGCCACAGCTGATCCCATCTGAAAGGAGGTGAGGGGACGGGGAGCGCATTGTGCGTCTCTCCTTCCCTCCCTGTGTCACTGACTGGGCTGTAGAGCTCGCGGGCTGGCAGCCAATCAGGAGCCAGCCCGCGAGATATGATTAACTGACAGCCCAGTCACACAGTGAAGCCGCCGGGAAAGGAAAGACGCGCAATGCGCTCCCTTCCCCTCCATAGGGCAGCGGGCAGCGGGCAGCGGGCCACTGTTCGAAGGAGGTGGGATCACCTCTGTGTAACTGCTGCTGCTGCTGCGAGTCTGGGATCACTCCCTACAGACTCCTCGCAGAACGGGGGGAATCAGTGGGCTGAGAGACGGCTAACCTGAGCGCAGGTGGCAAAGGGATGGGAGCGGACAGCAGCGCAGTCTCCAGGTACTATTACTACCAGTCTGCTGCTGCTGATGATGACGACTGGAGCAAGGAGCCCAATGAGGACTTCAGTAGCAGCTAATGTCGTATGTATGAGCTGCTGAGGCTACACACAGTGACCGGCTCCTTCCCGACACGCAGACATGGGGTAAGTTTAACAACTCCCCCAGGTGTAAGGGTACTGTGCTATCTGTGTGAGAGCGGCGAGGGGGGAGAGGAGACCTCAGAGACCTGGCACTGGGGTCTTATGTGTGGTACATACTGTGCGGGCATATGTGTGGCACTGGGGGTATATGTGTGGCACTAGAGGCATACCTAGCACTGTGGAGGTATATGTGTGGCTCTGGGGGCATACTTGGCACTGTGGGGGCATATGTGTGGCACTGTGGGGGTATATCTGGCACTGGGGGCATATATGTGGGGGCATATCTGGCACTGGGGGCATATAAGTAATGGGCATCAGTTGTGCGGCAGCGGTGCAATGGTCATAATGTGTAATGGGCATTATGGCATGGGTCATATGTTTTGGGTGTGTGACGCGTAACAGGCATTACTGTGTAAATTTTGGCCACGCGCCTTCGGCGTGCAATATCTCTGTTTGTAGTTTATCTGGCTCCTGCACTTTGATCCTGGCCCCTACATCTTGTGTGAAGGATGCAATGCACAAGTCCAAACAGAAATGTCATCGTGTTCTAAAGTTTTGTCATGTAGCCACTCCCCCTCATGTCATATGACCACGCCCATTTTTGCCGCGCGCCTCCGGCGCGCAGCACAGTACCACTATATCGTTTTTTCTACTTGCACCACTGCTTCCGGCGGCTATTTTTTTTTTTTGGGGGGGGGGGGGGGGGGGGGGGTACATGAGAGGGAGTGGTGGCGGTGGTGGGCCGATTACTTGGCTTGCCCCCCAGGCTGAAAGTTGCCAGCCAGCCCCTGCCGCCCACCCACATGGATGGCTGCTGCTGCTGCTGCGGGGAGATGTTGACAACACGCGCCCGCCAATCACAGTGGCTGTGGATGTGATGTGTCCACAGTGATTGGCGGGCGGTAGGGAGGGAGACTGGTGGATCAGTGCATGGGCGGGAGCATCCTAAAACAGCCGCAGCAGCAGCCATCACGCTGTGTAACATCAAAACTGTGTAAAGGTAAATGCTGCTCCTCTCGCCCTCCCTTCCCCAGTGACTGACAGATCCAGGGGTTGTAATTTACCCCTGGATTCACACCCAAACAGGTTTATGTGATTATCTCTGATTATCATAATCAGAGATAATCACATTAACCTGTTTGGGGGTGACAGTGCCACTTTTTATGAGTAAATGACAACCCCTGGATTAATGCTGTGCATTAATTAGCCAGCCCTGGTGTCTCTGGCCACATGTATATGCCACTGCCCTGTGTATAATGCCCACGAGTATATGCCGCTGCCCGTGTGTATAATGCCCACATGTATATGCCGCTGCCCTGTGTATAATGCCCACATGTATATGCCATTGCCCTGTCTATAATGTCCATGGGTATATGCCGCTGCCCTGTGTATAATGCCCATGTGTATATGCCGCTGCCCTGTGTATAATGCCCACGTGTATATGCCGCTGCCCTGTGTATAATGCCCACGTGTATATGCCGCTGCCCTGTGTATAATGCCCACATGTATATGCCGCCCACATGTATATGCCGCTGCCCTGTGTATAATGCCCACGTGTATATGCCGCTGCCCTGTGTATAATGCCCATGTGTATATGCTGCTGCCCGTGTGTATAATGCCCACATGTATATGCCGCTGCCCTGTGTATAATGCCCACGTGTATATGCCGCTGCCCTGTGTATAATGCCCACATGTATTTTTAAGTTGATCATTTTTATATGGCCCCCGACGGGTTTTCAAATTTTCCAAATGGCCCTCGGCAGAAAAAAGGTTCCCCACCCCTGCGCTAAAGTACCGTTGTCTGGTATGAGATATGAGGATCTTTTTTTAAAGTAGTAAAATATAACAAAAACAACATACATTTGGTTTAGCTGAAATTGTACCAACATGCAGAATAAATACAAGATGTCATTTATACCACAGTAAACATCGTCACACACACAAGGAAGAGAGAAACCAATAAAAAATTAAAATGGCCTCATCCTTAATGGGTTAATATATATATATATATATATATATATATATATATATATATATATATATATATATATATATATGTATGTATTTCACACAAAAAAAATTTCTTCCCAGCTCTGACATTACCTCACATTTTTTCAGTTTATAGGGACTCAATAAGGGACTCATTTGCTTTATAATGAGTGATTGTAAAAGAAAAAAAACTTTCGGGGCGCAGAATAAGAAAGCCAAGAAGCTCAGAGAGGAAGAAAATAGAAAACAGTCAAGTGCTTTGTTAAAGTTTTTAAAGTGTAAATCTACCGAGGAGCACAGCAGTGCCACCGTTACTGAGGAGCACAGCAGTGCCACCGTTACTGAGGAGCACAGCAGTGCCACCGTTACTGAGGAGCACAGCAGTGCCACCGTTACTGAGGAGCACAGCAGTGCCACCGTTACTGAGGAGCACAGCAGTGCCACCGTTACTGAGGAGCACAGCAGTGCCACCGTTACTGAGGAACACGGTGAAAGTAATTGCAGTGCTTCCTATGAAGCTGAGTGTTTCTCTAGAGAAAAAGAACCAGACAGTAGTCTGTCTCACAAAAACGGTGAACAGAGCTCTATGGTGTTACGAGAAGACAAGCCTTTTCAGCCTGAAAAACATGAAGTTTTTTTATGATAAACAATCAAAACGTTATTTTTGTGTTGATTGGTACAAAAACTTCCAGTGGCTTCATTTTGATGAAAGGTGCAAAGGATTTGTTTGCTTTTTTTGCGTTCAAGCAATTGAAAAGAAACTGCTGCCTGACTCCTTTAGATTAGAGTCGGATTTAGTCAATGGCAGAGGCTTTCGCAATTGGAAAAAAGGAGTAGAAAAATTCAAATTGCACAGCAATTCTCCCCTACACAAGACAAGTGTGGCTAAACTAAGTGCCCTTAGTGCTAAACCAATAACCTCATTGTTTTCTGAGGGACTAAAAGTTCAGCAGCAAAAGAATAGAAGAGCTTTAATAGCCCTCCTTTGGAAAAATTTTGGCAAGACAAGGTCTTTCTCTGAGAGGCCACTGTACTGACTGTGGCAATTTAAGCCAACTAAACAAATTAAGGCGTAATGATATTCCTGAACTCAAAGTGTTTCTTGAAAGGAAAAAACATTTTACAAGCTCTGAAGTCCAAGATGAGATGTTGGAAATCATGGCCCATAAAATATTACGAGACATTGCAGCTGAAATTTAACATTGCGGAATTTATAGTTTAATTGTTGATGAAACATCAGATATCAATAACAAAGAACAAGTTTCTATTTGTCTCCGTGTTGTGGATGATCTTGAGCCTACAGAATTTTTTTTAGGCTTGTATGAGACTCGAATTACCACTGGTGAGGCCATATCTCATATAATCCTGGACAGTCTGAAAAGATTTAACATACCAGTAGCACAGCTGAGAGGTCAGTGCTACGATGGAGGTAGCAATATGAAAGGTTCCATTAAAGGTGCCCAAGCTAGAATACTTGAGGTGCAACCTTTAGCTCTGTATATTCACTGCAGTGCGCATTCCCTTAATCTAGCCCTACAAGACACAGTTTCGGATATTCCTCTCCTGCAGAATTGTCTAAATGTTGTTAATGATCTTGCTGTTTTCCTAAAAGATTCCCCTAAGCGAACAGCTATGTTTGAAAGAATAGCAGAGGATTCCTCCAGCAAAGCCCATGGATTTTTCTTACAAATGGAAAAGGGGACTTTATTTCTTTCTTTGCTTTTGTGCAGGCAGATTTTCACACTCACTGAAAAACTGAGTGTAGTTCTCCAGAAGGAAACTCAGACTGGATCAGGTGCAGCTGAATCCATATCTTTCACTTTGGAGGTACTCAAGAAGCTTAGATCTGATCAGGAGTTTGATCAAATCTGGAATGAGGCTAAGCAACAATCAGTAGAAATGGACCTGCTGCCACCAGACACATCATATCGCAAGAGAGGACAAAAGGGTTCTACAGAGCTATCGGCAGAAGATGCATATCATCTGCACCGCCGTATATATTATCAAGCCCTGGACACTGTAACAGGGGAAATTGAAAGTAGATTCCAACAAAAAGGATTTGAGACTATACAGGCGTTAGAGAGTTTGCTTCTTAAAAGTCCTACTGCATGGTGTGAAAACTTTGGCTGGAATATATTTCATAGACCATCAAAGCTTGAAGAGTGAGCTGGAAATACTTCATGTTTCAGGATGCACTTTATCACCATTATCTGTGAAAGCATATTTGAAAAATTTGAAGATGGAAACTCGCAGACTTTTCCCTGAAACAGAGAAGCTGTTGAATCTATTATTTGTAGTGCCGGCAACATCTGCAACTGCAGAGCGATCATTTTCTATGCTACGGAGGGTGAAGACTTATTTGCGATCTATCATGCTACAAGAGCGACTGAACCATCTCTGTGTTCTACACGCTTACCCATTGCGAGTTGATAGTCTAAATATGAACTTTATTCTGAATGAATTTATTTCTAAAAATACATTTAGAGTGTCAGTCTTTGGCAAACCCTAATTACTAATGTTACAGAGTTGCATAAATATTTTTGTTAAGCATCATTTCCCTAATGTTAACTCTGCATTATGTTATTTTGTTACTAATAAAACTATAGTGTTTTTCTGTTACTCTATTACTATTGATGAAAACATATTTCATTAACTATCAGGGGGTAACATATAGCAATTTAGGGGGCGCCAAATTGAGATTATATCTTGCCCCCCCCCAACCTAAAAACGTTCCAGCACCCCTGATTGCGGCTGGTGCGCAGATGATGTCACCGTGCACCCGCACGCCACTAGTGAGGATCTCAGTTGGCACCATGCGGTGAGGCTTCCTCAGTGCTGGCAAGAAGTCTGTGTGGCTGCAGGAAGGTCCAGCGGGAGCAGCGGAGGCAGAAAGGTGCAGTGCCGGCAGGAGGGCCTAGAAAGAGCAGTGGTGGCAGGAGGGAGCAGTGAGGGCATGAGGACCAGCGGGGATCATGACAGCCAACTCCCTGTAAGATTTAATATATTATGGGAGTATTGTTTTTTTTTAATGGCAGCTGAACAATGGGAATTTTGTCTATTTGCGTTTTTGGCATACTTTGAATTTTGGCTCATACTGCGGTGCATAATGTGAATTTTGAATCATACCCTGTGGCATACTGTGAATTTTGGCTCATTGTGTGATGTAATGGGAATTTTGGCTCATGTTGTGTGGCATAATGGGAATTTTGGCATAATGTAAACTGTGTAAGGGGCGTATTACACTGAGAAGGGAATATTTATTTTGCGCAGGGGGAGACACCGGTAAGTAAGAGTACAAAAAGTAAATCCTGGGCTAAAAAAGTCCAGCCACCCCTGGTCTAGATTATTTTGGTGCTGAAACTTATACTTACATTTTAAAAAGGAACGTAGTATAAGTTTCAGCACTAAAATAAAAACTTGTTATTAATTACACATTACAGATATTTGATTTTGTGGACCATCGATCAAAATATTACAAATATCCGCACTCCATTAAAAATGACTTGCCTACCCCTGCTTTAGACTTAGGAGTCAAAATGTAAAATTACTAGCTTCAACAGAAGGCAGTTTGTACACTGAATGGGCTGGAGATCAGTACAATAATGAGTGTCTGCAGGCAACAGTGAAGTACGGTGGAGGTTCCTTGCAAGTTGTTGCATTTCAGCAGAGTTGGGGATTAATGGTGTCCTCAATGCTGAGAAATTCAGGCAGGTACATCATACAATACCATCAGGGAGGTGTCTGATTTGCTTCAAATTTATTCTGCAGCAGGACAACAACACCAAACATACAGTAAATGTCATTAAAGAACTATCTACACGATGTAAAGAAGAACAAGAACAAGGAGTCCTGGAAGTGATGATATGGCCTACACTGAGCCCTGATCTCATCATCAATCAAGTCTGTCTAGAATGATATGAAGAGAAAGAAGGATTTCAACAAATCTACATCCACAGAAGATCTGTGGTCAGTTATCAAAGGTGTTTGGACCATCCTCCCTGCCAAGTCCCTTCAAAAACTGTGTGCAAAAGGTACCTGTGTGCCAGAGATTCATGCAGATAAGGGGACGGCTGTGTGACACACATTTACTGGACAAGATCCTTTTAGAGGTCGACCAGGCATTTAAATAGTACCTGTATTGAACTGTTCTTATTCAGACAGTTCCTCCTGACCCAGTAATTATGTATGCATAGTCCTATATGCACCTACAGCTTGAGATACTGGGCCTTATTCTAGTTCACTCTGACAAAATCCTTCTTAGATGGACAAAACCATGTGCACTGTAGGTGGGGCAGATGCTACTTGCAGAGAGAATTAAATTTGGGTGGGGTTTTACTTCAAAGTGAATTGCAGTGTAAAAATAAAACAGCCAGTATTTATCTTGCACAGAAACAAAATCACCCAAATCTAATTCTCTCTGTACATTTTACAGCTGCCCCCCTGCAGTGCACATGGTTTTGTCCATCTAAGAAGGATTTTGTAAGAAAGAGTGAACTAGAATAAGGCCCACTGTGTCCAGTGCACAACTTTTATTGTTACCTTTGTGTCATTTATTAAGAGGCTGTGTTTTTTGCCTGTTTTATGTGGATTGTTTGATTAAATATAGTATTATGATATGGAACCTTTCTTCATTATATGGTGAAAATCGGATGAGGTGTCCGCAAACTGAAAATCAGTGTCCATACAGGAATTGAGACTATTATTCATCTTTGTGACATCCCTAAAAGCAACAAGGGAAGTTATTATCCATTATTTGGTGCGCTGGTAAAGGGCTCTCCCACTGTGTCAATATTTGGTATTACCAGCAGATAGCTTTCTATATAGTCCTGCTATACAAAGCCATCCACCCCTGGGGAAAATGGATGGGCAGGATAAAAACGCTCAGTGTGTATGCACTGAGCGTTTGTCAGCCCAGCTATTATCATGCACCAAACACACTGGGCATAATCGCCTAGTGTTTATGAACCTTAAGTCATTATCGATCAACAAGATTGCACAACTGAATCACCATCAGTGAAAACCTGGAACAGTGTCTCTTCCTTTTTGTTATATGTAATGGATAGGATAGAAAGAAGCAGTTATGTAATGGTTAACGGTTTCCAGTGAAATATTGTTTCTTCGCACTCGTGGCTCCCTCTACTGACAGGTTGTGGTTTGGAGTCAATATGAAGAAAATGACTGCAGCGTTAGCTGTGTTAGTGCATATACAGGGGATGCGGTCATTTGGTCTACTGCATTATGGTCGACAGTCATTAGGTCGAATCCATTAGGTCGACATGCTAAAAGGTCGACATGACTCTAGGTCGACATGGGAAAAGTCGACATGATTCTAGTTCGAAAGGTCATTAGTTTGACAGGTCATTAGTTCGACAAGGTCATTACTTCGACATTGTCTATGTCGACATTCACAAGGTCGACATGGAGTTTTTCACTGTTTTTTGAGCCAACATGTGCCGACAGGCGGTATTTCATGCCCTACCATCCACTAGGGCATGGTGGGAGAATAAAATAGTGTGCCGAGCGTAGCGAGGCACCGTGCCCGACGCATCGCGAGCGCAGCGAGCGATGCGAGGGGATGCAGTGCACTTTAAACTGTGTCCATGTCGACTGTGTTGACATTCAGGTAAAAAAACAGTGAAAAACCCCATGTCGACCTTGTGAATGTCGACATAGACAATGTCGAACTAATGACCTTGTCGAACTAATGACCGGTCGAACTAATGACCTTTCGACCTAGAATCATGTCGACCTTTTCCCATGTCGACCTAGAGTCATGTCGACCTTTTAGCATGTCGACCTAATGGATTCGACCTAATGACTTTCGACCATAATGCAATAGACCAAATGATCCAAACCCATATACAGTACAGGCAATTACATGTCAAACTAATGAAATAACAAATGGGTCCCTAATTTGCAGGGCTAATTAAGTATTTCAGTTCTAACCAACTGCTCAATAAAATTCCTATTTTTCAGTTCTTTCTATTATAAATGTATAATTAAGGAATATCATATCATCGCACAGTACAAAAAGTATGTGCTTGCACATACTTTTTGTACTTAGTTTTCATCACATTGCATCACATTGCATGCACAACGCATGCACAGGCAATGCAATGCGATGTGATGCGTGCTAGTTAAGCACCGAACGCACGCCAGTATCGCAGCGTGTATGGCCAGCATTAGATAAAGGATGTGTAAAGTGATCCTAGATATTATTTTTCAAAGTTAACCAGATTACAGTTGATTTCTAACAATTTTATTTAGCATTTTTCATATAGAACTTGTTAGCAATCGTGTAAGGGGGGCTTTCCCTGTATAAATATTATATTAAATACAGAGCAGGTCTCTGTGGGGGTCATTCTGGTGCAGTTGCACCTGCGATATCATGCACAAAATACAGTATCAACATTCGGTACTTTGCTCATGTGCTGGATCCTGCAACATTGGAAGCAACCGGGCAGCAGTCAGTGATTGATGAGAAGGGGACAGCAACGTCCTCCATTTCTGACAATAGGGGCATGCCGTTGATGTTTATGCGGGAGGGAAGAGATCAGGGGTCTCCATCACATGATGGTGATTTCATAGTCTCAACGATGGGCTCCTTGCGTGGCACCATAGGCAACATAAGGCATTTGATGGTGATAAAGACCTCCGATGCTGCGTCCTAGGATGCAGCCCGTATAACTACTGCAGCAGAAGCAGTTTTTATTGTAATAGATACCTCCTGCCGCACTACAATGCAGAGCCAAGGAAGCAGCATTGATAGCAAATCCAACCACAGCAGAATGACCCCCAGTGTTTGACACTGCCCATACCATTTAACATGAATACAATTAGTTACTGTAAAATCAACACAATATATTTCCTAATTAGGATATATTTTAACTGCGCTCTGAAGACTTAGTATTTGTGTGGGGAATTCTCTATTTGTTACAACCATTTACCATATATACTCGAGTAGAAGCCTACTTTTTCAGAACATTTTTTATGCTGAACAAGCCCCCCTCGGCTTATACTCGAGTGAGGGTCCCACTTGAGTCAATAAGTTTTCCCAGTTTTTTTGTTGTAAAATTAGGTGCCTCGGCTTATATTCGGGTCGACTTATATTTGAGTATATACGGTATATTGAAATATGTATGTAGTGTTTCGGCCTTGGTGTGCTATTACGATATAGTACACCGCAATCAACATCATCAATCCGTTATTATCATCATCCTATAGAGGTGCGCAGGAGAATGACCAAAATTGAAATAATGGGATTGATTGCAGTCGGCAGGTCGACAGTAATAAGGTCAACAGTCAATAGGGCGACAACTATTGGTTGACACGAGCAATAAGTCAACATGCAAAGGTCAACATGAGTTTTTCCCATTTTTTATTTCCAAAAAATTTGTTTTCTCATTGTCATCCAAGTGGACATAGGATCTTATTTTGGTCTGTTTGCACGGGGCCGATGTTTTTGCATTGCGCATGTGCATGAAATTCCATTGTGACCAAACTGGTCACTGGGTGCACACACCCATGTTTGCGGATCGAGGGCGTCGGGGGCAGGCTTTGCGTTCTCATGCTAATGGAGCTGTGATGGACATGCGGGGGGCAGTCAGTTGACATCACAAGATCACCAGATGTGTAGACGCATATGTAAGGTTGTTCAGAGCAACCTTACATATGCGTGCACCTTCCATATCTTACGATGGTCGCCAATCACTGAAAGATGTGGGAGCGCCCCAGGACATGCGAATGGATGTTAATGTAAAACATCCATATGAATCCAGTGTGAACATACCGCACCTTGCGAATGGTGGGCCAACGTACCACCATTCGCAAGGCGTGATCTGGGTCACTGAACCAGAATACCCCCCATACAGTTCGATTATAATGGTGTACGGAGTGTAGCGAGGCACCGAGCCCGAACATGGTGAGCCATGCGAGGGGATGCGGTACACTTATATGGTGTCCATATTGCCCTATGTCGACATTGACACAAATGTGAAAACACACATCTACCATTTTCACGTAGACCAAAGGCATCGACCGTTTTCATGTGTCCACTAATGGCCCAATAGTGGTCTATCTATTGACCGCTGACCTTATTCCACCATATGACCCATACCCTATGGAATGCAGCACCATTGTTGCTAATGAAATTGTCGCCTTTCAGTTTGAATCATGCTTTTTATTTGACAGTCCATCTTGCACTGATGATACGTTAGGCCACCATACACTAGTGCAACTTATCGGAAGCTTGAAGTCGCATGTGATTTCCCTTGAACTCCCATGCAGCATCCTGGGCAACAGGATTGCATTTGATACATTGTATGCGGTCCTTTTGCTTCGGATGTATCATATGCGATTCTAGTCATAGCTGCGGGATCAGATAAAGCCTTGTGGCAGCCATGGTGATCTCCGGCTCTGATGCACATGGTTCTGCACATACCATTTGACACTTTTCACGCAATTTTGCGGCCTGATGCATCAGAATTGGGTAAGTGCCCAAATCACACTACTTTTTGGGCAACTTCAGGCCAATATCCTTTTAACCGCAATCACTGATTGCTAGTTCCGGGCTTTCTAATTAACGGGGGTAATACTGAAACATAACTGCCTACTTGTTAATTTGGTGGTCCCAAATTGTATTGTTTTAAAAATAAAACAGGACTTAACTATGCATAGTTAGTCACAAGAACAAATAAGGAATAATTCCCACAGATGTGTTCCCATGGACAGTCAAAAGGTCAACCACTAGTGCTCAATAGGCAAAGATCAAAACAGGGTCGACATGGTCAAAAGACGATGTAGTCAAAATGTTGACATGTAAGAGTTTTTCATAATTTTTTTACATTACAAAGCATTTATTATGCACTTTACAGCCATGGACACATTATAGGAATGCTGCAAATCCTTTTAAAATCGGCAAAATCTACTTGTACATCCTATTAACATTGTGAATAAAATGCATTTGAAAAGTTCCACAAAATGATGCTCTGCACTACCAAGTTGCACCACAGCATGGCAGGATGAGAAAGACATGCAGGGATGCTAGATGTACAGTAGGTAGACACATCTGTACATTAGACAAAAATGTGGGGGTCTAAACACTGCGCACTATAGAAGCAGCAATTCACTTTAGGCTAATTATGTCACCCAGACATAAACAAATGGCATAAATAAAAACCCAAGGCAGAGTAAAAACCATATAGCACTAACTAGAACATTAAGGATCAGAGGGTAAAGGTGATGGAGGTCTGTTGCAGCAGTTCCGATGTGAAGATTTCCATCAAATGTCCGGTGTTATAAATGGGTCTTCCTCATTGGCGCGCTTGGAGTTCAGCAACCAATAAGAGAAGGAATCAAGGTGAATGTGTATTTATCATTGGTTCCTCCTATCTTGCACTCTACGTTAAATGAAACATACCGTACTACAACAGATTGCGTATTATCCTTATATAAAAGATATCTATTTGTTCAGCGTAATTGGTGTTCTAAGTTGTTAATTAGTGAGGGAGGTGTGATGACTAAAATGGTGCATACAAAACTCACACAAGAGTGGAACCGATTCCTTATTTAAGGGTATCTTTAACGTTCACTTCACTCACTAGAGGAAGGGCTCATCCAACTTACAAATCAGCTTGCTGGATGTCTCTCATACAGTAAAGGTATCTTTCTTGCTGCAGATCCTTAAAACGTTAGAAGTCCTCTCTCAGTTCCTATTGTTCTCCCATCCATCAAATGGGATACAAATATAATATATGCTAATTTTATGTAGAGAAATTCCAACTTGGATCAATAGGATTATAAAAGCTCTAATCTAATAAAAAAACAAATATTGACGTCAGTACAAACTTACTATTAGTTCTCCACATGTGGCGACAGTTGGATGTAAACACCCCCCCCCCCCCCACATCATTTACATATCTTTTTGGGGGCAAACAAGGTCCGGACCATGGGAGTGATTCTAGCCAATGAACCCCCTTGTATGTTCTTATGGGGCATTCGATAGTGACGGTCATGCGCATAAGTGAATATGCACATGAGCAGGTCTTCACTGTGGGTGAGCTCGGAGAAAACGCTGGTTGCCCACTTCTGAACGGAGTCGGCCGAGGTCACGGGGTGTCAGCTGCCCGCCCTGTTATCGGAGCAGGGCGCAGCTAATCTAAGTCACCAGTAAATTACTTAGATTAGCTAGCGCTACAGAAATCAATCCATGGTCTGTGACCATCAAATGATTTCTGGCCCGCACGTAAGCCTGCGAATGGATGTTTATGCCAAACATCCATTTGCAGTGCTGCGGGGAAGTTTGTCGAGTAGCGAGGCAAGGCAAACTACAGCTGCTTTGCGAGCCAACCAGAATCAGGCCCTATACCCTGAAAGGGAGGTGTCATTCGAGTCCTCCACAAAGTAGGGTATACACAGGCTGTCCACTCGCTCTACCAATGCGATTCCACAAAGTCTTCCTCAGGGTGTGAGGAGAGAGACCTAATGGGTGAGATTTAGGGCAGTATTCAATGAGGCTGATTCGCCATGTTTTATGGCGATTTTGTGCTATTTTCGTGCTGTAAGGCAATTTTTTTTTTGACTAAAACGGTGAATCACCCTATTCAATGACCAGATGGCGAATACATTTCATGATTCACCGAGTAGCAATCGGTATCTTTTTATGGTGAAGTGGAATGTGAACTTTTAAAATAAAGTGTTTTGTTTTTTACATTTGGTGTCAAAAAATCAGGAATTTTAGTCTGAGGAGGGGCATGCTATTTTTATTCATGTGCTGTAAGCACATGAATATATATTTAATTTAAAAAAAATATATATTTTTTTTTTTACACAGAGCAGCCAGCAGGGGGGCCCGGAGCCGAGCCGCTCATTAGATATTCATATATTCACTGCACCCGATCATTACAAATGCACGATCGGGTGTAGTGAATACCCGGTCCCCTGTTGGCTATCCCGGGGGGCACCTCCCCCCCACAAACGTTCTGGGGCAGGCAGGGAGACTTCCATCTCCTTGCCTGCCGCCGTCCTCAGGCTCCCTGCGGCATTGCCGCAGAAGTTAAAATTCGCCGGTCAGGGGCAGTCAGCCCCTGACTCGTTGAATACTGGAGCCAGTGAGGCTCCGGAACGCGGCGGGCAGTGGCGAATGTGCAGCGAATCCTAAACAGGATTCGCTGCACATCGTCAAAATTCGCATTGAATACTGCCCTTAATGGGATGAGAGATTCAGAAAGTGAGAGATTTGGTGAGAAATCTCCAGTTTTTTTATAGCGGCAATCATTTACACTGCAAAATCAAAATGGTTTAGCAGTGTAAATGATTGCCGCTTCAAAAAAACTGGAGATTTCTTACCAAATCTCTCACTTTCTGAATCGCTCATCCCATAAAATCTCACCCTATATATCCACTTAAACTCCATCTAAGAAGTAAGACAGACCAGATCTAGTGAACATTAAAGATACCCTTGTATGAGGAAACAGCTCCACTCTTGTGTGAGTGTGGTACGCACCATTTCAGTCATCCTATCATCGCACCTCCCTCAGTTAATATTTTAGATGCTTTTATGCTAATTACACAGAACATATACATAAAGTAGATACCTTTATATGAGGATAATACACCATCTGGTGTAAGTACGGTATGTTCCATACTATGTAGAGTGCAATACATAAACATTCCCCTTGATCCAAAACATTTACTCTGTACTTAACGTCACCCTTTTTGGGAAATACTACACTACTGTATGTACCCTTTTCTTGTTTCCTTCTCTTTTTCGCTATCAGACTCGAGCCCTCGAATGAGGAGGACCCATTTATAACACCGGACATTAGATGAAAATCTTCACATTGGAACGGCTGCAACAGACATTCATCAAATATACACATCTGTACATTACACCTTCGTTCTCTGGATTTATGGGATAAATATTATAAATGATGATAGACAGTTGTGCTTATTTCAAGAGCCACATTGCAGATCCCTATTATTTAAAAGAACTGTATAATATTAATTCCAGTAATAAAATATGAATGACACATAGTAGTAATAACAACTTGACGTATACTGCTCAGTGCCCCCCCCCCCCCAATATTTCATCACATACAGTACACTCAGCCCTGCATTTGTAATAAAATGGCCTAAGACCCCCACTTGTCCTCAAATCCCACATGTACTGTGTCTAACCTACACCACTTACCCATCAGAACTCCCCACGTACCCCTACAGTATTTTGAGGAACCACAAGACCTAATCTAGCAACCTATTAATTATAATCTCGCATTAAATAATTGACTAAACAATTTAATTTAGCAGCCTGAACTTTTCTTATTGGCCCCAGTCTGGAGGTCACGCAGGATGGATGAAGAAAAGGTAGCGCAGAATACCTTGCACGCTCACCTTCTTCCATGTGCTGAGTGACTGCAGTGCAGAGGGGGTCACATGATGTGGCAGACTGAGCCTCAAGTTTAAGCTTATTCTCTGCTTTATGACATAAGGCAGAGAAGCAGTCTGTACGGTAACATAGAGCTGGGGGTCTCTGGTGAAGGTTTGCCAAGCTAATTTCAGCAAGCCTGTTGCCCATCATGGATACATGTAATACTTATATAAATATGTCAACTGTATTGCTTATATAAAGCACAGACACATTTTAAATAACTGTGTGAAATTAGGTGCTATGTGATGCAGCCTTGCTCTGAGTGTGCTATAACATACCCGTGTATGATGGCATCAGGAATGATTAAGCTGTCCTCAGAAGGGGAAGGACTGTGCAATGGGTGGTTGTCGACCGCAGTGGCATTCACTGTATCATCCTCTTTCTCACTCCAGGCAGAGTCAGTGGTGGAGCTTGTTCCAGAATCCAGCTCTAGGTGAGCCAAGGGTGCAAAGTTGTCTTCTATAAGCTGAGCATTCTTGCAGATCTGCTTCTGCGTTTCTGAGGTCAGTGTAGGGAGGTCAAAAGTGAAGTAACTGTTCTGGTTTTGTGCGGAGGAAGAGAGAATATCAATGGAATCAAGACTGGAGTAAGATGTACCCTTGGCCCTGTGAGATTCCATAATGGCCTCAAAATGCTTGCTGAATGAGTCCATGCCATCTTCTGATAACCGATGGCATAAAAGGAAGGTCAGCGGAGATCGCAGGGGTGTCTGTATAGCCTCCCTAAAAAGAGAAGATAAAAATAATGTATCTCCCTCTCTTTACCTTATTTTTCATTTAAAAGTTGCAGATTTCCCAATAAAATGTGGGACGTAATGTAATAGGGTGCGATTTTTTTTAGACAAAGTAAGAAATCTCCTGCGAATTCTGCTGATTTTTAGTAACAGGAGTGTGCGTTTTTTTGTGTACCATAGTAATTAATTTAAAAAATGGCATGGCCCCCCCACCCACGAGCATAATTAGCCACAGGCGCTTTAAATTACCTGGGGTCCCCCGTATCTAAGAAATCCGCATCAGACTCTTGGAGCTGTCATGGTTCCAAAAATATGGTGGGACAAAAAAATAAAAGGAAAAGGGATCCCCTGTATTTTGAAACCAGCAGCACCAGGCTCCAACAGCCAGTGGTGTTATGCCACAGCCAGTGGACACTTTTTATATACAGTCCCTTCTGGCTGTATCATTCTTATCCTGACTGGTAAGCTTTGGATGGGGTACCTGGGGGAGTGGGGATCCCCCAGGCTTAACTCTTCCAGGGCTGAAGCCCGGGGCTGTCCCCAGCACCCCTGGGCGGTGGGTGGTGGGCTAATGCTTTTTGTGTAAAAAATATAGATTGTAAAAATTACATTGAGTTATGCAGTGGAACTACAAGGCCCACCAAGCCTCCCCGCATGCTGTAACTTGGGAGAACCATAATTAACCTGCAGGGACATCCAATTGCATAAGCAATGTATAAAGGGGCAGACTAGATGGGCCAAGTGGTTCTCATCTGCCATCAATTTCTATGTTTCTATGTTATGTTGCACCCAGACTAGTACAACTTTATTCATCACCATGACTTGTTCCCATGCTGGATGGTCCGCTTGTCCAGTAAAGGGTCCAGGGTTAAAGAAAAAGAAAAAAGAAAAACCGCAGGCTCGTACCCTTGGACTAGGTGAGCGGCATGACTGGCTCCTTTCCTGACCCGTAAGGGAATCCCAATGATGTCCTTCACTGGGACTAATCTGATCAAATCAGGGCCCAGCTCCGGAGAAGGTCAGCCCTGATGTGATCTAGGTGTCTCCATGGAGACACCTAGATCCCATCAGGGCTGACCTAAGCCCTGCTTGGTTTAGGGGAGTCCCAGTGACAGATATCATTGTAATTCCTGTGACACATTTCTTGCGGCTCCTCTAGTCCGGGCCTGCTTTTTGTTTTTTAAACCAATTTACTGGATAAGCGGACTGAACCAGCATGGGAACAAGACATGGTGAGTATGTGTGATTAAGTGTGTGTTTGCATGTATGTCAAAAGAGATGTACTATTTGGGGGGTGTGTGCATTTATTTGTACATTGGTTATGCAGTGGGTCTACAAGTCCAAGCAGGCCAACTAATGCCACACATGCTGGGACTTGTGGTTCTCCAAGTCTAGGCATGCGGAGAGGCTTGCTGGGACTTGTAGTTCCCTTGCATAATCCAATGTAATTTTTACAATCAATTTTTTTTCTATACAAAAGCATCAGCCCGCCACATACCGCTCTGGGAGGGTTAAGCCTGGGGGGCGGGCCCTTTATTGGGGGGGGGGGGATTACTACTCCCCTAGGTAGCCCATCCAGGGTTGACCAGCCAGGGTGAGAATAGTACGGCCAGGGGACCTTGTATAAAAAGTGTGCCCAGGCTGTGGCATTACCCTGCTGGCTGTTTGTGTTTGAGCCCGATGTTGGTTCCAAAATACGGGGGGAGGGATCCCTACTCTTTTTGTACACCCTATTTTAGAAACCAGTACTGGTCCAAGACTCCGGTGCTGGTTTCTTTAATACAGGGGACCCCATCACTTTTACCCCTCGTATTTGGGAAACCAGGACTGGCCCAATGAGCCTGGGGCTGGCTATGCTTGGGAGGGGGGACCCCACGCCATTTTTATTGTCATTTTAATTTTTAACACACTTTTTGGACAGAACCATGTACAGCTCTCAATGATCCGTGCATTGTTCTGTTAACCTCGCTAGCCAGAAGTAGGTAAATTTTTCTGGCAATTTTTGATCATGTTTAGGGTGCGATTTGAAAAATCGCACCCTATTACATTTGTGAATTTTTTGCAAGTCACACACTTTTACACGTAAGATTTTCGGTAAACGTGCAGTTTTGCCTGTTTACTAAAAATTTCACCCTATTACATTTCACCCGTGATCTGGAGGGCACATTTGGTGCATGTACCGCAGCTAGGGTTGCTTATCTCACAGATCGCACACAGATTCTGTGCTGGGACATACACGGATATGCTGAAAGCAGAAATGGAGACTGGTATCTATAGATCGATTGGCAGATCTGGCTGGTTTGAACAAAAAACCTTGTTGAATGACAGTTTTGGGCAGTTTTCCAGAATTTCAAAGCAAATGGTCAACTGTCATTTGCTCTCATCCATTACCAGGTTTTTGTTCCAACCAACCAGATCGGACAATAACTCTGTAGATGTATGGCCAGCTTAAGAACCACTAACACTAATGTTTTGGTCACTAACAAGTGAATGTGTAGAAGAAGTGAACATCATGTTTATTAGGCACTCCCTGTCGGTAAAGTCCTTGTACCAGAGTTTACCTATTACAAAACCCATATGACTGTAATTCCATGCAAATATGTAAGCACTGGGGTAATATATTTACACACATTTTGTAAAAGATTCATAATAAAGTTAATAAAAACTAAAGACTTTATGGGATGCATTAATTTACATTAAAATAAGAAAAAAAAGTTCTCATTAAGGGCGAGATGCACTAAGCATCAAAAGGGATAAAATTGAGAGTGATAAACAGCCAGCCAATCAGCACCCACCTGCCTTGTCACAGACTGTGTTTGAAAAATGTCAGACGGGAGCTGATTGGCTGGTTGTTTATCACTCTCTATTTTATCACTTTTGAAGCTTAGTGCATCTGGCCCTATATCTGTACAGGTATTTATGGCATTATATGGCAGTATATTAAATATCCATTTAAAGAAGAAAGATAAAATGAAGAAAAAAAGTAAATTGGGTACTTGTATACTATCACGGCTCCCATTGCATGCCATCGCATGCCATATGTAGTGGCATGCGATGCGATTTTTACGGGTTTTTATGCATTTGTTGTAAAAATCGCATGCCATCGCATGCCATGCGGTGCAAAGCTATGCGATGGCATGCGATTTTGATCACAAATGCATCCAAATGCATTTAAATTAGTAGCAAACATGTTAAATGCACCCCAAATGTCTTTTTTCACACTGTGCCAGCCCCACTATCAACGCCAACCCGAAGCGTGGCGAGCGCAGCGGTACGCGTCCTACGACCTTTTCATACCCCCACTACCCACGTCGGCGTGGAGTTGAGAATAGAAAGTGTGGCGAGCGCAGCGAGGGGACGCGGATACCTGTGAAGCCTGCAAGGGGACGCGGATACCTGTGAAGTTATCCGCTCGCCACGCTTCGGGCTCGGTGGCTCGCTGCATTCGCCACACTTTCTATTCTCAACTCCACGCCGACGTGGATAGTGGGGGTATGAAAAGGTCATAGGACACGTACCGCCACCCCTCGCGGGCTCGCTGCGCTCGCCACGCTTCAGGTTGGCGTTCATAGTGAGGGTGCTACAGTAACAAATGCCCTTTGGGGTGCATTTAACATGATTTTAACACATGTGAATGATTATTGTGAAAAATGGCATGCGATGCGATTTTTTCATATACGATGCACATCGTGGGAGCCGTGATACTACACAAGTACCGTAAATTGAATACTAGAAATGTGCTGCCAGTTGTGCCCCATATTAAGAAAGAACAATTGGTAACCTGGAAAGGAAACTCAAGAGGTGATTCAGACCAGTTTGGGCACGCCCATAAAATGCCAGGCGTTCCTGCTTCTGCTATATGCCCGTCCCATTCCCATCCACCATTGAGCGAAAGGCGCGGCGAGTAAGAAATCGCCGCTCCTGGGGTTTGTGCATATGCAAACCCTAACCAGCAAATTCAGCCTGCAGCACCCAGGCCTGAATAACCCCATTAATGGGAAGCAATTGGCTTAAACCCTTTCCTCACTGAGGATGTACCTGCTTCCCATGCACCCTGTTCTGTACTTTGAGCATGTGCAGACCTGCTCCTGCTTCATAATAACTGCATACATCAAGTGTTTGACCGTCTGCAGCCATATGGGGACAGGGGCGCACCTCCCCACATTGGCCATGCCCTCTCCCATTATCAGGGCCCTGCGTTGCTGCTGACGCCCCTGAAGAGTCTGGGATCTCTTTCAGAAGAACAGATTACTTGTCCTCTTTGTTGGAGCTGTGGCAGCCGGCTTGTGTGACCGCATGGGTCATACACCCAGCCAATGATGTCACAAGTAATCCGATTCAGGCAGGAGGCATCTACTTATACCAGATGCCTCCTGCTACATCCCCATTAGTGCACTGTTATTGCTTCCATGGAAGCCGTAGCAATGTTTCCTTTAATATCAGAATCAGGTCCAGAGTGTGAGTTTGCACAACTAACTAAAATGAAAGGTATTCTTTGGTTGCCATTGATAATAACCACCATAGGTGACCAGGGAAAATGCCAGTGGCCAAGACACAGGGGTCACAAATCTTATTTCTGTAGTCAGAATGTACTGAATTGCTATATTTTAATGACTTACTTTCACCATCTCTTCTTACCTTTTGAATTCTCCCATCTTTGTTGACTCAAACACTTCATCTTCATCCTCATCGACATTGTTATCAGCCACATTAGCGGTAAAGCCAGCAGTCTCTGGGGCGGCAGTGGTATCTGGTGGTTCCTGTTTCTCTGTGCTAGTCTCTGTGATGCTTTTATTGCTCTCGCTATCCTTCTGACTGCCGATAGCAGAATCCAACCCTTCGTTTTCTGCCAGAATATCATCTATGTTAGTTTCCCGGTAGCACCGTAGTGGCACTGAGTCCAGGTCTGTCTCAGAGTATTTAATAGTTCTGCGGATAATGCCCGTCTCACAGACATGTGGCGACTGATCGGCTGATGATGTGGTCTCTATTTCAACCTCAACGTGGCAAAGGCTGTGCTCCGATACGTCATTTTCCGCAGGGATCTGCCTGTTCTTTATACTACTACCGCTGACAGGTGAACATGGAGGTGACATAGTTTCATATATTTGCAAACCTGAAAATAAAGCACTTTATATGGTTAGTTATTTAATTAACTGATAAATCTTTGCAATTATGCAGAAAATAAACATTTCATTAAATGTTGTTATAATAATATGCAAATCCTAAAGAACAAACAAATGCAATGAGTTATAGCTGCTATTTTCGCTTTTATGGTTTTGATTTTAATTGCTTTCAGTGCTTTCGCTAATTCAGATTATTATTTACCAGATAAGCTACAGTATGCAAAAAAAAGAAATACAAGAAAAGAACATTTAGGCAAATGCAGTTGCAATAAATCAGAGGGCATTTATAGGTTTATATTCATTTTAAAATCAAAATAGAGGCGGTTCAGAAAAGTACGCAATGAAGATGAGCGATTATTGGCGTGTGCAGCATTCACGTTGCACATGTGCAAAGGCGCCACTGAGCTCCCGCACATAATTAGCTTTTATACACAGGGTGATACCCAGGAAGGGACCATTGGGGGGAGGTAACGGGATAGTTTTTAAAACACAGGTTTATCATGGCCATTTTCGGGATGTATATTTTACGTCAGCTGTGATCACGTATGATGAGAAACATTATACATGTGCCGCTACTGCCACAGCCAGTTTTCGTACCCATAGCACTACCCTTAAGTGTAACTGGCGTTATTAAGCATGGGGCACTAATGTGAGAATTCACAGTGAACTGCGAAAAGATATCCACCACCTTGACAGAAAGAGAAAAACACCCCTTGCTATCTTGCAGGAGAATCGCGAATGGATCTTTAATCCTTAGAAATTTGCAAATCCATGAGTAATTCCTGAACCAGCTAAACAATTTTTCAATCACTTACCTCACAAACACTCTTTGAAGAAGCATAGGCATGCCTGCGTTTTTTTCTGACACACCCAGAAAATGGCAGATTTTCACCCCAAAAATGCCAGTTTCATGTCAGTCAATGTCTGGACACAGGGCCTTATTCTGGTTCACTCTCAGAGGCAAATTCCTTCTCAAATGGACAAAACCATGTGCACTGCAGGTGGGGCAGATGTAACATGTGCAGAGAGAATTAGGTTTGGGTGAGGTTTTTCTTCAAACTGACATCTATATTGCAGTGTAGAAATAAAGCAGCCAGTATTTTCCCTGCACAGAGACAAAATAACTAAAACAAATCTAAATCTCTCTGCACAAGTTACATCTGCTCCCCTGCAGTGCACATAGACCCTTATTCTAGTTGAATCGGACGGATGCATATTTCGGACAGGATCAGAGTGTTCTTAGGCCCGCCTACCATACGGATTGCTCACACCGTCAGCATGCGGTAAGACGCCGACAGAAAGGACCGCAAGTGGATGTTTCATGTGAACACCTCCTCCATCTGTGGGAACCGCCCCCATCCTCCAATGGTTGCCGACCATCGAATGATGGACCGAGTGGTCAGTCAGCACCGAGTGATCCAGACCACTTGGAAATTTTTCCGTATGAAAGCAGGGATATGGGCGGGCAGCTGACATCCGGCTGACATCAGCTGTCCGGCCCCCTCACACATGCGTCAAGGCCGCATTACCAGACATACGCCCAGCGCTTACACGGGAACGCCCATGAATCGCGGGGCGTACGCATATGGTAATGAGCCCAAATAGCCCTTCACGCCCCTCTCCACCCCCTGCTCGGATGGTTCCGTACGATCATTTTCTGCACGGAACTCACGCCGTGTTCGTATGTGTGAGGCATTTGCACATGCGCAGATACGCCTCTGCACATGCGCAAACACCAACCATCGGCCGTCCGTCCACACTAGGAGCCATCCAACTCAGAATAAGGGCCATGGTTTTGTTCATTTGGGAAGGAATTTGCCTCAGAGTGAACCAGAATAAGGCCCACAATGTGTTTACTATCCAAACGCATTTTCCGTTACTATTTCCCTTCGTGCATGCATGATGTGTATGGTCCACATGCGCAGTTGTTCAATAATCTCTTGATTTCCGAATTCTCACATTAGCGATCCATGCTGTATTAGGCCCAATGTTCTTTGTTCTTGCGTACAGGCTAAGCAGTGGCATATTTATACTGGGTGCACACTACACCAATCTTTTAATACTTACCTCTCCAGAGTTCCAGGAAGAAGACAACAGCACTGCCGGAATCGCAGGAAAAATGGCCACGGCTCAGATTTTATTGGGCTGCTGGGTGTCACGCCCAGAGAGAGGTGGGGGCTTGGCCTGAAGAGGCTGCACACAAGCCTCCTCCTCCTCTCTTAAAGCGCCCCTGAGGTGGAGATTTCTTCTCATTTCTGGGTAGTGTCCATCTCTGAAGCAGTCCCATCAATTGTTGAATTTGAGCGCAGACAAACTTCTGCTCCTTTAGTTATGTAAACAGTTGTAAATTGCTAAAGCAATTTAGGAAGTAACCCATTACTTACCAAAGTATTTACTTAATACTTATAAAGTGGACAACAGTGGATACTAAATTATTTTACATCTGTTAGATCTGTAAGCAATTGATGAGGCTTATTACCGTTTACCAAATTCCAGCTAATTTATGGTGTACCAAATATTCCACAAATAAATCACATTTGAATATTGTGGTGCTAAATTTTATTTCCATGCTATCCCACATATTGAGATCAGTTGTTGGGAAGATTATTTTAACACACTGATGGGCAAATTGAGATTATTATTAATAACAAGTCTCTGCAAGTGCTGCTTCATATGTAAACACTATTTAAATGGATGGAGCCTTTGCTAGAAGTAAACTCATTACCCCAGTGCTGCACAACTGTAATGCCATCATTAGATATGTATATTAATAACTGTTTATTATGTATAACTGTACATTTCCACCTAAAGGATCCAGTATTTTAAATTATTTCAGGGGTGAAGAACAGATTGTACTCAGATGCGATTTTATGTAAAGCAAATTAACCTTCCAGTGGGCTTTGAAGTCTACTGGATGTACAATAATAAGGAGCACTATTTAATGTAATATGCTGCAAAATTATAATTATTCGCACAAGGTCACTGGTTTGCCGCATCTATTTAACTACAATACATATTTTTTTATTGTATTAGTTAAATTCATTAGCACAACCCAATTCTCTCCAAGGACAGAACACACATAAGACTTGTGTAAAGCAAACCCTGCCTCATGCAGCATTCAGGCAAACGGTTTTTAGAAACCACTTGACCAGTTTGCATATGATATTGAGTGTTGATGTATTGAGTCCATGCCCTGATATGGTGCTAGCTCATTGGTAATTTTCTTTAAGCCTTATCTGCTGACAGCAAAGCATGGGTTGTATCCAAATAGAGGAAAAAATGCATTGAGTGTGCAAAAAACAACAACCCGTTTTTCACAATTTTCCAGATGTTTTTGTCCATATCTTTAGAAAGGGGAATCTAAATCTATCTCCCGTAAAAAAAAAAAAAAGGAAAACCACAGTGTTACACATACTTCACTTGAAGTGCAAAGTTTTTACCCATTTGAGAAACATTTTGCTTTTATAATCCATTTTGAATCATCAGACCCTTAATCCATCAGGAGTAGTGACTAGATTGCTGTGTTTGTGTAGGGCCCATAATGATGCGCGGCCCTGCGCATCGCTATCACCGGACTAGATATTTCAAGCATGCTTGAAATATCTAGTCATTGCCTTTATTCACTCTATTGAGAAGGCAGGCAGTGACAGATCAATCAGCACAAAGCTCCCATAACCCTGTGTGAAGGCCACATAACAGCATTTTATGCAATGAAGACATTATCATTCTTTCTTTAGCAAGCATCAGATTTCAATCTAAACCTGCTCTTAAGTGGCGGAACATGGTGGAGTGGCATAAATTTGGATTCAATTATATGTCGATTAAATAAAAAAAAATTAAATTAAAGGACTGATGTAGTGTAATCCTGTCTTTTAGCATTTTTATTGTCTTTCTGATTAAAATTTATATAGTCATCTGGAACTTTTTTTTTCTTTCACACTGTAGCACTAGTTTTACTTACTGTATGTCCAGTTTGCAGTTCACATGTATCTAGTCATGAAGGGGTTATTATAATTAGCCTATCTGGGACATGTATAATATAAGCCAACCTTTCGTGCTCAGCACATGCGATGGACAGCTTCCCATATTGTTCAAGGGGCACAAGGTCAGTTCTGTTGTTCTAGAAAGAATGAATTAATGAATGTTCTATTTAATGAATTACAGTTACTCTACAACTTCAAGAATGATACCGTGAAGAGCATTAGATACATTAAAACCTTCCAACTATTGCCACACAAACTTTGCTGAATGTAGTACATAGTCGTGCACACATGTGCCTGGTGCACCCAAGCACAACCTAATTTGCGGCAACCCCTCACAGTCACTTGCGCCCGATTGGTAAAACAATAAAGGCTTAATAACAGGAGGCATGGCCATGTCGTCTTGAGGGGAAATAGAATGAAAAAACTCTAGCTGAGCAGGGGGACTACTTGAGCTCCTTAGCTAGGGAAATTCACTGGTGTACGATAAGTGTGATTACACACCCCCCTACCTGCACTGCATTGTGTAAGAGGATCAGCATCAGCAGCAGAAGAGCCTATGCAGCACAGCAAACTACATTCTGCAGGACAATCAAAACACTGCTTCCCGGGTGTCAGGGGCGGAGCTATGCTTCACCCTTGGGGAAAAAATTATTCGTTTAAGCTGGACATAGATGGTGGGAAACCATCTGGTTCTCCCCCATCGATGGCAAAACTATTCTACATCCACAATAAACCAGTGATGATTTTGAATCATTGATGGTCAATGGCCATCCCTAGGCCATGGTCAGGACTGCATTACTTGCCAGCCACCAGGGGGGTAGCTACTGCTCCAGCCGTCCCCGCAGTGACTTGGGGGTGCCGGAGGCCATAACACCACGGCTGGCTGTATGCACATTTCACAATTCAAATGTGGTGTCGGCCACCAGCGAACCAGATCTCGTGTACCGGCTGCCATGGCCAGAGATTGGCTGCCATGAACTTCAATCAGTCCACAAGCCGATGCCATATTTGAAATGGCTGCTGGAGTCAGCAAGCAGTAGGAGAAGCGTGATCTGCACTCTCCTCCCCTCAGAGATGGAAGGAGCAGGCGGCAGCAGAAGCAGAGGCCGGGGAGCAGTGTTCCCTCTAAGCTGTGCGCATGTGCGCGCGCACACAACTCCACGAGCATGCGCACAGACATTACAACAGAGCGCACAAAGCAGCAGTGGTCCCTTTTTGCAGTTGTGGACTCAATTAATGTGTGTTTTACCCATTAACTACATTGTGTGCTGTGTTTTGAATGTTTAAATGTTTAATATCATTTTGAAGTAAAGTTAACACAAATGTTGAACGTCATTTTCCAGTTATATATAAGTGACGCACAAAAATTTTAAATTTCTTCCAAAGTTGCACAGCCAAAATCTTTTGCCGCACACAGCCTTCGTAAAATTAGAGGGAACATTGCCGGGGAGGTGAGTATTACTGGGAGCATGAGGTATAGGGCACTTTTGGGGGGCTGTATGGACTGTTTAGGGCCCTATGATGTGATATTTTCACAAGCCTTGCACACGGTGGGATTTCACTCTGGCTGAGCAGCGATTACCTGATTGCAGGACTCACAGCCCAGTGATCAGGTCTGAATAACCTACTAAATTCTGGACTTGGAGGTTTTTGTAGTGAAAAGAAAGAAATACTGCAAGTCTAGGGCTACTGTAATTGTGGCACATGACCACACGTACAGGGGGAACCGACTTGTGGCTAATTCACAGTTACCTACCCTCCTGCATTCTGCAGGAGACTCCCTGAAATAGCAGCAATCTCCCTCTCTCCCTCATTAGTCTAGCAATCTCCCTCATGTCACCTAGCCCACATTACACTGTTACATCTTTGGGGAAAAAGGAATGAGAGGCAGATACATTTACTGTACATTGAATCATCAGCGCCAATACCCAGCACGTTACCAAGTATAGTAGCTCTTACTAACTGCTTTGGGGCTCATCTACATTTGTATATAATACATTGTACGAGATTCCCCTCAGATGTAGCAGTACACACCCACAATCTTTTTTTCACAATCTCTCCATATAAAGGAACTAGACACGCCCTTTGGGTGGAGCATGACACGCCCCTTCAATCTCCTTGAAACTAGTTTTCAAAAGTAGGCAAGTATGGGCTAATTGACTACCAAGGTTATTTCCTAACTGTACTCTGCAGTCACCTCAGTCTTAAAGAAGATATGCTGACAGCATATATTTCTTAGGGTAAGATTTGCAGCCTTGCAGAACCATATGTTATTTTTTTGACAGCTGGACATCCATTTGCATATGTTGAATAACATCTTTCTGTATGGATCCAGGGCTGAGCGCACAACAGAAACTGTAGATGGCAGTAACGGTACATCAGATTCACATCACTACAGTTCCCAAAAATATGCTCCATTTCCTGAGGTCTACCGGAGACATTAGAGCTGAACATCAGATCATATACAATAGGAGTTGCCAGCCACAATGTGACCTTATACGTTTAGGGTTATTGGGCCTGATTCAGATGTGGTTGGCGTCACTGTTGATAGCAGTGGTAGCGCTGTATGATGATGCAGGAGGCGTCTATTACAAGCAGACGTCTTGTATTGCAGTAGTGATCCAATCTGCATCCTAGGACAGAGCAACGGATCTCTGGCTTACCATCAAGCCATCGCACGCTGCCCTTTGCAGATGCAGAAAATCTCTGTTCAACGAAGGAGAAATTTGGACTCTTCCCTCCCTGCTTAAGAGCAGTGACACATGTCCATTTTCACACACTGAGGCCAGAGGCGTAACTAATATTGTGGCGCCCCCCGCCAAAAAATTACCTTACCCCTTCGCATGCCGCCGCCGCCGGCCCCGCATTCAGTCCGGCACCGCAGATAGCCTCCGTCTCCTGCAGTAATGAAAAATGACACGACAAAATGGCTGCCCCCGTACAGCAGACAATTTTTTTAGGGATGTTAGAGGAGGCGGCGGCCTCCTCTAGCATCCTTAAAAACTGTCTGCTATTAGGGGGCAGCCATTTTGTCGTGTCATTTTTCATTACTGCAGGAGACGGAGCCCGGAAGCTATCTGCGGTGCCGGACTGAATGCGGTGGCGGCGGCATGCGGAGGGGTAAGGGTGGGTCTGACCAGAGTGCCCGGGCACCGGGGGCGCCCCGCTGGCGCTTGCTCCTACAAGCAGCCACGGTGGCTGCCTTACGGTAGCTACGCCTCTGACTGAGGCCCTCATTCTCGTAGCCGATGTTTTCTGCCTGCGCATGTGCAGGTCTTTACTGCAGGCGCCCATGGAAACTTGCATAGTCTCCATGGCCCTCGCAGCTGGGAAAGGTTTTGCAGGAGGCAGTCGGGGGTAGGGGGCTTTGCACGCTGGGTGTGCCCAGGAAAATGCTGGTGTCCCCATTCGAACAGGGGTAGCTAAGGCCTTCCTGGGGTGGGCGGTTGACACCATCGGATGTCAGCTGCCCACCCTGTTCATTTAGCAGGGCGCCGCTATTCTAAGACACCAGAGAGTGACTTTGATTAGTGAACACATTTCAAAAATCATTTGATGGCTGGCGACCATCGAATGATTTTGGACACCCACACAAGGTTGCGAATGGGTATTTATGCAAAACATCTATTCACAGTGCTGCAGGGAAAATCAGTGATGAGCAGGGGCAGTGCTACAAGGCTCGCAAAGCAGCAAACTAACACTGCTTTGCGAGCCAACCAAAATGAGGGCCAGAGTCTGTTGCCACCCACACCCCAGACAGTAAGTGATTGACAGTCTGCTGCCACCCAGTGCCCTGATAATCAGTGGTGTGTGTGGGGGGGCACAGAGAGATGGCGGGTGGGGGGACCTTGAGAGACGTGCAGGCGAAGCCGGGCGAGTTAAAAAAACAAAACAAAACCCACAACCATACAAATGAATCAGCAGCCACTCCCCACTGCAGGATCTCCAAGTTCCCGTGTCTCCCTCTCTGCTAAGGACCACTTGGAATATGCCTGTAGCACACTGCTGTCCTCTGCCTGCAGCTCCCCGGGAGTTGCATGTAATAAAACAAATGCGATTTATCACATGTAAAATTGTAAAATTTGACACATCAAGTGCCTAAACGTATATCCGCCCCCCGGTGAGCTGACGGAGAAAATGGGTGAGCCCAATGTATTGGGGCCTTAAGATCTACTCACATTTGCACAGATGGCTAAAACCATTTGATGGCTCAGGAATTGCGTATGGATTTGTGAGTGGATGGCAATAAAGGTTACCATACACTAGGATTTATCTGACACTTGAAATTGCATCAGATTTTCCTTGAACTCCCCGGCAGCTTCCCAGGAGACCTGCACGTCAGATTCTGTACTTGAGTGTTTATTTTGCATCAGATATATTGCATGCAATTTATCTACCGTGACAAATCGCATGCAATTTATCTTACTTCATACACTTGTACCATACAATTTATCTGATGGGCTGAACTACGGGGTGCTAGGGGGGCTGGCCTAAATAGGGCTATTTCAGGCTAGTAGCTATCCTAACTATAACTATGTAATAAAATACAAAAATAAATAAATCATTTTAAAAAACATTGTGGGGTCCCCCTTCTCGGCTATAACCAGCCCGGGCTCATTGAGCCGGTCCTGGTTACAGAAAAACTGGGGGGAAAAATGCTGGCGTCCCCCTGTATATCTATTACCAGCACCAGGCTCTTGGCCCAGTCCTGGTTCCCAAAATACGGGGGACAAAAAGAGTAGGGTCCCCCGTATTTTGGAAACCAGCACCGGGCTCAAACAGCCAACAGTGTCATATCACAGCCGGGGACTCTTTTTACATCAGGTGCCCCTGACCAAAGCATGAGCACCCCCCCCTCCAGGGGAACACCGGCCTGGGCTGAAGCTGGAGACCCGGCAGCAGGGGCGGCGTCTCGCACAGGGAGCTGTGCCGGACTGATGACCTGCGATGCATTTCACCCCTGCAGGTGCAGCCTACTGTAGTGAGTGACCATCACTTATCATGTACGTGCAATCTGGGCACTGAACATGTGATTTCTCACTGAAAGCCCATGTAAATTGCTTTGTACATCACCCTAGTGTATGGGGCCTTAAGCCACCCAATCGCAATTCTCTCGCAAATTAGCAAGGGGGTATTGCGCTTTCTGTCTGTGCACAACAAATTCTCAGATTAGCATTAAAGTCCCCCTCCCCCATTGGACCTGCCCAGAGCTGAAGGGGGGGGGGGTGGTGGTCTTATTTTTAAGACTTATTTTGGTCTAAGTCAGTGGTAGCCAACACCGATCCTCGTGAGCTACCAACAGTTCACGTTTTCAAGACAACCTAGCTGCTGCAAAGGTGCACTCATTACTCACTGACACATTTTAAAAGATCCACAGGTGGAGCTAATTACTTCACGTGTGATACTGAGCCTTATTCAAGTTCACTCTTTCTGACAAAATACTTCTTAGATGGACAAAACCATGTGCACTGCAGTGGGGCAGATGTAACTTGTGCAGAGATAATTACATTTTATCTCAAGCTGAGGGAAGACATTTGTATAACATTATGTAACGCTGCAGGTGGAGGTTAGGGCTATTGTTATGGTGTGTGCATACAATAATTTAATGTTTTGGCTTAAACAACCATTTCTATAAAAATGTAAAACAGCATCTACTGTATATGGAAGTACTAGTACTGTATACGTGACACAGAGTTTCTGCAGCCTTACATACAGCGCAGCTCTTACCAGTCCTTTGTGAGTCAGGCGAACCATAGAAGAACTCCCACTTTGCTTTTGCAATCTTCTGTGCATGTAAAGAAGCCTCCTTTGGACAACCCCATGTGTCTACCTGAACCATTTAAAAAACAACAGGTAAATAGATTGAAGTGATTTGTCCAGTGAATAAAGTATATATATTAAGACAGGAAAATGAAACCACTAGGGTACCTGCTGGCTGAGATCTAATCTCCTTGGTGATTGCTCATTAGACCCCTCTTTAATTGGTGATGTAACTTCATCTGTGCAGAAATTCGTTTCTCCTATAAGCCGTCTGAGCAAGGGGCTTTGAGAAGGACTTGAGGGCATATTGTTTGCAGATGGAATGATGTTTGGTGCTGGGGTGCTTGTATTAACATATTTAGTGGGAGAGTCACAATGTGAGCACAGGTGACAGTCTGACCCGGCAATAGAGCAGGGACTCTCTCTGCCAGATTCCCAGTCTGATAGCCTCTGGCATGTCTGTGGACTGTCAGATGTCAGCTGTGCTCTACCTCCTTGGGGAGAAGAGGGAAGCTGTGGAGATCCAACTCTTTGTGTGATGCTAATATCATCCAAAGCCTCGACATTTTCCCCATGGCACATTTCCAGATCTGTGGCAGTGTTAGCACAACATTCTCTGCCTTGGTCAGCACCTCCCAGTGGCACACCTTGCCCGGAGTCACACTCTGTTGGGATCCCATTTAAAGTCTGCACACTGGACTTTTTGACAAATGTAAAGGTTACAATAGAGCTTTGTCCCACGGACTGTGGAAGCACTAAAGGTCTCCTGCAGCCAGGTGAGTATAAAGGACTGCTTCTCAGTGGACTGCAAGGAGCAGTTACCCTTCCAGACCTCTGTCCTGTTTCAGAAACATTGCAAACCAAAGACCCTGTACTATTATACATCCCTAAGTGAGCACGTCTGGCTTCCGGTGTAAGGCTTTTCCTCAGTACTTGGATCCTCCTGGAGTTCAGATTCGGAGAAAAACAACGATGGGAGCTGAATACTCCCTCAGAGTCCAACGACTGCACCCAGGGCTTCCCTTCAACTTCTCTGAGAGCTCTAGGAGAGGAGAGTATACAGTCCCCTTCAGGGAGGAAGCGTACAACTCCACTGGTTTGAGCCATCATTCCACGTCACAGCAGCTCTCATATATGTAATCCATTCAGGTATAAAATGAAGGGTTCATGAAACACACACTGCTTTATGTATCTGTGCATCTTTGCTGGGTTCTGAAAAAAATAAAAGCATATTATTACTAAACAGGAATTAATACCATCATTATTATTATATTAACCATTATTTATATAGCGCCCACATATTCCACAGCTCTTTAGAGAATAGGGAGTAAATTTACTAAAGCTTGTTGCCCATAGCAACCAATCACATTTGGTCTATCATTTCCTACTGTAGGATGCAATAGAGACCTGATAGACAGAAATGCCTCTTTTCGTTTTTAGAAGCTTTCGTAAATGGAGAATATACAAACTCCACACAGTTAGGGCCATGATGGGAATTGAACGCATGACCTCCGTTCTGCGAGGCAGGAATGCTAACCATTACACCATTGTGCTGCCCAGTAGCGTAACAATGCTGCCGCAGACCCGGCAGTGGCTTGGGGGAGTCAGTGCGGTCTGTAGCGCAGATGCAGCGGGATGTACTAAAGGGAAAATGCGGTAAAACCAGGGTTTTACCGCATTTTCCTATGTATCATTACCCGTCCGCCCCGTCTCCGCCGGGCAGGGTATCACCACCCTCTGCTGCCTGCCGTCCGCGCTGCCCCCCCTCCTGTCCTCCATCGATCTCCTCCTCCCCCAGCAGGTGTCACAGCCGGGAGGACATCCGGCTGCAGGGGGGAGGAGGAGACCCGGGATACTGACAGCCGCCGGGATGTGACGGAGACCCCCGCAAACCACATTACAGGTATCGCGGGGGCCTCCGTCACCGCACCCCGATGCTAGCCGCATATGTTAGTACATATGCGGTAGCATCGCGGTGGCTGGGCGGCGATGTATATTAATACATCCCGCCCTAAGTGCGGAGCCCATGAGTGCATTGGAGTACACTCCCTCCCTGCCGGGTACCCACGTGGGATGCACCCCAGCTCCCAGTCCTGCCGCCACTGGAGCCCGCTGCCATGCTCCCAGCCACCAGCTTGAGCTCCCTCCCTGTGGTGTGCCCAGCTCCTGTCTCTTCCACCACTGATTTTTTTTTACTGCTGGAGCCCTGCATTTCCGCTCCTGGCTCCAGCAGCATCCTCTGCAACCACCTCGCCCACACACACAGGAGGCCAGAAAGCAGCATAATCAGTGCTGACTGCTCCCCTTTATCTCCTGTGCTGCCACCCCCCCCCCCCCCCCCCCTTCTTCTGGCTCCACTCATGGTGCCATAGAGAAACTAAGAGTCTCTCTCCCCCATGCACTCAGAGTCTGATTACAGAAGATATTGGCGAGTATAAATTTAGCCAAAAAAGTTCATTACACCACTGGTGCTGCCAAGGAATCCACTCTCTACAACAGGTGCATAACAACAGCAGTCTGATATTTAAGCACTAGCTTGATTTTTTTTTTTTCAACTATCTAACAACAATTCTTGGGCATTTTAGCGGTACAGCGGATGATGCAAAGTGGAACAGGGTGTGTGCAAGCAACTGCAGCCTGCAAATCCCAGCACATAAGCATATACGGGGGCTGTATACTCCCTGAGAGTCCAATGATATGTCCAAGTAGAGGAGTTATCAGTTTCAGTTCCTATAAAGGACGATACAAGTGCACACTATTAATGTTTTTGACGAATAGTAAAGAAACAGATGCTAACAATGCAGGATTTAAGCACCAGAGATGCTGGGTTCCGTATGAAAGGGTTGACATTGTCTAGAAAGACAATCAATAGGTCAACATGCACAAGGTTGACAGTGCTAAAATGTTGACACAAGTTTTTCACTTTTTTTTGTGGTGACCTTTTATCAATGTCAACCTAGTGCGAGTCAATGATGACAACGACGAGTGCGTGTGGATCTTTTGGCAATGGCAACCCACTGACTGTTTACCTAGACACTGGATTGCAGATGCATACAGCACCACACAACTGTGCCCTTTTTTCAATCTCTCTCTTTTTTTTACTTTTGAATAATGTGCCCGGATTTTAATTTCATCTCTGTATCCGCCTCATTATCTGCCTTGAATGGCTGCTAGGTGGATCCTCTCACATCTTTACACCATTTTTAGCAATAAAAGATAAACATTAACACTGCAAACCACAGTGTGTAGACACTGTCTTATGTATGTACAGTATATACCTTTCATCATTGCTAAAGCACCCTGCTGTGTTACTGGCCATATTGCATAGAACCTGCTGAGAAGGGAACTAGGTTTGGTCATGAAATGATTAAATGTGAATGCTATTAATGTAATGTTGGAGTTGGTTGGGGAAGGAAGCAAAGGAAGCCTATGTAGTAAATGTCATTGCTATTGGTTTTATGTCACTGCTGCTTGGGAGGTGGAGGTTTAATGTGTCCACTGACTAAGGGCTAGTTGCAATAAGCTTCAAAAAGTGATAAAATGGAAAGTGATAAAGAACCAGCCAATCAGGTCCTGCATGACATTTTTCAAACCCAGCCTGTGACATGGCAGGTAGGAGCAGATTGGTTGTTATTTATCACTTTTTGAAGCTTAGTGCATCTGCTTCTAACTGCCTTTCCAGGAGGTGGTATGAATAGTACTTCGTGTTTATTCTAGCACCCTGCATCTTTCAAAACCAGTGCTGTTCCTCTTCTTTGCCTGTGGTGTCACTCTTTGCTATGGTGCTTCTAGCACAGTGTGGTCTGAATTTCAGCACCAGATCTCTCTTTTCCAAACAGGGCTCCCAATATTCCATGGTGCGGACAATCTACAACTATGCTTACTGTAAGTGAGCAGCAGCATGTAGTAAAGAAGAGAAAGAACGGGAAAGGAAAGATTTGTCAATCTTCAAATCGTCCTGTTTGTTGGACTTAGTAATGTGTGCAACAGAACTGGCGACCTAGAAGAGGAAGAGACTCTGACGTGTGACTTACCACTACTTAAAGTGAGGGCAACACCCATGGAACACCCATCTCAAGCTGCGTGAAGGCACAGGCATTACCAAGCTGGCCCTGCATAGATCACAAAACCTGTATCATACAAGAAAACCAGCGTAGACAGAATTCAAAATTGAGTCACTATCGTAGTTTAGGTTGTATATTGTAAATATATTCAAATCTAAATTTTAAATTATATGTTCATTTAAATACTATTAAGGAGTCCAAAAAGCTATATGTGAATAAAGTATTAATTGTTCATTTGCCAAAAGTATGTGGCGCTGCAATTTTATTATTACTGTAAACTCACAAGTACACCAACTTGTTTCTCACTGTGCTCTACCCCTGTTTCCAGTGTGCCTTCAATCACCCAGCAGCTATGCCCTGTCAGCCAATCAGAGCACTGGGTCACTGACTGCTATTGTTATCTGCTGGCACGCTTGTGTAGAATTTGCACATTTCTACCCCGGTCTACAATCTGTATAAACTTATTGTATGGTTTGTGTGTTTTTGTATTTTTCCTATATGGTGCTACAAACACTTGGAGGAGGCACCTTATAAATAAAGGACAATAGAAGATATATGTTATAATTTACTTTATAATATAAGCTTCACCCTAGATAAGTGACTAATCATAAGATCATGTTTTTAACATTGGAGTAAATGTTTAATGCATTTCAATAACATTTTAAATTTTAAAATATGGCCATCTGCATTTGGAATATGGTCTCCTTTGAAAATCTATTAATACTTTGACGGTTAAAACTCTGGCATTTTTTAGATAGGAGGACATATTTTGAAGCTTTTGAAGTATCGCATCATTGACCAATGCTCTCCTAACAATAACTTTGTAAGGAAAGCCCTCACTATAACCAACTGCTGCCATTGGAACCTTGTACACAGAGGCCATGGCCAACAGCACAGTGCAGCTCCTAGTAAAACCATGTGCAACTAGACCGAGGTGCAGAAGTAGGTGCCTCAATCAATGCCATGTTTTGTGGATTTCTTTAATCATGCACAGAGTTAATCTATTTTGGCACATCAGCAATTATGCCACCTGCTTCCACAACGATTAATCCTCAAAACATGACCTGTTGGGAAACCTGAGGTGGAGAACCACCGTCTGGCCTAAGTACAGTAATACAACATCTACAGTTCTGCACACTTTGAGGTACATTTACTAAGATGCAAATTCTATTGCAGATGGGATGTTGCTATGCGCAACCAATCAGATCCTACTTCTTATTTATTTAGCACCTTTTAGAAGATCATTGGTTGCTAAGGCCAACATCCCATCTTCAATAGTACTCCCATCTTAGGAAACGTATCCTTTCATTAAAACTCATGAATGACCCATGTTGAGATTATTTTTAGGGGGAATTCAGTAAATTACCGCAGGAGAAAAAGGGAGATGGCCTAAGACTTTAACCCATGGCTATTCAATTGCACTTCCTTTGACCCAAGACCCTGTTTAATGCCCATTATATTAACGTGTTAACGGGTACTGACACTTAGAATCTGAGAAAAGTTAAATGATTTTTGTGTCACCAGGATTGCGGCACCAGTTTACCCGCTGGTCATCAGTGCTGCCGATGGGGGCTAATAAACTAGCCCCAGGGGATCAATGAGCCCACAGTTACTTACCAGCTCTAATTGAATGCCCCTTTCGAATGTTGATCTTTTTTACTGTTACTTAAGACCCTGTTTAACTACAAAATTAATATTGCCGACAGTGACAAGTCTTTTTCAGAACATCTGTCAGGCATTCTGTTGTATTCTTTTCCCAGATGATTTTTTTCCCCTCATACAGTACATCTTGTTATAATAAATCCCAAGGAGTGTGTGTGTGTGTGTGTGTGTGTGTGTGTCAAGCTATACACTATATAAATCTGTTTGTTGCAGATTCTACTGTGTAATTAAATTAGTGTTTACATTTTTGGACTGAAATAAATGAAACAGGTCGGGCCAGATGTATCAAGCTTCAAAAAGTAATAAAGGTGAGTGAGATAAACAACCAGCCAATCAGCTTCTACCTGTCATTTTTCAAACCCAGCTAATAACATGGCAGGTAGGAACTGATTGGCTGCTTGTGTTTGTCACTCTCTATTTTATCACTTTTTATTAGCTTAATACATCTGGTCCCTTGTTTGCTCAGATGACAAATGGCTTAATTTTTGAGGAGGTCTAGCTTGGTATTGTGACAAGTCTGCATGGAAAGAAAAAAAAACTCTGTTGATCAATCTTTTTCTTACAGTCTCATTTTAGTGAGGAGGGGGCATGGATTAATGGGAGAGGAGGTCACCCTCCCACCCTAACTCATTCTACACGCAGAAATACATAGTGCCTGTGAATAATCATACAGCATACCAGACCCACATATCTCCACATGCCAAGAGAGTATGTCCAGGTGAGAGGGAGGAGGCCATGCCACCAGCATGCCACCCCAGAAACAATTATCATGTTTCCAGCTGCTGACTCCAAAGATAAGATAAAATAAAGGTATGTGACTTTTCATAGTTAATGTCTACAATTTAGTGCAACCACATAGAACAAATTCACCAAATATTCCTCAGTTTAGTGTAGTTTATGTAACAAGTACTGCAGTTATAGAGCCAAAAAAACAACAGATTTCAATGTTCATAGCCTTGTTCCTTCCTTTTAAGTCCCCATTGACTACACTTCTTGGTTTAGTGTAAACTCCATCTAATACAGTAACTGACCTGCCAAAAGGACCACAGCATGGCCATTCCCACACCCAAGAGCTGCCCTCCAACTTCATACCTTGGCAGGCAGGAGGTGGGAAGAGCAGCTTCTGGTGCTCAGGCTGAGAATGTGGTGCAGAGCTACTAGAATGAGAGCGTATCTTCTGATGCTCAGATGAGGTACGTGAAGCACAGATATTACAAGGGGAGAGAGGAAGGACATAGGGTATTTAAAAGCTTCTAAAGAGTGGAGAAGTAGAATGTACTTAATAAAGTTTACTTTTATTAAGTAACGTTTTATTAATAAAGTTTAGCAAATATAACTCTTTCTGCACATGTTACATCAGCCCCACCTGCAATGTATATGGGTTTGTCCATTAAAGAAGGCGTTTACTTTTGCAAACCAACCAGAATTACCCCCTCTATGTGTAACGTATCTACTCTGGAATCTCTGATAAATCTCGCTCAGTCTCATGCCTTCCTCGCTGTTGCCTTGTCACATGTTCTCTGACAATTCTCCTTTTGCCCATATGAGTATGGACGGTGGTTAAGCACTACTCTTGTACATGTTGACTAATTTAATACAAATCCATGTGTCAAAATTTGCATCTGTATGGTTGGTGCTTCATTATTTAAGTTTCAGAATGAAGTGCTTATTTAGACAAAAGTATGGAGGGTTTATATATGACAGTAAACTCTTAAATTTTATGTCCAACTAACACCCTTTAAATATTGGAATTATACACAATGTTCAGTGCCACTCGCCTATCTAGCTATTGTGCCTGGTGTTTTTAATTCCTCCACTCTTCCAGTTTTGTCCCTCCTCCCCAATCTGCGTTTCTTTCTTTCTCTTACCTTTATCCCCCCTGCATGTCTTTCTACCTTCTCTATCGTACCTTCCCCACCTGTCTCTCATTCATCTCTGCCCTACAGTACCTTTCCTTCATCCAGTGGCGTAGCTAAGTTTTGGGCGCCCCCCCGCCGTTAGGGGGGGCGCCCCCCCGCCGCCCCACCAAGCACCCCCTCCCCCCGCCGCCGCCACCCCGCCAAGCACCCCCTCCCCCCGCCGCCCCATCGCCCATGCAAACCCCCCCAATCCCCCGCAGCCTTACCTATCGTGCTGGTCCCGGCGGCTCCGTTCTTCTGCTGAGGACCACCACAAAATGTCCGCCCCCATACAGCAGACAGTTTCAGAGAACAGTGTGCTATATGGGGGCAGCCATTTTGTGGTGGTCCTCAGCAGAAGAACGGAGCTGCCGGGACCAGCGAGATAGGTAAGTCTGCGGGGGATTGGGGGGGGGGGGGGTGTAACTATAGCACCGCAGCCCCCGGCGCCCCCACATGCACAGCGCCCCCCCCCCCCCCGCGCGGTGGCGGGGGCTGCGGTGCTATAGTTACACCGCTGCCTTTATCCCTGTTCCCTTGTCTTTGTCTCCATCTGACCTCTTCCCACACATCTGTGTCTCTCTAATCTGCCCACCTAACCCCCAGCTCTCCCTCCTACCATGTTTCCCCGATAATAAGATCTACCCAGAAAATAAGACCTACCCTTGTTTCTGGACAATGGGAAAAAATAAGCCCTACCTCGAAAATAAGATCTACTGAAATACCCATTTTCCCGAGTCCTTGCGCTAAACTACCAATACCCCCGCTATCCCCCTCACCCCCGCCCTGCATGAAATGGAGAAATTGATGGTGCTGCAATACGGTAGCAGCCCTGAAACCTCCCGTTCCCAGGGATGCATTGTGCATGACGTTGCCGTGCACCATCCAAGCGGCATCTTTACGGTACACAGGCGGGAGCAGAGTGACAGCAGCAGCGGAAAGGCTTAAAACGCAGAAGGAAAGAGGGAGTTGTGCTGAAAGTATAAGGTGAGGCAGGGGGGGGGGGCATGATGGAGATAAAAGAAGGAATGGGGGGGGGGGGGAATGATGGGGATAAAAGAGGGAATGGAATAAAAAAAGCCCTACCCCGAAAATAAGCCCTATGGTGTTTTTTTGTTCCAAATAAAAAAATAAGACAGTGTCCTATTATTGGGGAAACGCGGTTTCTCAACTCCCCACCACCCCGTATCCACACACTTCAAGTATCTTTCCCCATCCACTTTACCTGTCTCCCTCCCATCAGGAGGGGTGTGTAGCTCAGGTTGCTGGGATACTAATACAGGGTATGGATCCTTAGGTCTCCAGCAGTTAGAAAGACATGCATTGGGTCGACATGCAGAACAGTTGACATGGGCAAGGTGGACAGTCAAAATGTCGACATGGGGTTTTCACAGTTTTTTGACCCAAATGTCGACACAGTTGATATGAACACTGAAACATAGCACCGCGTCCCCTCGCATGGCTCGGGTATGATTGCCATCACCTGTGGGGAGCTAGGTAAGTGATAAGAAAGGTGTTTCACCACAGGTGATGGCAATCATACATTAGTCCAGGAACAGAGCATTTTCTCCCTGAAGGAGAGAGTCAGGTAGGCAATGTGCTCCATAACATTCTCCCATTGCAATATTATATTTGAGCAGATGTGGCCGCATAGAGCATTTTAAGCACACAATACAAGCTATTAAAGCACTTTTAAGAAAAGGCTCTATAGAATTAAATTTAGAAAAATAATAACCTACAGGCACACATACAGTATACCTCTACCCGTACCATTACTTGAGTGGGTATCTCGATGGCTGACAAGCTCTAGGACAGGAGTAGGCAGCCTGTGGCAAGGCATGCTTGCACTTGTATTTTCACACCAGCTGGAGAGCCACAGGTTGCCTATGCCTGGTCTAGGGCTTCAGACAATAAGTAGACATAAATGTCTACATATATGGTCAACACATGAAAATGTCGACTGGGAACAGTAAGGACAGCTGGGCCAAAGCACGGGGGAGCAGAAAGCACATTAATTGGGAATCCATGCACTCAGGTGTGTCGACATTGAAAAAACATGACATACTCATGTCGACCTAGACATGGTTTGTGAGCTATACCACGCCTATGTAAGTGGGGTTACCTGGTAGTGTAGAAATGATGCTTTCAGCAATATATACTATAATAAATAGCAGAAGTTATTTAGCAAAATTTAAGGGCAGGACCGCAGCTAAGCAGGGTTCAAATAAGAAAAATAATGGATTATTTAAGAATGGCAGAACACCTCAGGATACTTCTAAGTAACTAAGGGCCTTATTTTGGTTCATTCTTTCTGACAAAATCCTTCTTAGATGGGCAAAACCATGTGAACTGCAGGTGGGGCAGATGTAACATGTGCAGAGAGAATTAGACTTGGGTGGGGTTTTACTTCAAAGTGAGATCTATATTGCAGTGTAAAAATAAAGGGTACTTGTTTCCTAGCACGGCCACAACGATCTTAATCGCGGTCATCGGGGGTAAAATCGGGGCCATCGCGGGCGCTAAAAAATCGGGTGCGATGGGCCAGACGCGATGCCCGCGATTTCCCCATAGAGAACAATGTTAAATGCCTCAATTTACCCGCGATGACCACGATTTCCCATAGGAAACAATGTGAAATGGCTCAATTTAGCCAAATTATCATAGAAACAATAGTAAATGGGCCAAAAACACCCCTGAACATTGAAATGTCCCCCCAAAAATAGTTGACGCCACCCCGCCATCAACGTGAACCCGAAGCGTGGCGAGCGCAGCGAGCCCACGAGGGGCGGCGGTACGCGTCCTCCGACCTTTTCATGCCCTACTATCCACTAGGGCGTGGAGTGAGAATAGAATAGTGTGGCGAGCGCAGCGAGCCACCGAGCCCGAAGCGTGGCGAGGGGACGCGGATACCTTCACAGTTATACGCGTCCCCTCGCAGGCTTCCCAGGTGTCCATGGCGACGCGGACACCTGGGAAGCCCGCGAAGGGACGCGTTTACCTGTGAAGGTATCCGCGTCCCCTCGCCACGCTTCGGGCTCGGTGGCTCGCTGCGCTCGCCACACTATTCTATTCTCACTCCACGCCCTAGTGGATAGTAGGGCATGAAAAGGTCGGAGGACGCATACCGCCGCCCCTCGCCACGCTTCGGGTTCACGTTGATGGCGGGGTGGCGTCAACTACTTTTGGGGGGACATTCCACTGCTCTGTGGGTTTTTTTGGGGTTTCTGGCCCATTTACCATTCTTTCCTATGCTGATTTGGGTAAATTGATCCATTTAACATTGTTTCCTATGGGAAATCGTGGTCATCGCGGGTAAATTGAGGCATTTAACATTGTTCCCTATGGGGAAATCGGGGGCATCGCGTCTGGACCATTTAAGCATTTTTATGTGCACACGACGCGACCGACCCGATTTTTCACTATTTTCAATGGAAAAATCGGGGGCATCGCGTCGGTCGTGTCGCAGGCCACTAAAAATTACCCCCGATGGCCGCGATTGTGGCCGTGCTAGGAAACAAGTACCAAATAAAGCAGTCAGTATTTTCCCTGCACAGAAACAAAATTACTCACCCAAATCTAATTCTCTCTGCACATGTTACATCCAGGGCTGCCAAGAGAAATCCTGGGCCCCGGTACAACAACTTCCCAGGGCCCCCATGGGGGAAGGGGGGGGGGGGGGGTGAAACAGCAGTGCTATTTTTGTAGGAAAATAGGTTCAGGAACTGTGGGCGGGGGCAGAAAGTGGGCGGAGGAGATGTGGGAGGAGCTACAAAAGGGGCGGGGCATTACATTAAAAAAAAGGAGAGAGAAAAAAAAGAAAAACATAATTCCTCACTCTGTCACACTTATTATACATATGCCCCACATTGTAACGCTTATTATACATATGCCACTCACAGAGATGCCCGTTATACATATGCCCCACACCGTCAAGCCCATTATACATATGCCCCACACCGTGATGCTCCATTATACATATGCCACACACCGTGATGTCCATTATACATATGCCCCACACCGTGATGCCCATTATACATATGTCACACACCGTGATGCCCATTATACATATGCCACACACCGTGATGCCCATTATACATATGCCACTCACAGAGATGCCCGTTATACATATACCACACAGTGTGATGCTGATGATATATTTGCCACACACCGTGATGCCCATTATACATATACCACACAGTGTGATGATGATTATATATGTGCCACACACCGTGATGCCCATTATACATATGCCACACACCGTGATGCCCATTATACATATGCCCCACACCGTCAAGCCCATTATACATATGCCACACACCGTGATGCCCATTATACATATGCCCCACACGGTGATGCCCATTATACATATGCCCCACACCGTGATGCCCATTATACATATGCCCCACACCGTGATGCCCATTATACATATGCCCCACACCGTGATGCCCATTATACATATGCCACACACCGTGATGCTCCATTATACATATGCCACACACCGTGATGCCCATTATACATATGCCCCACACCGTGATGCCCATTATACATATGCCCCACACCGTGATGCCCATTATACATATGCCCCACACCGTGATGCCCATTATACATATGCCACACACCGTGATGCTCCATTATACATATGACGCACACCGTGATGCCCATTATACATATGCCCCACACCGTGATGTCCATTATACATATGCCCCACACGGTGATGCCCATTATACATATGCCCCACACCGTGATGCCCATTATACATATGCCCCACACCGTGATGCCCATTATACATATGCCCCACACCGTGATGCCCATTATACATATGCCACACACCGTGATGCTCCATTATACATATGCCACACACCGTGATGCCCATTATACATATGCCCCACACCGTGATGCCCATTATACATATGCCCCACACCGTGATGCCCATTATACATATGCCCCACACCGTGATGCCCATTATACATATGCCCCACACCGTGATGCCCATTATACATATGCCACACACCGTGATGCTCCATTATACATATGACGCACACCGTGATGCCCATTATACATATGCCCCACACCGTGATGTCCATTATACATATGACGCACACCGTGATGCCCATTATACATATGCCCCACACCGTGATGCCCATTATACATATACCACAGACCATGATGCCCATTATGCATATACCACAGACCATGATGCCCATTATGCATATACCACAGACCATGATGCCCATTATACATATGCCCCACACCGTGATGTCCATTATACATATGCCCCACACCGTGATGCCCATTATACATATGCCACACACCGTGATGCTCCATTATACATATGCCCCACACCGTGATGCCCATTATACATATGCCCCACACCGTGATGCCCATTATACATATGCCACACACCGTGATGCCCATTATACATATGCCCCACACCGTGATGCCCATTATACATATACCACAGACCGTGATGCCCATTATGCATATACCACAGACCGTGATGCCCATTATACATATACCACAGACCGTGATGCCCATTATGCATATGCCCCACACCGTGATGTCCATTATACATATGCCCCACACCGTGATGCCCATTATACATATGCCACACACCGTGATGCTCCATTATACATATGCCCCACACCGTGATGCCCATTATACATATGCCCCACACCGTGATGCCCATTATACATATGCCACACACCGTGATGCCCATTATACATATGCCACACACCGTGATGCCCATTATACATATGCCCCACACCGTGATGCCCATTATACATATGCCCCACACCGTGATGCCCATTATACATATGCCCCACACCGTGATGTCCATTATACATATGCCCCACACCGTGATGCCCATTATACATATGCCACACACCGTGATGCCCATTATACATATGCCACACACCGTGATGCCCATTATACATATGCCACACACCGTGATGCCCATTATACATATGCCACACACCGTGATGCCCATTATACATATGCCCCACACCGTGATGTCCATTATACATATGCCACACACCGTGATGCCCATTATACATATGCCACACCGTGATGCCCATTATACATATGCCCCGCTCCGTAACAGTTATTATACATATGCCACACAGAGATGCCCATTATACATATGCCACAGAGATGTGTGTGTATATATATATATATATATATATATATATATATATATATATATATATATAGAATATATATGTATATATATAGAATATATATATATATATATAGATTATATATATATATATAATCAATATATATATATATAATCTATATATATATATATATATAATATATATATATATATAGATTATATATATATATTATATATATATATATATATATATATATATATATTTATATATATATATATATACAAATACATCATAGAAATTAAGCCAGGCAGAGGAGAGGAGACAAGTGTACTTACTACTTGTTTTTAGACTGGGTGCACAGGGTGTTTTCTGTGTCAGTGTGTCAGACTCAGCACTTGTTCAGTGAGCTCAGCCTCTGAGCTCCTCCGGCTCCACACCGCACCTTCCCCTTCCCCTTCCTGTTGTTGTCAGACTCTCTCCCACAAGCAGGCTGCAGCATCCGGTCCCAGCTGCTGCAGTCTGCAGATCCAGGCAGGAGACCTGCGAGATGATGACATCATCTCGCGAGAGTCTCTCTGCACGGAAGCTCCGCAGCGGTGGAATGCCGCTGCCTGCACAACACACTACACACAGTGCAGTGTGTGATAGTAAGAAGCCCCCCGCTCACCGCGGCCTCTCCTTTGATGTACAGCCGCCCACGCTCCAAGTCCCGACTCCCGCTACAAGGAACCCGCACCACTTGGAGATAAAAAAAAAAAAAAAAATGTTTTTTATGTGTTCTCGGGCCCCGGGCCCCCTGATAGGCCCGGGCCCAGGTAAAATGTACCCTCCCCCCCCCCCTCTCGGCGGCCATGGTTACATCTGCCCCCCCCTGCAGTGCACATGGTTTTGTCCATCTAAGAAGAATTTTGTCAGAAAGAATGAACCAAAATAAGGCCCTAAGACATAAGGATTTATTTACTAAACAATGGATTCCCAAAATATACAATTTGTGTCTGCCATATTAAATAGGACAATAATAGTAAATGCTAGATGTTGCATGTTTTGTAGTAAATATTACTGCCACATCTGGCTGATTAGCACCAGGTGAAATGCAGGCTTGAATTTAGCCAGCCACATTACCTGTGTAGAGGTCACCCCTGTAATAAAAGTATATTACGGCAAGCCTAATAGGTTAAATAAGATCATCTAACACACAGATTCTCAATTGCGGTCTTCATGCACCCTTACGGTCCAGGTTTTATAGTATATCCTTAGCCACAGGTGATTTAATTAGTATTGCAGGCAATTTGATTTAACAATCTGTGGTGAGCCATGGAAAACTTCAAAACCTGAACCATTAGGTTCCAATGAGGACAGTCTTTGGGAATACTCTGGCCTCACCTATTAAACGACATTACAGCAGGAATACTCTCTCCATGCAAGGGCTCTGTTTGTGGAGGCAACCACAATTGTGACTCTCATTTACTTTTGCTGTAGGTTTGGGGTATATTATACTCACAGAATTGGCTTCCAGCATCTCTGAGCTCTATGCAGGAACAGCTCCAAGCTCTGGTCACACATCTTGTTGTGAATATCAGTTAGTCACATGACCACTGTCACTGATAGGCTAACTTCAGGTGAAATATATCTGCATTATCTGACCAAATGTACAGCCAGCTAATAGATGCAGTGGAGAAACATAACACCATATGAGCGATTGCACAAAGCAGTATGCAACCTTGCTGTGGGAATAAGGACTAACTTGCATCTGTTTTTTTCACTACCAGCAGGGGCAAATTTAGGAGTGAGAGCACCCCTTGGCACAACCGTAAAAAAAAGCGCCCCCCCCCCCCCCCCTCAGATAATTTATTATTTGTATTCATTGGTTCTAAGACCTAATTTGATTATAGTAAATTTAATACAATAAAGACTAGCCACTAACTATGACAAATTGTAATGCATAAATATTTATACGAAGTAGGACATTCTTACCCATTTATACCCCTTTCACACCGCTAATGCGAATGGGATTTGGACACGGGTCCGTCCTGGGAGCAACCCAACATTTGTGGTGTCTTGCTAACCACAGCGACCCGACTCGTTGCCGAGTCGCTGCCGTCAGACTGGGGGTTGGGGTGGAGTTAACGTTCACACTGCACAGCAACCTGGGTCACAGTCATGTTTAACCCTTGAGCCGGGAAATGTGTCTTTGGTGCTTTCACACACAGATCAACCCAGGTTAACATGGCCATAACCCGGGTTGATTTGGCAGTCTGAAAGGGGTATTATACTCCATTCTAGATGGCATATGGTACAGTACAGTGGAAATATTTTGCAGTACATTATGGTCTGACAGTATCAATACATGCACATACCTCCCAACATAACCCTCTACAGGAGGGACAGAATGCTCTTTTCCTGGACTTCCCCCTTAATTTATGATTGCCATCACCTGTGTTTAAGCACCTTTCTTATCAATTAACCTGTTTAAAACAAGTCATTAATTTTCCCGAATCTCATGGAATGTCATGGGGAGCTCTCCCAGTATCATGAATCCCACCTAGTACCCAAATAAAGTGGGTAGTCTGGATGCTTGCTGACACAATTTGCATTGAATACTGTTACTGCGTTCCTACCTATTGCCGCTCTACTGTAGCCAAAAGTATATTTATTTTCTTATTCTGCAAATGATCTCCAGTGATTTTAGTTCTGTGTATTCATAATGTCAGAGCCGGCCTTAGCCTAAATGACTCCCTAGGCAAGATTTTGGCTGGTGTCCCCTAGCACCGCCACTAGTTCCGCCTCTGACCCTGCTCCCCTTTCCCTGCACCATCAACCCTCATCATAGCAGTCATCATTTTGGTGCTCCTACCCGCAATATTTTAAATAGATACAGTGCACACATTTGGTGCGCAGCCCAAACAGGGGTGTGTTCTTGCTGGGAAGGGGCATGGCCACACAATTTTACCCCCAATTCAAATTATGCCACACAGTAGTGCAACTTTATTCACATTATATCATGCGATGGTGTCCCTTATTCACGTTACATCACACTGTAGTACCACTTTACCTTATGTACATTACTCCTCACATTATTCACATTATACCCTTAGAAAAAAATCCTGCGAAAATATTGTATTTTAACCACCTCCATGGCCACACTGCAACCAGAGGCGTACCTAGATATTCGTAGGCCCCATAGCAAAAGTTTGTAAGGGCCCCCTATTTAGCTTCTGATGATGATAAATGTATGTAAAACATATTACTTAGACAGCAAAGATGGGCCCCCTTCAGCTCTGGGCCCCATAGCAGCTGCACCCCTTGCACCTATGGTAGTTACGCCCTAGACTGCAACCCAGCACAAAGCAGTGTGTGCTGGGCAGAGGAGAAGAGCTGCAGCTGCTCCTGTCACTTAAGGGGGGGGTACTGGGCCCTCCCATCAGACTTTGGCCTGGGTAATTTGTACCCCCTACCCCTTTCTCTCTACACCCCTGATAATACCACACAGTAATGCCCCTTACCCATGACACACATTATTAATGTCCTTAAACCATAATGCCCTTTACACATTATGCCTACCTTTATTAATGCCCTTCATACACATAATGACACACATAATGCCCCTTACACGTATGTTGCACATTATTAATGCCCTTATACACATGACACACATAATGCCCATTTAACATATGTTGCACATTATTAATGCCCTTATACACATGACACACATAATGCCTGTTACACATATGTCGCACATTATTAATGCCCTTATACACATGACACACATAATGCCCCTTACACATATGCCGAACACTATTGCACAACCAACCCACCCGCAGACAGCACTCGCACAGCCGCTAACACTGTGACCTCTGCCTCTGCTTGGATACAGATGTTTCCTCATACATCTTGACTCAATAGGCCATGCAGCTCCTAGCCAGTTCTGCTAACGTTGGGTGCATTTTTGGCTGAAAATTCATCTTATTTGCATTGTTATGACCAGCACACAAAAGGAGCTTCCGATTATTAAAATGATATGCGGCAGTCCTATATTCTGTGAGCGACTGTGGCTGTACCTGCATACGGAATGCTATGTTACAGTGATTTCCATGAATACACTATTTCATATGCAGATACAGCCTCACTCACACACAGAATATAGGCATGCTGCATATCATTTTAATCAGCAGAAGCTGCTGGTGCCCCTAGGCATTCCAAATGCCCTAGGCAATTGCCTAGTTTGCCTTTGCCTAAGGCCGACTCTGGATTTACTAATGTGTATATTTGATGGGGTTGTAACCTAGGATGCGTCACTTTATCTGAGCATGTCTATTATGTCCTGACTGCGTTTCAGATTCATTTAGTAATGTGTGGTAGATTACATTTTGTATCTAAGAAACACAAGAAATGGCAGTAAGTAGTGAGTGTTACTCTAAATACAGTTTTCTATCTGCTGTGACAAACAGAAGACTCTGCCAGAATTCCTGCACCACACAGGGCTCCTCTGTGCTCAGCCAGGACCAGCTCCAATTGACTGTGACATAAGTCCGCTGAATTATTTCCAAAGGGGTAGAGATCAAACCTATTCAGCTTCTTCCCAAGGGTACTGCTCACGGAAGCAGGATGTTGGAGAAAACAAGTATGGATTAATTGTTAGACCATCCCTTTGGTCTATAGGAAGCAGATCGTTCCAAAAGAGGGAAACTTTCAGCACAGTCAACATATAAATTATAGTGACTGAATTAAAAGCAGTGTTCGGTTTAATTTGGGCTGAGTGGTGGTGGGGGAACTACTTTTTGCTACTAAACAAAGCCAGTCACTATGAGAACACAATGACAGACTTACTTTTTTGCAGATTTTATATTTAACATATACAGTATGTGTATGCAATGCCAGATTGTTAGGGACTATAACAATACTATTTCTTTAAATGTAGAAGCAGTGACAGAGGGTATGACCATCAGTAATATATTTACAAAAGTATGTATACAAATGCTTGCAATGTCATTGTGGCAGGGTGGGTATCTTCCACATGGTGAGGAAAGGGTTCAAGTAAGCTAAACTGTTATATTTGGTTGTCGGGTACTTACCCACTTTAGTCGTCAACAAAATAATTTATCCAAATGCATATGATGGGCACCAACTGTCTTATCATGCTTATTGCACATAGAATTTAAAAACTAGCATGACACAAATGCATACCCCCCAACATGACCCATTCCAGGAGGGACACAATGCTTTGTTTCTGGACTTCCCTCTTAATGTGTGATTGCCATCACCTGTTTTAAACAGGTTCACTGGTAAGAAAAGTGTTTCAACACAGGTGATGGTAATCATAAATTAGGAGGGAAGTCCCACTAATTGAGCATTGTGAGCATTGTGTCCCTGGAGGGGGTCATGTTGTGAGGTATAAAAAATTGTGTGATTCAATGTCATCAAGTCCATATTAACTCTATTTGATACAGGAAACACAAGGCAACATTTACAAAACAGTGTATTTAATCCTGCCATCCAACCCAACACCAGTAGCTTTCACCTCCAAAACACTGGATTTACTAATCATTGTTTTGGATGAAGCTTTTAAAGTATCCAACAATGGCGAGTTTAAAATGGCCAAACAGAAGGTTAGATACCACCAGAAAGACACACTGCAAAAATGTCATAAAACAATAGCATCTATGTGACCAGTCAGAAGATGAGGACTCCAAATATACTGCTAATACAGGAAAACAATTTGTACCGATGATGTCCTGTTAGCGGTAAGTGAGGATTAGGGTTGAGAAACGTTATGTCCACAAACTAAAAAGACTACAATAGTGTTCCAAGAGAAAGTATGCTTATGTACAGTAAACAAAATGTACTCTCAAACCTTTATTTGATGTTTTTCAGGAATCATTGGTATAATATTTAGAAAAGTACAAAATTATGGAAATGTGGAATTGATCACAGAGGATAATTATGCTGAATGTTCCAGAAGGTAATACTATATACATCGTAATAACAATAACAAACTATTAACAGAACAAAAACATGCTAAAGAACTAAAATAATACATAATAAAGTAGCTGGGGAAAATGTGTCTCTGGGCAGCAAGAAAGGGAAACTGTCACTTGTGCATTATAAACTGTTCGATGCACAGCTTGATAGCTACTAAGAACTATGCATTTCGCTGTAAGAGTCTAAGACATAATTAAGTGTTGGCATTATTTTAATGCAGAACTTCTGTGGAACACATAGTACACTGTACGACTGAGTCAACAAGGCGTAAGACAATATGTTAAAGCTGACTTTTTTCACTGTTAGAATAAGTTTCCTATTTCAATCGCTACAGAACAAATCTCTCCTCCCACTGGCAGACGGAGAAAACTGCAGTGAATTTAAGAGTAGTTAAGTCCTCTAATCCCTTTTTGTAAATCCAGATCAACCAGCTAAGTACCTCAAGCCTATACAGTAACATCTTATATCGTATATGCAATGGCAGGTAAAGAAAAATAATTTATATGCAAAATTATAAGCATATGAAATAAGTCTGCAAAATGTTTTATATAGTTGCACAATATTGATAGCAGCTGTAGTAAACAGTAACACGTGTATTCATTTACAGAGATTTTAAGTTTCTGGTACATTCTACTTACTACCTACAGTATATCCTTCTGTCTCTCTTGTGCGAACCACCCGCCATGCTAATGTAGTTCCATTGCAATGCCTTTTTATTCACATAGTGCTGAAAGCCCATCCGCCAACACAAATGACTTGAGGATTTAGATTTTATTTTGGATCCTCTGTTTTATTCTTCAGAGAAGAGAAGGGGTGGCCAAATCCCAACTCAGCTTCCGGACTAAGGATTCCATGCAGCGATGTATTTATAATTAGTACAGTTGGGACTATAGCCTGGGGCCAAGAGCTGTAAGGATCCTACGCAGATTCACTATTCATCTCTCGTGCTGCAAGCATGAACTGACAGAACAGATATACCCCCACACCTTCATTTCCCTCCATAGCAGGAACCCAAGCAGCGTCTAAATGAAGCTGTTAGGAGGGGATCATAAAGATAGAGCGCATAAAAAGTAGCATGTGAATGAGAGAACAACTGCTAGTATACTATCAGCATTTTAATCTGGCAACTATACAGAGGTGTTCTATAAATGCAATCTGCATTACCACACTTACACCTAAAATTATTAGTGATAGCCCACCAAGCATTCAACCAGCTGGTCATGTTCACAGTAGGAAGCATTCCAATTGGCCAGCTGCCATTATGAAGGCCAGATACGAACAGCAGAATATCTCCGGAGCAAGTTATAGTAAATACTTCTGGAAAAAATACAGTATAATGGGAGTGAGTAGGAAATAGTGGTGTGAGCAACATTAAGCATGGGAATGTAAAGCATACATAAAATAAGATGCATTTCTCACCTCCCCTTTTTCCAGAAATGCAAGGGGAGGCATCGTATAGCCTACAGTAGTGGTGTATTTTCTGCAGCTGCCTTCATTTAGAACATTTAGGGAACACTGGACAAAAAGGATGTGGAAAAGACCAGAGGACAGCTATGCAAGAGGTGACGGACTGCAGGTCTGAAAGTGTTAAAGTTTCAGTACCTAACAAGTGGATTCAACTTAATCAGAGACACTGTAGGTAGTAAGTGTGATTGCTGTTCTAAAGAGAAGTAGTGACAGATGAAACGAAATTGCAAGTGTATTTTGTTGTCTGTCTTCTATCTTCATAGATAGGGATGTCTCCTGCAGCAGTTAAGACAGTAGTGCCTTTAGTACTTCACCCAATGGAAAAAATGTAAAAAGTAAAAGTAAGCTTGCTGGGCTAGGCATTCTGTAATTTTGTTGACAATATCATTGTCGACTTGCATAATGTCAACACCACAACAGTTAATATGTAAACATTGTTAGATCTCTGCTCTCCTGACTCCCCTCCCTCTTTCTTCTCTCTGTCCCTTCTTTCCCCCTTCTTGTGTCATTCATCTCTGCAGAGGCATTTTAAGAGAGGAGGACCATGCGCAGCCTACTCCGGCCAGAAGCACTGCTGTGTAGTAGGGTCTTAGCACTAGAGCACTCAGACCCTACTGCACATGCGCAAATCTCTAGAAAAATGGCACAGCGGCTATTGTACCAGTGATTTTTGTATCACTGCTACTGCCGGCAGCAGTGCAGCGCTGTGGAGTCTGAGCGCTAGAGCGCTCAGACTCCACTGCGTATGTGCAGACCAATGTCCTCCTCGCCATTTTTCCAGTGATTCTGACAGCGCACCTGCTGCCGCTGCTGGACTCTGGGGGGTAAGTATCAGAAAAATAGGTGCAGCATGCACGGTGTGCATCCATTATAAATTAACCACTACATCTCTTTCTCACTTCCCCATTTATCTCTCGCTTTAATCTCTGTCCCCATAGGTTTTTCTCGTGTCTTGTCCCTTTCTCTTTTGTTGGGCAGAATGGGTCATAGGGCAGTTGCCAACTCCAACTCCAGCTAGAACTTTTGGGGAAGTAGGGCGACATGTCCTCCCTTCAGCTTTTACGGCACAGCTGCTAGACAGGCATTAAGAAGAGTTATATAGTAGATACATTTTATTGGGATAATAGACACCTAATGTTATCCTATTTATAGGCCTGCTAAAAATATTAGGAAGTCAGTAATGTACAATTGTGTAACTACATTCACTATTTACATTTTAGTTGGTCTGCTCACTGCATCTCATTTTACAGCAATGGGGTTTGGTGTTAAATTTCACTAAACCATAGGGACCAGTTGAGTCTAAATCCAAGTGGGCTAAAGAACCTTATCCCTCCTCCTGCCCCTTCCCTTACCCTAACACTCCATCCATGCTGCCTAACCTAACCTATTCAGGAGCGATGGCCCATAGTCCCACTGCCTAACCCTAACCTCCCCAGGAGTGCTGGAATCTAGTCCCTCAGCCTAAAACCCTAACCTCTCCTCTGTGTCTAACCATCACCTCCCAGAGAGTTCTAGAACCTTGTCCCACAGCCAAACTCTAACCTCCCTATTCCCACAGCCTAACCCTAACCTCTCCTTGGCCTAAGCCTAACCTGACTGGGAGCATTGGAACCTAGTCCAGCAAATTAACCCTAACCCCTCTGGGAACACTGGATCCAAGGCCATAACTTGAACTTTGTGGGCCCCATAGCAAAATCTTGCAAGGGCCGATCCCCCAACATGTGTTACTAAAATGCCCTTTAGTGGTAGGAGAGAGAGGGGAGTGAGAGAGAAAGGAGGTGTCAGGGGTTGAGAGAGAGAGAGAAAGAAAGAAAGAGTGGGTTTTTTATGGAAAAAAGGGAATGAGAGAAAAAGAAAGACAGTGCTAAGAAAAGAGAGCGAAAGAGAGGAAGAGGAGCTAGAGAGAGTGTTAGGGAGAGAGAGAGAAAGAAGGGGGGGGGAATGAGTGAGCAGGACAGGCACTACTTGACGAAAGCACAGGACTGAAGGCATAGATGGTCAGATAGAAAGAGGAGCATGGGCGGACAGACAGCACCATATGGGGCATAGATGGATGTTGGCATCATTGAAGGACAGATGGACAGACATAGCACTATATGGGAGTATAGATGGATGGATGGATGGGAGGGAGAATAAACGAAGAGTTGGACAGAAGGGAGGGGGCATAGATTGGAGAGACATAGACGGACAGATGGGGGGGACATGGATGGATGGGAGGGGGCATATAAATAGCGACGCCACAGTTTGTGCTTGCACAGTGCATGTCCATCAGCCATGCTCCGATGGCTCTACTATTGCAGTTGCTCCTACACTTTTCACCTCCCCCACAGTAAGTACACTGTAACTGGCAGCCCTGAAACCTGCATTGCAGCAACCATTAAAACTAAAAAAATGAAAAGAAAATTTAACCTGCCGGGCCCCATTGCAGCTGCATCCCCTGCACCCTCTTTAGTTACGCTACTAGCTGGATCCACCCCTTCATGAGGAGGAGGTGGGTCTCAGTGTTTGCATGGGCTTGCCCCATTGATAAATATATATAGTAAATATTGCTAGACAGAGGCGGAATTAGTGAGTGGTGGGCCCAGGTGCAACAATATACTTTGGGCCCCAATCTCAAAGTATTTATTTATGTACCATTTGACTGAAGACCATTTTGCATTATACATGAATAAGTACTGATGCCCTGTGTAGATTGTCCGCTGTGTCTGTAAGGAATGTGTCGGATAGCATAGCACAAGTGTGAATGAGATGTACTGAGAACCCAAAGAGTCTTTTTTTGCCTGGGCTAATGGCTAGGAGCGGTCACAAGACCATGATTTCAGATCCCTGGCTTGCTACGGTAAGAGAGTAAGAGCCCCATGATGTCTGAGAGGGGAGGGTCCCTAATCTGTCTCGCCCTCTCCAGGGTGACCATAGTCTTTATCAGTGGCATAACTTCATCTCAGTTGCCCAGAGGCAAGATCAATTTTGGTCATCCATCCCCCCCCCCCCCCCCCCACGCACACACACACACACACACAGCACCATAATATATTCAACAACAACATGGTGCAACAAGGTATTTTTGATAGATAAGAATAAGATTCGACTCCAAATGCTACCATATCTATTTATCTGTCTGTCTATCTATCTATCGCTGTGTACACATGGGGCAATATCGCTGGCAAAATGGTCGCTGAGCGACCATATTGCCAGTGATTTGTTTGTGCTGCAACGATAAATCACCAGGTGCACGCTCCCGTGTTCAGCCTCCTCATGGTCGCTGGTCGCAGGTGCTTGCTCCTGCTATCAGCTGTTTCCCTCTGCGGCTCCCCGGCAGAGTCTCCTGTTCATCAGCGACCATCTCTGGTCACTGATGAAAACTGGACACTGAGCAATATATTTTTAACTTTAGGGCTGGTGGAACTGGGGCCCGCAGCAATTAAAGAACTCACACCCGTGGACTGTGACATTACTAGTACTAATAATAACATCCACAGCTGTGACCAGAATGACCTCCATATTGTATAGTTCAATTGTACAGTCTGGAGTGGAACCTGATTCCTAGAGGAGTAAGTAGGAACCCAGGAAGTGGGGCTCACCGGGGGTTTCCCTTGTACCCCAGTCCACCGATGGACACATACGCAGTGTGATTGGGACTCATACATAGTTAAAACATCGGCCAACTGCATCAACACTGCGTGTGACTCAGTAATCGGCTGTTATCTAGTTCTATATACTTCACCATTGGGCTACATCTGTTGCTTATCTGTATACACAGACCAAGGCCAAAAAAACCCCTAAAAGGAATACAGAAGGCCATCATCCTTTCTATCTAAAAGAGTGTGAATGATGGACTTTACATTAGCCCCATAGACTTATCATTATCGTTTTCAGTGACCGTGTTTTATGTAAACATTGCATTTTATGCTATGGAATAGGTAGATATACGCTGTACTAAGTTAATCCTCATAGCACCTATGCTTCTTCATTTTACAATTGATGCTGTATATTTGATTATAATGCTATCTACCTAAAAAGAGCAGCACAAATAAAACACAAGTAAACATATAAAGGTGGTTTGGTCGCAGAGATGTTTCCAACTCTGCAATCAGAGAACACACCCATTTATTTTAATGCCCGCAATGCAGGAGCAGTTATGGTTGAGCTCTGCAACAGCCCCCAGTGTATATTACTGGATGTTTTTCTATTTCATATACACAACCTGTGTCATTTCCTGGAGATCTTATTCTATTTGTGTGGTGGATGTGCACCTAGATTTCAAAAGCCCAAATACCATCTAGTCTAGATAATAAGCATATTTGTTCCTATCTTCAATATACAGCATATACTGTTCCCTTTTACTTTTTGGGTATTGTTCTGATTGGACAAAAACAGAGATGAAACAAAACCGATAGAGATGTGATTGTTGGCATTATCCACAAAGCAAACCTTATTTGCATTAATCACTCTACATAAGGATGAGTACATAGTTTTACCCTAGATTTGTGAGTGCTTATTATTACTACCATCTACAGCATGGGTCTTCAAACTGTGGCCCTCCAGATGTTGTGAAACTACATGTCCCAGCATGCCCTGACAGTTTTGGCATGCTCTTATAGAAAAAAATGAGACAATGCATGCTGGGACATGTAGTTTCACAACATCTGGAGGGCCACAGTTTGAAGACTCATGATCTACAGTATACTATTTGGCATGGAATATATGGTTGGGCACTGCAACAATATTCAGATAAACAATAGCACATAAGTCAGACCACAGAAGCGATAAGGTGCCCAAACTAATGCCAGACCCGTACCTACTGAGGTGCACAACAGGTCACAGCAAAAGAGCTCTGCAAGAATGGGACATTCATTATGTATGACAACCAGAATGTCCACAGAAACAAAATGTGTTTTTTTTTTAGACTATGAACCACTTCCTTTGTACATCCAAGGGCATTGGGACTGATGGACTACAGGAGATCTATTGGTTAGCTATGTTATGTCGCTAGGTTTTAAATATAAATAATGACAATGGTTGTATTCTGTTATATAAGAAGATATCGCAAAAACCTATCTGTCCAAGAGAGAGTATTAAACGGTTTAAGACAAAATACCCTTAAGTAAATTTATTTTTATGGAACTGAATGACGATGACTAATATTAATCTTAGTAAGTGTTCTCCATGTCGAGAAATTTCTTGTTTTCCATTAAAGATGAATTTGCCAAGCAGAAGGCATGCGCTTCAGTCTGCGGAACGTGTAACATGTAAGGAATACACAATGATTGGATCATTTCATAGTGCTGTGACTTTGGTTTGCAAATATTAAGAAGAAACCTGTTCAATTTGATTTTCTGCATGTCTCCCATTCTTTGAGGTAGACCTCTGCCACTCGCTGTATAGCAACCTAATGTTTGTGCACACCAATATCATGATTCTGTTTTTGTTCAATGTTATGTACTTGTGGGTACTTGATCATTTAGCATAATGTTCTACAAACAGGCATCTGGATTCGACTGGTTACATGTTGCATGCTAAGATCCGAGGGATTCAGGAGAATTCAACTCATCAGCATTCCCAATATATGAGTAAGAGAGCAGAGCTGCAGTCCTGAGAAGCACGTTTCAGTGACTGATGGCATAGGTAAAATGTGCACAAAATAAGGGGAAGGAAACCCTATTGGGATGCAATATGTTATCTGCTATGGAAATAACCTGCTATGTACCAAATAGATCAGGGCGGGATTGTAATGCATTGTGATTCCAGCAGCCATGCGGGATGCTGGCCAAACTTGATATTGGTATACATTTACTAAGGGTCTAAGGTTCTAGGCTGCCTAGATATGTGGGCAGTTATCATTCAAATCTTAGCAGACTGCTATGATATAGTGTACATGCTATGGATATGCACAAGTGATCAAAAGGATCTTTAGAAAAGGGCATTCCTGTATCATTATGTTATTCTTCTTATTATTATTATACTATAGTTATTTATATGGTGCCACACTAGTTCTGCAATGCCTAATAAATGACATAAACAAATGAGCACATAAAGAAAACAGCGACTTACAGTACAAGACAATGTAGGACAAGTACAGTCTACTCTAACATACTGTAGCTGCTTCTGTCGAAGACATTGATATAAGCATCATGGGGTCACAAACTGCTGTTAGGCGCCATTGTAAGGAGTATGGAATAGATGCAGTGTTAGACTGGCCCATCGGGGGAAATTCCTGTAGATCCCCCCTCCTTGAGTGTTGGTGGGGTGCCCCCCACCCCACTTTCTGAATAGGTGCCTTGGGTGATAAAAACCAAACACTTCACCGAGCTTAATATATCTACCCCAGTCAGTGGCGTAACTACAGTGGGTGCAGGGGGTGCAGTTGCTATGGGGCCCGGCAGCTGGGGGGGCACGCGGGCCCAGCATGCTACCCCCTGCACCATAAAGATGTTTTTTCATTTTTCCATATAATTGTCTTGCGGCCGGCCAGGGAGCAGTGTCAGCTCACTGCTAATATCTACTGCGGGAGGCTGTGTGACTGCTGACAATCAGCGTGACCGGTGGGGGTCCGGGTCATGCAGATGCCGGCCACGGTGATGGCAGACAGATGGGGATGGAGTCCAGACGTCTGCTGTGCGATGGGGCGGGTCAATTGACGCTGATTCATGTGCGCCATTGTGCAGGGGGGGGGAGTCGCGGGTCTGGTGGTGGCGGCTGCGGCCAGCGGGGATTTATGAGGGACCGCGATGCTGATGCCGGGCAGAGACCTGGGCAGGGGGGGAGACCAGGAGACGCTGATGTCAGGGGGGCGGCCAGCGGGGAATGCTTGACCGCTGATCCCACGTAGCGGCATGCCGGGGTAATGTCCTGGTGGCCAGGGCAGGCAGGGTATTCAACAGTCAGGGGGCCAGTTGAGATGAGGTCAGGTGGTATCTCTATCCTGGTCCGACAACATGGCCAGAGAGAGCCTGACAGCCAGGATGATTTAGAAGGGCAACTGCAGGCAGTCTGAGGTGAGTAAATGTGTTTATGTAATTACCCCACTTGTACTGTATGTATCATTTCAAATAATTTATCATATGTATGTAAATAGTGGTTATTGGTGTTGGTTACTAGAGTGTGACTGCCACCCAGAATCACACTATCCTCTCTCCTACCCCTTAGTGTCTCCCTCCCCACCATCTAACATCTCTCCCCACTGGCTAGCGTCTCTGTATCCCCTCCTCACCATCTAGCGTCTCTGTATCCCCTCCCCACCATCTCGCGTTTCTGTATCCCCTCCCCACCGTCTCCCGTCTCTGTATCCCCTCCCAACCGTCTAGTGTCTCTGTATCCCCTCCCCACCGTCTAGCGTCTCTGTATCCCCTCCTCACCGTCTAACATCTCTGTATTCCCTCCCAACCGTCTAGCGTCTCTGTATCCCCTCCCCACCGTCTAGCGCAGGGCTGGGCAACACCGGCCCTCCAGATGTTAATGAACTACACATCCCAGGATGCTTTGCATTAGTTTTGCTATGTGGCCATGCTGAAACTGATGCAAGGCATTCTGGGATGTGTAGTTCACTAACATCTGGAGGGCCGGTGTTGCCCAGCCCTGGTCTAGCGTCTCTGTATCCCCTCCCCACCGCCTAGCGTTTCTGTATCCCCTCCCCACCACCTTGCGTCTCTGTATCCCCTCCCCACTGTCTAGCGTCTCTGTATCCCCTCCCCACCGTCTAGCGTCTCTGTATCCCCTCCCCACCGTCTAGCGTTTCTGTATCCCCTCCCCACCGTCTAGCGTCTCTGTATCCCCTCCCCACCGTCTAGCGACTCTGTATCCCCTCCCTGTATCCCCTCCCCACCGTCTAGCGTCTCTCTATCCCCTCCCCACCGTCTAGCGTCTCTCTATCCCCTCCCCACGTCTAGCGTCTCTCTATCCCCTCCCCACCGTCTCGCGTTTCTGTATCCCCTCCCCACCGTCTCCCGTCTCTGTATCCTCTCCCCACCGTCTAACGTCTATGTATCTCCTCCCCACCATCTCGCGTCTCTGTATCCCCTCCTCACTGTCTAACATCTCTGTATCCCCTCCCCACCGCCTAGCGTCTCTGTATCTCCTCCCCACCGTCTTGCGTCTCTGTATCCCCTCCCCACCGTCTCGCGTCTCTGTATCCCCTCCCCACCGTCTCGCGTCTCTGTATCCCCTCCCTACCGCCTTTTATCTATCTCCTCCCTATTCTCCTGCATCTCTGTGTAGTGGGAAAGGGGTGAGCCTGCAGTGCAGAGGATTTTTTTTTTTAAGTGTAGGCCTATGTGTTTTTTTTTCATGGGGGGGGGGGGGCCTTTCAAGAGTTTGCTATGGGGCCCACAAAGCTCTAGTTACGCCTCTGACCCCAGTCCTCAGGACTGCACACAGTGCATGCGCTGCAGGTCGCTTCAAAGAATCACAAGTGAAATAATTAGTTCCACCTGTGGATCTTTTAAAACGCGTCAGTGAGTAATGAGTGCACCTGTGTACCTGCCAGGTGACCTGAAAAACAAGAACTGTGTGGGGAACCAAGTTTGGGAACCACTATATTAGGTCATGACCACTAAATAGGATACAAATCCACTGTTTGGCCTCCTTCTTGCAACCACTTAAAGGAAATTAGATGACTTATTTGTATCTAACAGTTTCACATATCAATCTGCATTTTTCATTAACTGCAGTGAATATAGACGACATAACCACCCTCTAATTTTCAACAGAAAGGCTATCTCTGTGTGGGTATAGATAGTGCCCTCATAGATTGTAAGCTTGCGAGCAGGGCCCTCCTACCTTTTGACTGTCTGTAAATACCCTGTTTGTTGTATCACTGTCTCCTTTGTAAAGCGCAACGGAATATTCTGCGCTATATAAGAAACTTAATAAATAAATAATTAATCTCTTCCCGAATCAGTCTAATATTTCATCAGAGTAAAATTTTACACATCACAACATATTGTATAGAATAAAATGATTAATAAATAATCCTCTCAAAAGGGAGTAAGAGGTCAGAACAGCAGATGTTTTAGGACAGCTTCCTAAAAGGACCATACAGTTATTGCAAATATGGAAACCATTTGGGACGAGAGATCGAGAGATCAGCAAATGATGCTAAAGAGTTTTTCCATGGATGAGAATCAGCAGAAGAGAGAACAATGCGGAAACTTCTGATCACCCTCTCCACTGTATCTGCTGCCCCCACCTGCCCTCTGGCCTCCGCCACATCCGCCCACTTTCTCCACTGTGTCCATTCACTCTCCCTGCCATGTCCTTCCAGCATGCCCTCTCCGCTCGCCCGCTGAAGGACTGCTTCTAATAAGTTTACAGCAAGGTACCGCGTCAGGTGGTTAATCCTGGGATTGACAGTTTTTCAATCCCGAATACCTACTTTTGCTGTTACTGCTGACCTGAGGAACCTCAACTATTCTATAGTATGACTCTATAATATTGTCAAACCAGCCAAATTGTATTTTTTTGTTTGTTTTTGTTTCCTGCTTATGCACCAGTCACACTGCACGTTAGCCACCGCATCGCAGTGTGGATAACGATGCAGACTGATTGACATACTGTATATTGATCATTTATAGGATGTATTGGGGGGCTGGCGACTAAAAGACATGCATGCTTCAGGGGCGTGTTATAACATACCCTCCAACATTTGGAGGGCAGAAACCGGTACACAATTGAAAAGGGGGCGTGGTCATCGGGAAAGAGGGAGTGGCCAAAGGTAAAGCTTATAGCAGTCTACATAAATGGTCTATGCACTTTATGCAGACTCCTATTGGGTCACCAGAGCCCGTCTGCCACCACTACCTAAGAACAGCAGGGCGATGCTTCCTCTTCCTCTATGTTACAGACGCTGGCAGGCTGTGGTGGGGGGGCCATCCCAGCTCACACTATAACTGGCTGGGTGAGGCTGCTCACCCCCCGCCGCTGCACTCCCTGCCTACTCATATGTCCCACTTCCAGGCACCCAGCACAGCTCAGACGGGCACTTCCGGCTGTCAGTGCGAACTGCAAACAGGTAGTCTGCAGAGCACTATACAGTCACTATAAGTACCACCAGCTGTTCTATGCTGTACACGCGGTAAATGATCACAATAAAGACCATTCAAAAACGGTACTGTACCGGCAAAAACGGTACAGTTGGAGGGTATGTTATAATCAGTGTGTCTTCTACACAGTGGTTTTGGCCCTGGCGTCTTACTTGTGATGAACATTCCATAGGGTTGCTGGTGTTTGTCTGATGCTGCATCTTTGAATGCAAACAGCAGTTCTGAGAAGCTGGCAGTGGACGTCTCATACAAAGTGCCACTTACCATGCATTGCCATTCCTAGCTTACAGCCCCTCTGCCTGCTGTTTCTCTGCAGTCTTTGCCTCTTATTGGCATGCCTGTTCCTCCCAATTGTGTCCACCCTATCACTTTTTGATTGTAAGCTCATGCGAGCAGGGCTCTATCCCCTATGCCTTCCCTACATAATACTGATAACTGTACACCGAATTGATGTAATTATGTGGTACTGTGACCTTGTTTGTACTAATTTGTACTCATGTTCTATATTATATATATTGTATCACCACTGTTTAGTGCTACGGAAACCATGTGGTGCCTTATAAATAAACAACAATAATACAAAGTCTTTCTTTCAAACTGCCATGAAAATAAAATAGAATTTGTGTATTTTTACCCTCAGAAATAAAAATAACATCTATAAAAAAAATTCCAAAAAGATTAACTGGTCTCTCTGCCAATAATCAAACCCATTTTTCATGCCATCAGCTGCTAAAATGTTATAATTGTTTCTATAATAAGCTACGGATGGCATCTGCCATAAAGCAAAAGTGCCAAGAACCTTATTAGAAGCATTAATATGCCAATTAAAAACATTACTAAAGTAACAAAATGAAATAATACTATTTTTTTTTAAACAATATGTGAGGTAAAACATTGTTAAGAGGGAAAAGTGTTTTCTCTCTCCCACATTACACATGAATTTAACGAATAGGTTTGTATAGCAAATACACATAATTTTCCACGTAAAAACACATTTAAGGTGAGGAGAGGGAGGGAGGAAGGAAAGGGAAAGGGGAAAAGGATAAAAAATGGTTTAACCATTAAGAGCTAGGATTGATACTCCTGTTTCTTGATGTTTCTCTTGGATAAGCTATTACGCCATGGCCATTATTGGCGAGATGGATATATATGTATATTTTTGATATGTATTATGTAGTGTAATTGTTTTATGCTTATAAAAAAAAATTTTTTATCTAGTTTAAGAAAAAAAAGAGTGAAAAGTGTTGACAAAGAAAAAGTAAATACAATTGGGGTATATTCAATGATTTTTGCGAGCTGTGCTGACTACTCACTGTCACAGCTCACACGGTCAGTATTTGACCCCCTACACACGCCGTTTCCACCTCACTGGGTTTTTATAGTGACGCAGACACAGCGTGTGCGGCCAAAACAGCGAGGCTCGCGGCTAAATGCAGCGGGCTCCCTTGCATTAGCTGCAAACCTCGCTGTTTGGGGGAATGCTCGCCGTCTTCAGACAACGAGGGTTCCCCCAAAACATTAAATATGGTGAGCGTCCAATGCGGGGGTTAAATGACGAGGTACGCTTGTTTTCGGCGATCCCCGCCGGTTAAGCCCCTCGCTGGCTGCATTGTTTTTAGCATAGAGATGGCAATTCTAAGTACACACTTCAGTAAAGGCACAAATGGCAAACTTAAAAATGTTATTAATGATTATGCTTAAAATTGTATATTGGGTTTACCTACTTTTTTGTTGCTAATCTGGATATTTAGGAAAATAGCCACCGCTAACCACTAATGATCATGCAGTTGAAAATATTAGATACATTAATCTGTTGAATCACAATAAAATGCATTTTAAGAGACCTAATCGACCATTTGATTAGCCGCAATAAGTGCGGTTATATGTTGGTCTTACAGTAGCTCCAAACTTGTGGATTTTGTTCGTTGGGGGTAATGCACACCTGATTGCTGCTGCACAAATTCGCACACTGGTTGATTATCGATGAACTGTGCATGTATATGGGCCACAACAAGCACGCACGTCACCGGTTAGCAAAGGAATCCTGCTACTTTTTTCCTTTGCTAGCCACTGGCAAGGTGATTGATTAAAGGGAATTAGGCATCTGGGGGTTGTAACCGTCCATTTAGAGGGAATGTTAAGAAAAATGCTATGCGCGCCAGAAAAAACTGGGAGTGTCAGGGAAAGTGCAGGTGTGTCCAAGCGTTTTAGTGTAGGGTGTGTGACGTCAGCTCCAGGCTAGATATGCCAGTATTAATCGCTCAGCATAAATATTAATTCACAAGGCGGAATTTCTCTATAGCGGGTGGTGTTTACCTGTTCGCTGGCCGCTGCACATTTGCTTTAGCAGCGATCAGATCTGAATTACCCCTATAGTCTCAGAGGGCTGTTTGCATTAAAAAATTGCACCCGGTGTGAGATCAGGCTGCCAGGGCGGTAAGTTTAGCTACCGCTGCTGGCGTCTGTACCCAACTTGCAACGGAACCCTGCTTACCTTGCTGCTAACTGGTTGCGTAGATTTTTTACTAATTTTTTTGCTATAGATTATGCCCTTTACAATATAATAAAATTAATTATTCCTCACTTATGATTGAGACTGCTCCTTTTATAGGGCCAATGATTATTCAAATATATTTTGTGGACTGAAGAAACATACAAATCGACAAGGTTCTATAGAACAGTGGCAAGCAATCCTGACAGTGCATGCATTTCTGCGACAGTGAACAGCACCACAATAAATAAATGCCGGAGTGACACAGCAAAACATGTTAAACGCTAAGTCACTAGTATCGCCGATCGCACATTTTTGTGTGTCAGAACCACGACTGGTGAAAGCCATCATAAAAGCTGCTAAACAAGCTCAAAGTAACATCTTAGTGGCTAAGCCAGCTTAGTACATGGTATCATATGCTATAGTTAGCAGGTTTTTTTTATATCTGCATTACCAGACCATGAGAATACCATAAAAATGGGTATTATTATTATTTATCTGGTATATGCCACTCAAGGCAAGCACGCTTCTGTCTTTAAGAAAAACAGTCCATAAACAATAATGTATCATTATGTCCTGACATCCTAATCACCCGGTCTTGCATATCGGTATGCACCACTATGCATCCCTGTGTACTGTATCTATGTTCTTGTTTAAGTCTTCTGTTCAATCCTTTGCTTACTCACATATGTTGCATGCTTTTCTTCTATGCTTTATTATAGACACACACATACAATACACATTTCTTTAAATTATGTCCATCTATAAGATGCTTATACGGTGTACAAATCATAGGAGCACTTATAAAATAATGTCAAGAAGAAAATTAGTTGGTTTACATATTTAACCCTTTAGCCTTACAATGATTATCGGGGCTTTACAGACATGAAGGGGTGCAGTAACTAACTGCAGGCAATCATCCAACCCCATATACAATATTACTAATCTACCAAGATCTGATTGGTTCTCCTAGCACAAGATTCATGGTCACATTTCTACTGTCACCTTTCCGGCTTATTGTATAAAGCAGGGAATAAAGAGAAGCTAATTAAGCTAGCTGGTTGCATAGTTCATTACTCACCCATGGTGCCCTGAATATTCCATTCTCTTGCATTTCCTTTTCCCCATATCAGCCAGACAAGGAAGACATCTGCCGCTGATTGCAGACACTGGACATACAAACTGTATTCATTCTATCGGTTCAGCAGTTATATTGCTGTTGGAGTTTAGCAACAGCCTTTTACCGCAGGATTAATCCCAATCTTTCTTCACTCCCTCATCCATTGTCATTCAAAGGCAGGATGCCTGTAAGAGCCAATCGGCTCCTGTTTATCATACTGGGGGCCTGCCTTGTCAGTTAAGACTCTAGGTGGCAGATGGAAGAAGTGCTTTTGTCCTGGTGGCTGATGGCAAGGTCACAAGCAAGTCACCACCAACTCTGTATTGCAAATGTAATGATCAGCACCAATTTATCATCAGCTGCTGCTTTTAAGTCAATACAGAAAAACAATAGCCTTCCCCAAGATATGCTCTCTTGGTTTTTAAAACAGGTATTTATTGGCAGGGGAATACTAAACAAAAAGGCTGAATGTCAAATAAGTTTCTTTTTTTTAAATGCACATACATAATAATATATTATATACATATACTCTATAAGATACATTTCTGCTCCAAACACAGGGATTCAAAGTTACTAAAATATATATATATATATTATTGTCTCTATTATACAGAACTGGATTACATGGCAATGGGCACCATGCAGCACTGAGCTGCAACCTCGGGCTCCTTACAGCTGTAATGGCACCTGTATTTGTCATAGCTTGTACCGCCTGTTTATAATACCTGCATATACAGTGTGTATGTATGTATATATATATATATATATATATATATATAGATATAGATAGATAGATAGATAGAAAATGTATTATTTTACATTTTACTGAGATTGATGATAATTTGTAGGATCTTTGATAGTTCTAGGACAACCATGCACCTCATTAACTGTGTTACCTGGGGCCCTGTGGTCCTGGGGAGTCCACCTTTTACACCTTGTACTTTATTTATTTTATTATTTGTTAAGAGATACAAATTGTTATGTGACATGCTTGTTCTCAATGTTCTAATTTACCAAAAGACTTGGGGGTAAATTTGCTATCCTGGGTATTCTAATTGAATTGCAACCTCTTTTCTAACCTCTTATCTTGCATACAAACCGAGCAAGTTCTTATTTATAAAAAAAAAAAAAACATTGTGAAGGTCATCCCAAATAGTTATCCTGGCATGGTAGGGAAAAGATTGGCTTGGGCAGGGCATAAAGTGGTCATGCAGAGGTAGGGGAACTCATTTCTCTATATCACCTAATTAAACCCCCTCCCCCATTAGGCAGAGTCAGGGCCAGTGGTAGGGTTTTTTGGCACCCCCCTGCAAAATAGAATGCTTTTCTGTGAGAATTACTGTGCAGGGCCATTGTGGAGATTAAAATGTTCCACCTCACCATTAGAGGTGGTGGAACTCAGTTCCCCCTCGCTTTAACCCCTGGGCTTGGGGTATGCCCAATTCAGCACTAGCTGAATCAGCCATGGTTATTGACACTGTAACAGGGAAACATGACAACCAGCACCAGACTGGTCAATTAATCTTGCACATCTAATTCTCTACCATGATTTTGTCTTCTCCACCCCACTTTCCCAGCTGCTCCTACTTCCCATGGGTGTAACTATAGTGGGTGCAAGGGGTGCCAATGCTATGGGTCCCAGATGTTTAGGGGTGCTTGGACCCAGGTTATAAAGTTGCATACCAATATCTCAGATTTGCCTGCTATGCAACTGCTTCTGATCCTTTGCACATCCTGAAATGTATGACATTACATTTTCAGTGAGAGGTGTGTGTATAGTGAATATGATAATGGTTAAGGGGGCACTGTAATTGAAATTGAACTGCATAAATTGAACTGAAGACCACTTTAATGTGATACAATATGAACTGGAGGGCACTGTAAAGTTCATAATCTGATCTACTCATTGTAATATGTAGGGAACTACAAAGTTACATAAGAAGTACTGGGGAACTATAATGTGGCACAGTATGGAATGGAGGGCACTTTAATCTGACATAGTATGAATTTTACTTTAATATTGCACAGTATGAATAGGTGGCAATATCATGTGGCATATTATGATCTGGGGACAATATATATCATGTGAATTGTGGATACCGTGGGGCATAGGACCTTATTCTGGTTGATTTGCAAGGCTGTGAATTTGCAGCCTTTCGAGTCCACTAGACGTCTCCCTGTGAATGCCGGTCTGGTTTAACATAAACATCCATTCACAGGCCCGGGGAAAAAAAGTGACTCTCAGGTCACTTAGATGTGCGTATACACTCGAGAGGAAATGGATGGGCAGCTGACATCCGGTGATGACAGCTTCCCCACTCGCAGTGGCGTAACTATAAATTTTGCTCCCCCCTGCCAAAAAGTTTGTGGCGCTTCCCCTCCAGGCTCCTCTCCAGCATGTTTCCCCAGCATGTGATGTGATGACGTCACGCACATAATGGAGAAGCTGAAGCAGAAGAGAGGAAGAGAGACCAGCATACACTGCTGCTTCCCTTGGCTCTGACGCATCCCAGGCTGCCCTAGCATGCCCATCAGCCCGCCCATCCTGTACACAGTAGCCAATAGCCGGCTCTGTGTACAGTCAATTGAATTAGTGGGGGAATTTGTCATCTCTGCCATGGCCCCACCCATGCTGCAGCTGACTCTCCTCCAGTGCTCAGTCAGTGGGCAGTGGCAGGCAGCAGCATGTCAGTGCGTCGAGCGGGTGCCGGCGCCCACACAGACCCTGCTGCTGCTTGCTCCCCCAAGCGACTGCTGGGGCTGCCTTACAGTAGTTACGCCACTGCCCACTCGGCGCCCATGTCACCGGGCTAATTTCCGTAGGAACGCCCAACGGTTTCATGGGAATGGCCATGAAACGCTGGGTGTTCCCATGGGCGGGATTATCTGCCGCCCCACACCCCCCACACTGTCTTGGGTGCGGGCACCCGGCGAACAGTCTGTTTGCCTTGTCCGCACGCACCCGGCGTGTGCACATGCGCAGAAATTCAGCTGCGCATACGCCGAACATCAGTCCCCCATGCGAACGGACCATAATGTGTACTGGCAGCCCTACAATGTGATATAATGTAAATAAGACAACTATGATAGTTTATAAAATAAACAAAGGCACTATTATGGGGAATTATTTAATTAAGACACTACTATGGTCCAGAAAATGAACTAGGTCACTATTTTGGGGAATAAAATTAATAACTGCTGCAAAGAGGTTTCTCTAAAGAGTCATTGGGACAAGGGCACCTTCAATATGTTGCTATAGGGCCCACAAAGTTCTGGTTATGCCCCTGCTGCTTCCTCACTCCTTCTGATATAGGATGCATATGAAAAAAAAGAGTAAAGGATACAGTATATGATGTGTTAATGAAATGTGTTGTGAGCTGTTTCATGTTGAAGTCTAAGCACAGTTGTTTTCTGCTGTTTTACAATAGTAGTGTTCATTCTAGCACCCGCCAACTTTGAAAACCCATGCAGTTCCTCTTCCCTGCCTGAGGTGTCGCTATCTGCTGTGGTGTTTCCTAGCACAGGTCTGGTTTGCATATCAGTGCTGATATATAGACCACACTGTCTTAGAAGCACTACAGCAGACAGCGACACCCCAGGGAAGAGGAACTGCATGGGTTTTCAAAGTTGGCGGGTGCTAGAATGAACACTACAATAGTTTAAAGCAGGGGTCCTCAAACTATTTTGCTCCGGGACCCCATCAGACAATAAAAATAATGACAGGACCCCAGCAAGTTACTGCAGAAGATCATCATATCATATGTGTGATCAGCAGACAGCATATACATGGCAGCATTGTAGAGGCACACAATGATGGGAGGATTCTATAATAACAGAAAATTAAACAGATTTTTCAGACTCCTTGAATCAATGAGATTAGAAAACTCATCAACCTGATGGTCAGCAACATGAAGTCGCGACCCCATGCTGAGAAGGTTGGGACCCACTTTGGGGTCAGGACCCACAGTTTGAGAACTGCTGGTTTAAAGGTACATGAATTTTTGCAATTTGTTTAATAAACAAATTGAAGCTTTGTTTTGGGAAGTGATATTTGTTTCAGTCAACGACATTTGTTATGTTATTGTGGCCTCCGGGTGGCTCACGAAAATCAGGTCCCACTCCCAGCCCCCCGGAAAGGTGGGCAACCCTCCCGGGACCTGGATACTGACGTACCCCCTTGCATCTCCCCCATGACAGCATTAAATTACTGTTTACAGTTTTTCGTGGGGAGGGGCATGGCTAAATATGACCATTTTAGCCCCGGCCCCTCCTTGAAGACCTGCAAATTGCAGGATTTGTTACAAAACTTGTCAATAGCTGGATTTGCAATTCTATGCGGTCATTGTATTTTATTATTATTATTATTATTATTATTGTGGAATTATGTAATATTCATTGTTGTCTTTGTATTATTTAATACTATTTAGTGTATTTTCTGTTCATCTCTACTGTGCTTTGGCATATCGGGGTGTGGACTGTGCATGTGCACGATTGATGAAATTCCTTTGTAGTTATAGTCCTAGGCTCCATGGGGTACAAATTATGGAGGTTTTAGGGGTAACCAAGCTTGTGCACGGATGGTATAATCACTCAGACTAGGGTTCTAATTGGGGGCCAATTCTGGATCACTCATTGAGATATGAATTCAGCCCCTGCCCTGATAGTCTGAATTTGCGCATGCTATTTCTGCGCAGGTGCAAACCCTGACCGCAAAAGGCTGCGGCGAGTTACTCACTGGGCCGTTTGCCATAGGAGGGGACAGTGCTGGGCCATGGGGCCTGTGTTCTGTTTTTATAACCGTCCCTATAAAAACACTGGGCTTTCCCATGGGTTAGTGGACCGGGCTGATGCCTGCCGGGGCAGGCCGCTGATGTCACATGAAGGCCAGCCACCCGCCCTGCCTTCGTCCCATTGGCAACCATCAAATAATTTCTCATACAGTGGAGGCATGCAAGGCATGCAAGAGGATGTATTCTTGTTTACACAACCGATCGCATGTTTCCGAGGGGATTCAGAGGTGGGTGGTATTCGGTGTGGTGGCATCTCTTGTATTCGGTAAGCTGCAATGTTCACAGCTTACCCAAAAAAACAGCCCTAAATCACATGTCACTTTAAACTGCTTTAGATTATGCTTATTCCTGGCCCTTTTGCTACTGTTTGTCCACACTGTGCATCAGGACCTTGGAACAGTGTCAGACTGCATGTTTTTATTGTATCGGTCCAAAATCAGAACAGACATAAATGAGAATAAAACTGGGCCTTGCCAAAATACAATAATATAGCAATCATACTATTAATAATGATACATTAGATAGCAAGTGATAATAAACCGATCAATGTACAGGTGCTGGTAGAAAACACTTAAGTACTCAAGGATCATATTTTGGATATGGTATGATCCTTAAGCCTCTATATCAGAAAACTCGCTGCTGGTGAAATCTATCTGTATATCATAATACAGTACATTTGTCCACCAATAATATTTGAGTATGCTAACAGAGTACTAGACTAGTCCATACAGATGACAATCAAACACATCCAATAGTCCATGCCATGGTCAAGGGCTGAAGACATGCAGAATGTTTGAATATTCCAAGGTCAGTGCAGGCAGCAAACCATTTACAGTCAAAAGAATATTCAAGGTCAAATAAGGAAACAGTAACCAATAAATGTTAGCAACAACAAGGAGGACACTATACTACACTGAAGCGTGAACTTTGTGGTTGCATCATGAAACACCAGGAAAGAATTTAAACTTGCCTATACCATGGGGGGGAACCAGGATAAAATGACAGGGGGGGCACCATGATACAAGAGGGTTTAGGTGGGGGAAGGGCGGTGTTAGTGGTGCCAGTGTACATGCTAAGAGAGTGGCAGAGAGAGGGTGGGAATGGGATAAAAAATAGGCCCTGGCATTTAAAGTACGCAGGCCCACCATGGCGACAAAAGTGAAGGATGTAGATGTGCGCGTGCCGAAGGCGCGCTCCGGAAAAGGGGGTGTGGCCACTCAACTCCTTGAGTGTAGTGTACAACACCATATACAACTTCTACACATTATGCAATAAAATACTAGACCCCATTATACTTGCCCCTTACACATGATGCAAAAATTCACATAATGCCACATGGATTGAGCCAAAATTCAAATAATGCCACACGGATTGAGCCAAAATTCACATAACACACAGATTGAGCTAAAATTCACATAATGCCAAATGTATTGAGCCAAAATTCACATAATGCCACATGGATTGTGTCAAAATTCACATAATGCCACACGGATTAAGCCAAATTCATAAAATGCCATAGGGATTGAGCCAAAATTCACATAATGCCAAATGGATTGAGACAAAATTCACATAATGCCACATGAATTGTGTCAAAATTCACATAATGCCACAAGGATTGAGCCAAATTCATAAAATGCCATACAGATTGAGCCAAAACTCACATAATGCCACACGGATTGCACCAAAATTCACATAATGCCACACGGATTAAGCCAAAATTCACATAATGCCACACGGATTGAGACAAAATTCACATAATGCCACACGGATTGAGCCAAAATTCACATAATGCCACATGGATTGAGCCAAAATTCAAATAATGCCACACGGATTGAGCCAGAATTCACATAATGCCATACAGATTAAGCCAAAATTCACAATACGATTCATAAACAGGGACCATGTCCACCAAAGGCGCACATTAAACATATACACGCCATTATGTCCATTATGTATTATGCCAAACACCATAATGCCTATTAAAAATTATGCTACATAAGTGCTGCTTATCTACATGTTCATTGCCAAGGGTTCCATGCTTATTGCCAGAGGTTCCATGCTCGTTGCCATGTGGGATTACATGCTCATTGCCAAGGGGGAATACATACTCGCGGTAAATGGGGGACAGCCGCCGCCAGGCAGAAGTGATAGCCACTGACAGTGGCAGAGCCTGACTGTATTCAGAGCACTGCAGGTCCCGGCTATTTGAAATGATACCCCTTTCACACCAGAAAATGCATTCCCGGGTTGGTCCCTTTTACACCAGCCTAGTCCCTGCATTTTCTGGTGTGAGGGGTAGAGAAAACCACCCCCCCCCCCCTTTAACCAGTTATCTCATTTAACCGGCTATATCTTCGGAACTAACTGACCCATTTACATGAGACAAGTATCATATTGAAGAACCTTTGAGTGGGCTTTGAATAATTTTGGTCCCGTGAAACTGGAATGTTTTTGGTTCCAGAGTAATCTGCCCTCTAAGAACATGAACAGCCATGAAATGACATTTAAAAAATAAAAAAATCGGTTTACACGCAATGGGGGAGATTTACTAATATGAAAAACCTAGTTTTTCGTATTAGTATTTTCCCTACGACTGCATACGACTGTTTCAGTCGTATGCAAAGTCGTGTACCGGAGGGGGATTTACAAAGCAGTCATATATGACTGCTTTGTAACCCTCCGATGTCGTAGTAATTCATATTAGCTGGCCATATATACGGCTGCTAATACAAATTAGTACAGGCAGTCTGCACGGAGCAGTCAGATCCGTGCAGGCTGCAAGGTGTAAAAAAAAAAATAGAAAAATAAATAAATGTTAAAAAAAAACAGCGTGGGGTCCCCCCCACAGCTGTAACCAGCACCAGGCTGAAAGAGCCGAGGCCGGTAATTAAAAATCAGGGAACCCGACAAATAGGGGTTCCCCGATTTTTAACAAGCAGCCCCAGGCTCCAGGTCTGGGGCTGGTTCCCAAAATACAGGGGACAAAATGACTAGGGGTCCCCCGTATTTTAAGAACCAGCCCCAGGCCAAACCAGCCAGCAGGGTAATGGCCCTTATTCTGATTGACGCGGACTTTACCGCATACTTACGGATCGCGTCTTTACGGCGTCTGCGCATGCGTGGAGAACGCTACGCGCATGTGCCACGCCTTGACTCGGTACCAGTTCGGCCAAATCCCGTCCAAAACTGTTCACCGCTATCAGTCGGGAAATAGGGGCGTATTATGGGCGTCATGCGGAATGACACATGGGCGTAGTTTCAAAGTGGGCAAAACGGGGCGGAAACATGGGCGGACACGGGGGAGTACACTTATGTTGGGGGGCGTACATTCGGAAACCACTCCGAATGCACGCGATCAAAAAGGGCAGAAATGTGCGGTGTCCACAAGTGTACTATTGCTTTGCGGACACCACTCGTTCATGCGGTAGGCGAACGTACGCCTAATGACTACAACCATTAACACCTGAACCCAATAGAATCTACTCCTTTACTCATTACTCACTAATAGGACGCTTGTCAGTGCTTTAATTGAAACCATTGCTGCTTCAAGGAAACCTTACTAGTCCCCCACATATGCTGTACTTGTCAGACACTTTCAAACTGCTAACAATGGACATGACAGAATATTAATACTATCAATACACATGTGTATTCGACATGTACTCATGAAACCACACATTTTGGGTAAAGTTAACACATTTATTTATATTCATGTCACAGTCAATGCCACTGTGATGCAATGACCATAAAATAATACATCCAAACAATAAACAACATGGCAGGAATGCAGCAAAATAAATAATAATACAAAAAAAATATAATTGCACACAGATGGACTCCTGCACCTATGTGCCACTGCACATGCAGCCAGTGGGAAATGAGGAGGCTGCTGGCCCTTCTACAGCAGGGCAAGCTGCACCTGACCATTCAACAGCAGGGCACCCTACACCTGGCCCTTCTGCAGCAGGCCAACCTGCAGCTGGCTCATATGCACCATCAGCAGAATCATTTGGAACACAACCGGGGACTTCACAAGATAGTACCATGGCCATCACTTCAAGTACAGCTGACAGTAATGGCAGGCAAAAGAGGGCAACAGGGGAACCACAAAGGACATATGAAGCAAGGGCTCATCTGGTTACCCTCAGCACGTGATTGGACACAAGAAGCTGACACACACAGCACAATGGAAGATTTGGGAACACATAACGGTGGAGATTAATGCAGCCACAAGTTCATTTCCGACCACGTTTGGCCTTGGTAGGCTCCTTGGCCTGTGCAGCAGCTCTTCGGGGACGGCCAGATGCTGGGGCAGGTGGAGCAGATGATGTGGAGGGGTTGGCTGGTCTACCCCTCCTGCCAGCAGGGAGTGTTGCGGGTGGTAATGCACCAGAAACGGATGACATTAGGACCCTGTTGCTGGTAACCAGCTCCACCATAAGCTCATTATGGTGGAGGAGGAGATCATTTTGGCGGGTGGCTTGCTCGGCCAGCACCTGAGCACTTGCAGCCATGGCCTGATGTGACTCAGCCATGGCCTGCATGCTCGCAGCCATGGACTGCTGGGTGCTGACCAAGCTCGCCAGGATCTCCTCGGTCCTACGCACCCGTTCTGATGCCAAGTCTCCCTGCTGGTTGATGTCCCCAAGCATCTGGGCCAAGGCGGCCAAATCGGCTTGGGCCGATGCCTGCTGCTGCACAGGCCTACCTCTGGGGCCAGGTGGCACGGACTCCTCCACCTCCTGAGCAGAGTCGTCACCAAGCGGTGGGGTGTCTGTGGGAAAAGATATACACAATTAGGAGACATTCTACGATAATTACTTGCACAAGTTTATGGCATGACCAATATTTACCTTCCAGAAAAGACGCAAACACTTCAGCTGGGGCCTCGCTATCCATCGTGCTCACCCCCCTGATCTCCTCAACTGATATACAGCTCTCGGCCATCACCTCCAGGGGGGTGAGCTCTAGCCCTGATGGCATGGGCCCGGCCCCAGATGTCTGGCTGTGTTCCCACCGCTTGGTCATCTTCCTCTTCAGGTTGGTTTTGAAGTCCTGCCACCTGCAATGTAAGTTGACATATTAATACATGTCACTCCCAATGTTAGCTGTTGCAGCCATTGCTCTGTGCTACATATTACAACATGTGATTAATGTCCCATATATAATATTACATGCAACTATGATATCAACCGTTACAATACACATTCACAATCACCCTACTCTAACTCTCAACGAAATAACATGGCAATAATGTATGTGTATCGTAACAACCTCACGGGCCATTTGCAAAATGCATCTAAGCATCAATTCAATCATTACTTGGCTATTACTGGCCACATGTATCACAAAACAACTTGCCTCTTCTTCACATGGTCCGTCTCACGAACTTGTGGCGCTACTTCATTAATCTCTGCCGTTATCTGTTCCCAAATCTTCCATCTGCGTGTGTGTGTCAGCTTCTCGGATGGACACTCTATCCAATCACGTGCTCGGGGAACCAGGATGGCCAGCTCCTGTGCTTCATATGCCTTATTTTTTTTGGGTGGTTCCGCTGTAGCACTGGCTCGCCCCTTGCCACGTCCCTGGCCACGCCCCCTGGCACCAGTCGCTGCACTTGAAGTGCTGGCCATGGTACTACCTTGTGAAGTCCCCTGTTGTGTTCCAAACAATTCTGCTGATGGTGCATATGAGCCAGCTGCAGGTTGGCCTGCTGCAGAAGGGCCAGGTGTAGGTTGCCCTGCTGTAGAATGGTCAGGTGCAGCTTGCCCTGCTGTAGAAGGGCCAGCAGCCTCCTCATTACCCACTGCCTGCATGTGCAGTGGCACATAGGTGGTGCTGGAGTCCAGCTGGTGAAAAAGTTGCTGCAGCTCTGGGTCCAGCTCTGGTTGGGATCCAGACATGTTTGCAACAACATTGTCACCTTCTAATACACCTTTATATACTGTTTGTGTATCCTGTTTGGCGGACATCAGCGGCAGCTGCGTTCCGTGCGTGAGCGTACGTCGCTGTTTTTTCGCGCCGCATACGGTGGCTGAAATTCCATTGTGTAAAACCTGGCGAAAGTTCGACATGAAATACTGGGCACCAATGCTAACATTGCATAGAATCTTCTGATACACCTGTGACTATTGCACAATACACATGCTATTTTCTAGCATGACATGACATTTGATTCATGACTACTGTGGTATTGTGGCGTTTCATTGCAAGCTAAAAGTAGCCCAATCCCTTAGATAATCCAGGCCACAAGTCATGCAATACTCATCTCTACTGTTATAGACCACACATGTGAGAGCCCTATAAATAGTGACTTGCTGCTAGAATCATTTGTCTCCAGATCTGGACTTGTCAGGGTCTAAGGTAAGCTCTTCCATGCTCCTTGTAGATATGATATCCATTAACAATGTAAGTGTATGAATGTATGCACCATTGCCTCACTGACTACAGATTGTTGGGCCAGCAAAGTGCGTGTATCATTATTGCAACATGTCACATGTTCACTATTTCACTCACAGGTCTTAAACCTGTGTGGGTTCATCTATTGCAGGACAACATGTCCCAGCAATAGATGAAATGTCTCATAGTACATGATGTCGGCAAAAAATGCTGACACCTTTATCTGTGTGTTTTGGACGGTGTGTATTGAGTTCATATTATTGTGTCATCATTAGAGAGTCAAATGGATCTGCGGGATTTCACGGGGCGGCCATCTATTGTACGTATTGAAGGCTACAAATCTATTTGTAGTGGGATATGGCCATTATGTGCATAGGTGCATCAGTATTTATGTTCATTTCTTTATAGGTTGCTGAAGCAATGATGCGCTACATGGAGAGGAGGCTAAGGGCACTTGCGGCTCTCCCCACTCGTCGCCCAAGGAGGCCAGGACGTGCTAGAATCTATCGCACACGGGTGACTCTGTTTGCTATGCCCGATGATGAGGTACTTACTAGGTACCGGTTACCGCCACATGTAATTCTGGATCTGCTCACCTTAATTCAGAGCGATCTGGAACCTCTACACGGGATCACGACAGCAATTCCGCCTCACACCCAGCTGCTGGCGGTGTTGCATTTCTGCGCCTCAGGATCATTCCAGCAAGTAGTGGCAGTACTTGCTGGAATATCTCAGCCGGCCTTCTGCCGAATCCTGAGGCGTGTGACGTCGGCCATGTTCAGGCGCAAGGGGCACTTCATGGCCATGACATTTGCCACCGAGACCCTGCGCAGAAGCCAGCAGGCCTTCCATCAAATTGCTGGCTTCCCTAATGTGATAGGGGCTGTGGATGGCACCCATGTACCATTTGTGCCTCCATCTCGAAGTGAGAAGATATATAGGAACCGCAAATTGTTCCACTCACTGAACGTGATGGTGGTATGTGGCCCATCCATGGAGATTCTCGCCTTCAACTCGAAGTTTCCCGGAAGTGCCCATGACTCTCATGTCATCCGACAAACCGGGATATGGCAAAGACTACAAGAGCTGGAAGGCCGTGATGCGTGGGTTCTGGGTGACTCCGGTTACCCATGTACGCCCTGGCTACTTACGCCGTACAGCTACCCAGCACCGGGCCCACAGGAGGCATTCAATCGGGCGCATGTTGCCACCAGGCAAGTGGTGGAGCGCTCAATTGGCCTTTTAAAAGGTCGATTTAGAGTGCTCCACCGCACTGGTGGTGACTTACAATATGCGCCTGAAATGGTGTCGAGGATCGTGGGCCTGTGTATATTTTTCCACAACATTGCTGTGCGGCGTGAGATACCCTTTGATGAGTGGGAGGTACCATCTGAGCCGCAAGATCCGCCCATGCGCCCATCCCGCGCCCCTGAATGCCGGAGGGGATACCAGCTGCGGGACTCTGTGGCGCAAAGATACTTCAGGTACATGTTATCGAGTTGACAGAACACACCAATTATTGTAAAAATCACCCCTTCAAATAAGTACAGTGTGTTAGTTGTCAGTGTTACAACACGAAAATTAGCCAGCCTGCCCTCCTAATGGCAAAGAAATAGTATATATTTATCATATGTGCTTAGTTTTGGGGGAAGTTAAATATAGGTGCTAATTATTATACCTTGTTCAAGGGATCTTATGTGTTTGTTATATCTTCATTATTGTAGTTGATACTATCCCTGATGACTGGTGAGTACATTGATTTATTCTGTAATGTGTTGGGGATTTTTTCATGTGTTGATGTCTGATTTGTTTGCAGATATATATATATATATATATATATATATATATATATATATATCTATATATATGATATTTGAATTTATTCACATGTTTCAACATTTCAAGGAGCAGGCAGCCAGGCAGGCAGGCAGGCAGGGCTGGTGTATAATGCTGGTCTCAGGATACCTGCAAGTGTGTGTATGTGTCTTTTACACATAAATGTACGCATACACATAGATGCATAGAGTAAGTAATGCTAACTACAGCTATGCGTTGCTAAGCTATAGCACGCGTTGCTTGGCGGAGCGAGGCGTCATTGGATTTGCTAAGTGCATACACACTGTGTTTTATATATATCAGATTTGTTCATTGCCATACATCAACACTACTGTTTTGAAGGCATGCGAATTTGTCACCATTTGTGTTGGCGCAGAGACGCTGTTCATGTAAAGATGAACAATAAAGTTATTAACACAAATAACTGTGATCAACCAATGCCACCACCTGATTGGTTGATAGATGCCATTGTCAACATGGCGGAGACACGAAGGGCAGAACCCTTCACACATGCGGAGCTGAGGGTTCTTGTCTCCGTCATGGAGACAAGGCTGGGCCGTGCGGGGCCCTTCATCACAAACCGCCATAAGCGGAGGGCGTATGCTGCGGCAGGGCGCCGTATTTACGCCCGCACTCGGGTGCGGAGGTCCCTCGGGCAGCTGGAGAGGCGGTGGTCGGACCTCCGCAGGCGCCAGCCCCAGCTGCTCCATCAAATCAGGGGCGAAATTGCTGAGTGTGAGTATTTTAGCTATGAAATTTCGCACTTACAACATAGCATCTAGAAACAATAAAATGTGTCTCATGATAAGTGGGTGTCCAGGGGTTTAAAAGTCCATAGACTGTTATGTGTGCTTCTTCCTGGTTAACATGCAGTCATGTGGCTTTTATATGTAATGCCATAGCATTGAGGATTCTGATGCATACAATGTGCCAGATCTAATATGTGTTACACATTGATAAATGGCTGGGTTGTAATGTGTGAACAAATTACTAACAATCACATAATAATTTAAATGTCACAATTTGGAGTCCATTAACAGTAAGGAGCTACTTTCCTGCATCGTTTGCCATCATTATCACCCTTCCATGTATGTCTTGTTATGGATTAATACATGTGCACCAATGACCCGACATTGACCATGATGTTTTTTTCTACCACACAGCACGAGCCCGAGCCCGACAGGCCCGTGAAGAGGCGGAGGCAGACCTGGCCCAGGAGGAGGCCCAAGACCCGGAGGAGGAGGTGGCGGCAAGGGTGGAGGAGGAGGAAGTGGAGGAGGAGCAAATGTGGGATGAGATGGTGGAGGAGGTGGTGGAGGAGGAGGAGGTGTGTGAGGAGGTGGTGGAGGAGGATGTGGAAGCGGAGTTGGTGGCGGAGGAGGAGGTGTTGGTGGCGGAGGAGGAGGTGGAGGAGGAGGTGGTGGTGGTGGAGGAGGAGGAGGAGGAGGAGGAGGAGGTGGAGGAGGAGGTGGAGGAGGAGTTGGAGGAGGAGGTTCTTGTGGCAGAGGAGCTGGCGGAGGAGGGGGCTGAGGAGGCCACGGTTGCCCCGGACGATTCGGATGACGAGGGGGAGGAGGCGTGCCAGGCCCCGGAGTCCCAGCAGATCGGTATGTTAACATAATGCATCATTCATGAAGTAGTTGTACTGGTATTTGTTATGTAGCACTGGTGATAAAAAATTTTGGGCCCATACTATTCATATAGACCCCAAAGTGGGTAGCTACAGATACAGGTACGGGTTAGATGGGGTGTCCAAGGCATCCCTTTCATCCAGGACACCTCTCAATTACACAGGTTTGTGGGATGGGTTGGAGGTCCATTTTGACTGCCACATAACCGTTGTAGTTAAACAGGATCCAGGAGTAAAGGGATGAGTGGATCATTTGTGGATTAAAATCACCTGCTGCAAGCGTAGATTATGACCCATCAAATAGTGGAATCTATATTGTTGGTGAATGTTATTTATAAACTCTAGGATGTATGCTATAAATGGAGTAGGGGCCAGCCTACCTTGGAATGGAGTCAGAAGTTGCCAGTGTCCCAGGAGCCTCCTCTACCTAAACACCCCCTGTAGTTCAGATTGTTTTTTTGCCGTCACAGAATTGTAGGTTGGTTTAGACAGAATTATGATTTTGAGGATGTGTACTGTGCATTCCTGACATTTGCATAACTCCCATGCCACGAACCATCACTGAACTTAGACTGAGCAGATTGTGACAAGTTCTTATTGACGGAGGCCATGACATGCTTGTCATTGGTTAGTCATGGGTGGGTTGTGACTGAGAAGAAACAATATGACTGTTATGTCTTCTGCAGAGTAAAGGGTAGAGGCCAAAAAAGACAGTATGTAGTAAATAAGTTTGCATGTATGTATATATGTATGTGTCATATCTATTTATCTATGTGTGTCTCTATCTCTCTACATAGATAGATATATATATATATATATATATATATATATACACACATGTCACCTAGCATTTGTGCAATTTATGTCGCAGTATGTGAAATGTATGCATGAATAACATGACTAATTTTTGCCCCTTTGACATGCCCACAGATGACACCACACCGGCAGATGAGGGGGTGCGTGGGGCCGTCCTGCGAGCGGAGCACCACTTAAGGCTCCTTCTAGCAGACCTGCAGGACATCCGCGATCTGCTGCTTTAATTTATTATTTTATATTTTTTTTTTCTATGTTAATGGTTTTTTTCAATAAATTCTTTATGCAAGTTCACAGTTGTTGGTTTTATTTGCACTTGAAACAGTATATGTGTAGATTGTTTATAATCTTTTACACAGGGTGTAATACAAACCATTGCACTTCAATTGCTGTAAGGGTTAATGTGTGCAATGCATGTGTTAGGCATGCTTGTAAGGATATATTGGCATCTAATTGATTCCAATTCCAAATAAGCTGTTTTTTATGAGGATAGGTAATTGAATAAGTGGGTCATGTGATGTATTGCAGAAGATACTTCATAGTGGGTTGTTTGGCGTAAATACTCCGCTTACGGGCGGTAGCACCGCTTGGCTCCCGTTCGGATGCGGTATTTCCGAGCATACTCTGTAATACTCTGTAATACCGTGCAGAATCGGAGTGTTTCTCCCGCACACGCATGGTTTGTATGTCGTCCGTAAACACGCCCTGTTCTTAAAGAGTGAGTCCGTCCGAATGCGGAGGACACGTGGGCGTTTCTACGGACGATGGCCGCATGCGGCAAAACACCGTGGCGTGCGGACCGCTCCGTAAGAATGCGGGAATATCCGCACCGATCTGAATAAGGGCCTAAGCCACAGCCGGGGGGAGTCTTTTTATACAAGTCCCCCCGGCCAAAGCATTAACCCTCTGACCAGTCAGCCTGGCCAGGGGCCCTGGGGGAGTGGGGACCCCCCAATAAAGGGGTCCCCCCCCCTCCAGGACTTACCTGACCAGGCTGAAGCCTGGTGCTGTCCCCGGTGGCCCTGTGCGGTGGCCACCGGGCTGATACTGGTGTAAAAAATAGATGAATAAACTATTGTTTTAAACTGTGGAACTATGAGTCCCAGCAAGCCTCCCCCGCAAGCTGGGACTTGGAGAACCACAAGTCCCAGCCTGCGGGGCATTAAAGGGCCTGCTGGGTCTTGTAGTTCCACAGTAAAAAAAACACATGAAAAATAAAAGTGTAATACATACATTACACACATATTGATACTTACCTATCTTGAGCCCGTAGGTAGGTCCCAGAGTCTTGATCCGGTACCTTGTCCTGGTTCCGGATCCATGTCGCCATTCTTCAGCATGCAGATTTCCATGTCGGCGTCCGGTCCGGGGTCCGAAGAAATCCATGGTGGACCTGTGGAAGGAAATCCAACTCACCCAGGTCCTCCATGGAAGTTCTTCAGGCTTGATCCAATTTAGTCCAGGTTTTCTTGCATCTTCTTCAAGCTGCCGGCGACTCCGGCAAGCTCCCCGATGTGGACTGTCAGAGGCGCAGAGATCCTTCCTACTCTGCGCCTCTACTCAGAATGAATTCTGGCCAATCAGGAGCCAACTTTCTTGGCTCTGATTGGCCGCTAGGCGGCCTTCTATTGGCATTTTAATACATCTGCCCCAGAATGAGCAAAGTCCTTCCAACCACAAACGCTAACCCTTACGAAAAGATAGGTAGATCTGATCAGAGTGAAAATCATGAAACAACAATAGGCTAACACCCTGAAAATCAGCACTATGGGCCTTATTCTAGTTCACTCTTAGAGGCAAATTCCTTCTCAGATGGACAAAACTATGTGCACTGCAGGGGAGCAGATGTAACAGGTGCAGGTAGAATTAGATTTGGGTGAGTTATTTTGTTTCTGTGCAGGGAAAACACTGACTGGCTTTATTTTTACACTGCAATATAGATCTCACTTTGAAGAAAACACCCACCGAATGTAACTCTCTCTGCACAAGTTACATCTGCCCCACATGCAGTGCACATGGTTTTGTCCATTTGAGAAGGAAGTTGCCTCTAAGAGTGAACTAGAATAAGGCCCTATAGGTGGAACAGAAAAAATGTCAGTATGAGTATGCAATGTCCAGTATGAGTATGTAATGTCCTGGAGAATATTATGATATTAAGTGCAGTAAGTCCGAGTCACTGTTTCTAGTACATAAAATATGTGATTCACTTACTTTTTATGTTTATATAGAACCCTTATGACATCAATACATTTATATAAGAATTTGCATGTGTATTTTGTATTCATTTTATATTGTCACCTGTACATAAGGATCCTGCAGCAGGTTGCTTTACTTGGCCTGTAGCAAGTGCCTGCAATGCTTGTTAACTTAATATTCTCAGCTTGTAGCACTTTTCCTCAGCAGGCACCATATTGTGTATCTCTAATTACAAGCAAACAGCTGACTTCATTTTCAGGATGCACGGCACGCAGCACCTAGTCAGTACATAGCGCTGCTTTTCTATAGATTTTAGGTTTTACCTTCACTTTTAACCATTTCCAAACTTGAATGAAATAGCACATCATCCTATCACACAATTTGGTTGTGTATTAAGGGGCCATTTCACAGATGTATACGGTTTATGTACTGTACATCTCTGATGATAGCTTAGCTGTGCACGTGCGGGACACATACTGCCATATGTGGATCAGGGGTCCTGAAATTGTCAGAGTGCGAAGTGGAGACCAGTGTCCCAAAAGCATTGAGCCCTGCCCATCCTAAATAATCAGAGGGTTACTCAAATGCAGACGGGGTCAAGGATCCAGGACACAGAACCCACCAATGAAGGATCTGGTGTTGTCTCCGCAATATCCTGGTATAAGCCTATGCATCCTTTCTTGATAGATATGGCTTTTCTTAGTTTCATAAATAGGACCCATAGGGTCACAGCCAAACAGCCTAGATTGTATGATGTGAAGGTCAGTGCAAAATAATGTATAAACAAAGACTAATGAGGCATACACACAGAGCGATTTAAGCCCCATTTCTACGTAATCTGACTAGATTGCTTACAAATTAAAACTGAAAAACAAGGTTTAGGATATGACCTGGAGTGGCGCACTGCTGCCTAAGAACTGTACTTTCCCCGGTTATCACCCAGTAACCCTTCAAATACCAAACATGCAACAGTAGGGATTTCCAAGTCTCTGGCGCAATACTGGAATCAGGTGACTCTGAAGGTCTTTATCTTCAGATATCTTCACACTTTTCAAGAATGTTCTCAATAATACATAGAAAGAGAGAGGGGATAAGTGTTATACTGATTCTACCCAAATTCGAAGAAAAAACAATATAGAGGAGATGAATGTATGGGCGTACCCCCACTCACGGTAAGTAGGGTGATGTATAGGCACGTACCGGTATCTTTTGTTCTCTTATCTTTCTTCATTTCTTCTTTTTTTCTCTTCTTCTGTTTTTCTGCTCTTCTATTGGGTCTTTCTCCACTGGGTGAATTTATTTGTCTCCGAGAAGAATGGAAGTGAAAAAAGGGGAGGTTAATATGTGGATCTGTAAATGTCACCGAACACCCCGTGCAGATTGGATGTAGAGAGACGTGATGATCGTACCTTACTCACCCAAAGATAGAGCAAGATACATGTGTAAAGGTATCTTTAGGTATCACTGTTTATCCCAAAAAGAAATGGATGTGCGTACCGCACTTACATGAGGGGATGATGGGTATATACCCGTAGCGTGTTCTTTGCCTGTAAATGATTCTGTTTCACTGTGAAACCAGATTTTTCTCAATTGGAAGTGTAGAGTGGATAGAGATAATAAAAATGGTATTAGTGAGTGAATGTTTATTTATTTTATCTATACTCCTATATATGAAGGGTGAGTATAGAATGCTTGTGCCTTTAATCCTTAGAGGTGTATAGAGGTACTATTAGCGTACCGTGACTCACACTGTGGTGTGTAGATGAACACCCAAAAAGGTTTCTTTACAAGAGATAGATAACTGCATATGTATATAGTCATATATACCCAAGAATAATCCATATAATCTCTCCATGCCATCTATGATGTTTAACTTTTAAAAAGCATGTAGAATTCGATACATATATATAGTCCGATAACAAGTTGGTATAAACGGTCGACCGTTTATACCAACTTGTTATCGGACTATATATGTATCGAATTATACATGCTTTTTAAAAGTTAAACATCGTAGATGGCATGGAGAGATTATATGTATTAATGTATTAACTTTGTAAACTCGTTTTTAATGTTATTTCATATAAAAGGAAGTAAATTGTGAAACCTCAATTCCTGTGAATTATGATAGGCTGCTCTAGGTATAAAAGATGGACACTCACCCTCCACAGACATGTCTTGAAAAAGGTGTTCTTAGACACCGAAACGCGTCGACTAGTACTGTGGAGAGTGAGCAGCCATCACCTTTCCTTCCCGGACACATTTTGGATATACTGTATGTATTTTTTAAATTTTTTTACTTTTTGTATTTTTCATTATTTTTATTTAATTTTTTATTCTTGATCTAATTTGGATACCTGTGGATAAATTTGGGACTTTCTGTTATCCTTCCATTGTTGGGATGGAGGATATTTTATGCAATTTTTCTATTGTGGAATAAAAGACTGTTTTTAAAGAAAATTTCTTCTGGTCAAATATACTTGGGAGGAGAAATATCCCCATAAACGGATTGCCATCCAGAGTTAAAGAAACCGTTATAGGTGGTGGAAAAAACTTACATCATTGTAAGTTTGGGTACGCAGACCTCCTGCCTTTTGGATTATTCTTGGGTATATATGACTATATACATATGCACAACACGCGGTGAAGTTATCTATCTCTTGTAAAGAAACCATTTTGGGTGTTCATCTACACACCACAGTGTGAGTCACGGTACGCTAATAGTACCTCTATTCACCTCTAAGGATTAAAGGCACAAGCATTCTATACTCACCCTTCATATATAGGAGTATAGATAAAATAAATAAACATTCACTCACTAATACCATTTTTATTATCTCTATCCACTCTACACTTCCAATTGAGAAAAATCTGGTTTCACGGTGAAACAGAATCATTCACAGGCAAAGAACACGCTACGGGTATAAACCCATCATCCCCTCACGTAAGTGCGGTACGCACATCCATTTCTTTTTGGGATAAACAGTGATATCTAAAGATACCTTTACACATGTATCTTGCTCTATCTTTGGGTGAGTAAGGTATGATCATCACGTCTCTCTACATCCAATCTGCACGGGGTGTTCGTTGACATTTACAGATCCACGTATTAACCTCCCCTTTTTTCACTTCCATTCTTCACGGAGACCAATAAATGCACCCAGTGGAGAAAGACCCAATAGAAGAGCAGAAAAACAGAAGAAGAGAAAAAAAGAAGAAATAAAGAAAGAGAAGAGAACAAAAGAAACCGCTACGTGCCTATACATCACCCTACTTACCGTGAGTGGGGGTACGCTCATACACTCATCTCCCCTATATTGTTTTTTCTTCGAATTTGGGTAGAATCAGTATGACCATTGATCCCCTCTCGCTTTCTATGTATTATTAAGAACATTCTTGAAAAGTGTGAAGAAATCTGAAGATAAAGACCTTCAGAGTCACCTGATTCGAGTATTGCACCAGAGACTTGGAAATCCCTATTGTTGCATGTTTGCTTACAAATTAAGCACAAATTGTTGTGTGTGTATGCCCAACAACGATGCGCAGCCCTGCGCTTTACTATCACCGAGCTAGATATTTCAAGCATGAACGATCGCTCAGCACACAGCCCTGGTGCAGCGATGTGTGCTGAGTGATCTGTGCTGAGCGATTCAGTCTTGCTCAGCACAAAGTGTGTATGGGGCAATAATGTATAGAGCAGGCTACAGATTTACACTGCAATATGTTGACAAAAGTGATTGGACTACAGCAGGTGCGTGTTCCTGAAGGTATAAAATGGATACAGGGACACTGATTAGACCATTTGCTAATGAGAGGACTTGCTGGAAGAAGCTAACCAAGTCGAAAAGGGCAGGGGTGGATTGGCCTGGCGGTAAAATGGGTCATTTTTCGGTGGGCCGGTCCAGATCTGGCCGCTTTTCCCCCTGGCTGGGCCGCCGCCCCCCCGGCTGGGCCGTGGATGGTGATACCACAGCAGTTAGCGGCCAACTCCTGCCTGATCAAAGTACATATGGCCGCATCCGGACGCGGCTTTGACTGCTGTAAAGATGGCCACAGGTTGTTCCTGGGTGATGTCCCCGCGCACCCGAACACCTGGGACTAAGCATCTGCAGCGTGGCGGTGGATGGAAGCGGCTGCAGCGTGGTGGTGGGTGGACTCGCCGAAGCCGGGTAAGTGGCGGTACCAGCATAGGATGCTTGATTGGAAGGATGAGTGTGAGAAACTTTGCAGATATTAGGAAAGTCCCTAAACCCATTGTTTCTTTTGTCATTAATGCGTGGAAGAAGAACGGTGATTGCAGGAATATATGTCACCCTGGAAGGCTCCCGAAACTGCAACACAGAGACTGACGATTTCCCTAATCAGGGAGCTGTATAAGAACAGGACATATGCCCCGAGCATATTTTTACACAGGACGTCCAGTTAGCCACTAAAGTGCTGGTTTGGACAAGAACACTTTGTAGGGATGTTAAAGTTTTTCAAGTCCTGTGTCATGCAAATACTGACATACTGTAGGACTTTAAAAAGTTTAACATCACCCACTCTTTCTCTCTCACACATGCACAAATCACACAAGGCAATCACAAGGTAGCAGACTAGCTTTCGAAGCGTTTGCTTTGAGCAGGCTTACTAGTTAAATATAAAATCCATTTAGCTGGGTAACTTAGGCCACTTGTCTAGGCACTTGCACACAAGTCAATCCTCTGTAAATGGACATCCCACTGACCGCCATCACTTTCTGAAGTGAAGCATGACCTTCTAGAGTTTTGTTATTTGGGGAGCCACAATGTCTTGAAAGAATTGAGAGATGCAGAAACATGTTATGCCAAATGGAGAACATTTAGTGACTCTATAGAACCCAAAGTATAATAAAATATTTTTAAAATCTTTCAGTCAACAAACTGGTACTTTAACAGACAACTAGGTACTGATAAAGCCTTATTATATAATAGTAAATATGTATTGATAATCTATATCTCTTGCTGCTTTCCTGGAGGTGGGCTGACCTGATTTAGGGTTCCTTGACAGTAGGTTATGATACTATAGAGATATACTGTGTATCTTTCTGGTTGGTTTTACGGCAGTTTTCTTCACCATCCCCTGGTGCTTCCCTGCTTATAACATTACAATGTTTTTGATGGGTCAACGGGATGCGATTATGATGCTGGTAACCGGGATGCTGATGGCCAAAGTATCGTCACTGGAGTAACGATCAGTGCCCATAACACCAGTGACGCCAGAATCCTGACAGGCAGTATTCTGATCGTAAGTATGTCAGGGGTGTCCAAGTGTTAGTTGGTGAGGTTTCTTATTAGACACTAGGGGGGACTTAGGGTTAGGGTAGGGGGAGGTTAGGTTTATGCTAGGGACTAAAAAGGGGTAGGATTACTTACTAAAGGAGGAGGGTTAGAAATCAGAGGGGGGGGGGTTAAGGTTATGCAATAAAAGGAAGGTAGTGGCTAGTTCCCCTTCCCTTAAGGACCTGTGGAGGAGAGGGGGGAGGAGAGGAGGAGCAAGTTCGGAACAAGGGACCCAAATGGACCCTTGTGAGCTCGCTTCACTCTCCATTCTTCATGCATGGAGGGCATGTTCCTTCACTATCCATGCCACCACTGGTTGCTTTAGTAATCTGGTGGCAAGCGAAGCACAGTGGAGCGAGACACCGTGCCCGAAGCGTGGTGAGTGAAGCGAGGGTCCGTTTGGGTCCCTTGTTCTGACTTTGCTCCTCCTTTCCCCACCCCCTCTCCTCCCCAGGTCCTTACAGTGAAGGGGAACTAGTCACAACCATAAAGGGAAGTGTTAGGCTGTGGATGAGGAGGGTTAGAAAGCAGAAGGGGAGTGTTAAAGTTATGCAATAACTGGAAGGGTTAGGGTTCAGGTAGGGAAGGACTGGGGAGGGGGGGGGGGGGGGAGAAGGGTAAGACTCACCCAGTCTCTGTTCTGTTCAGTGGATGCAGATGTCAGTTTTTGGACCTCTGGCATCGTGTCCGTTGGTCATGAATATTGAAACACTATGATATTATTTCTGTTACAGAATGACAGAAATATACCAATTAGCCACACTTAAGGAGCATTACTTTTTGTTCCTCTTATTCTTGTTTTATTATATGCCTGTTGTCTTTAAGTTTTGTTTCTTATCCTAAGACAGCCATTGGGCTTGCCTTAATGTACTCTTTTCTGTATACTGTACCTATTGCACTTGCTATATTAATATGACTTGATTGGCCTAACTGCTATATGTTTATTTGTTTCTTCCTTTTGAAAGTCTTAACAGAAAACATACAAAAAATACACTAAACTCTTTTCAAGTTAACAAAATTAGGGATGAGATGAACTTGTAACTGCTTTATACGTGTTTATAAAATCAATGTACGGAAATTTTATTTTAGATATTTTACTTTACGAAACTGCAGCCAAGTAAAATACCTGCCTGTGTACATAAATGAACATATAGAAACACAACCATATAGAAACACAACCATGCATATCAATCCTATAGAGCTCATGTAAGCAAATGGACAAATAAAATATACAGTGCTTTTATTCTGAGAGAGTGAATGGTAATTAAACAGTAATTTACAACCATCCTCCTACACTAGGGGGAAATGTTGATGCCACTGATCTCACGTGTTAAGGTAGCGCTCTAAATGCTCACCTTGCAGAGAGTACGGTCTTGCTGGCATAATCAGTTTGACCATGGAAAATAAAACAACAATGTAAAAAACTTCCAAAAAGTTCCTTAAAGAGCAGCAAGAAATCTGTACCTCCACAATAAAACAGGATATATTTGCATGCTGGACAGACATGGAAAGATATCATTAAGCTCCAGACACCTACACAAACACAAATTCCGCTGTCATTTAGTACAAATAAACCATGCATTATATCTCTATGAGATAAATGCTTTGCAAACTGGGCTTGAAAGCAACGTGGGAGGCTTATTGCCTATAATATGTTATCATAATGGTCTCAATCCTCACAAAACAGCCCAACAAAGACAAGCAAGATGTTTAATTCACTATCTTGCAAGTAACAGCAGATAAATAAAATGAAGGCCTAATTTATTCCATGCGTGTTCACCATCACCCGTCCCAATGTATGTGGAGGCACATCCAATACATGGGCTAAATTTACTAAGATTGAATGGGTACGAATGCACTTATTGGTACCCATTTGATGTAAAATACGGCTGGTAAATTAGCTTCAGCTTATTTACTATCAGCCGAATAAGGATGAGTTTCCGAATGATATACAACAAGCTCAGCAGAATTCTGGTGTACGAATGGATACGCCATCAATAGCAATAGACGAATCACTTTGTTTTTGAAAATTCATTTTGTAACAGCACAGATTGTGTGCGGTCACAACCGCATGGATAGTGTAACCTGTGAACCACAGTATAAAAGTGTCTGTGTTAATTGAATTCCAGATTTAAGAGCTAATATACCGGTTTCAATGAAAACTATATGATTCTGGAATACTGGTGACAGAATTACTTTTATAAATTCAAGCGTGAGGCTAAATATAGTGAGTATATATGGGTCCTACCTACATTGTGGGTAATGTCGGTATCAAAGAGTGCACTTCCAAAATGATAACCACCTGTAAGCCTATAAACTGTGGACCCACTCATCAAGCACTCCAATATACCGCTCCCATACCTCGATAGAGAGGTAAGCCTGCAAACACCACTATACCACAGGTGTTCTCTATGGGGATTATTCTGGTTGCGAGTCCACCAAACCCTGCCTTGATAATGGTGGCACGGCCGCCACCCATTCGCAGCGCGTGTTCGCACGCACTCAGCGGCGTAACTATAGCACCGCAGCCCCCGCCACCGCGGGGGGGCGCTGTGCATGTGGGGGCGCCGGGGGCTGCAGTGCTATAGTTACACCCCCCCCCCATTCCCCCGCAGACTTACCTATCTCACTGGTCCCGGCGGCTCCGTTCTTCTGCTGAGGACCACCACAAAATGGACGCCCCCATATAGCACACAGTTCTCTGAAACTGTCTGCTGTATGGGGGTGGCCATTTTGTGGTGGTCCTCAGCAAAAGAAGAACGGAGCCGCCGGGACCAGCGCAATAGGTAAGGCTGCAGGGGATTTGGGGGGGGGGGGTTTGCATGGGCGGCGGGGGATTGGGGGTGCTTGGCGGGGTGGCAGTGGGGGGGGCGCGCCCCCCCTAACGGCGGGGGGCGCCCAAAACTTAGTTACGCCACTGCACGCACTGGCTGCGAATGGATGTTTTTCATAAACATCCATTCACAGCCTGTGGGGGAACACCCACTTTATTCGACACCCACATCATTCACCGACCATCCAATGATGTGCAACGTGCTGCGTGCATGCATATCTAAGGTTGCTCAGAGCAACCTTAGATGTGAGTGCACATTCTGAAGGAAGTGGGCGGGCAGCTCACATCAGGTGATGTCAGCTACCCTTCCCTGGCGCCCATGTCACTGGGTGATTACCATGGGAACACCCAGCAATTTCATGGGAACACCCATGAAACGCTGGGCATTCCCATGGGCGTGTACCCTTGCCTGCTGCCCCTCGCCCAAAGGCCGCAAGGTTGGGTGCATGCAATCTGTTTGCCATGGCCGCACACACCCAGTGCATGCGCCTAGTGCATGGCCCTTGCGACCGAACTGGCCACTGCAGAACTTGTCTGCAGAACTTGCATCTCTGTGAACTCACTGCATTGTACTGAATACATTTAATGAGAATCTTACCCATTTTGAATCATAACACAAAGGGGTGCTCCCAAACGACTGATAATAATAATGTTTAATATTTTATGCTATTTTGATTATACTGTATGTGATTGCCTTAAATGTACGCTAAAACCATTTAGGAATTGTATGTATCATATCTCATACATTTTAACATTTTAACTTCAATTGAATCACATTTTATTTAACGAATTTGCTAATTGGGTTTATCTTGCTGTGCCCAGTGTCTTTTTTTTATCTACTTTATTTAATTTGGAATATCTAATAAGAATCTTCACAGACCAATATTCACACATAGGGGGAGATTCAGCTTCGTTCTGTTTTTTTACAGATGTTTAGGGGATTGCGCATGCGTGTTTATGCACAGGTGCAGCCCCCCTGTGCAAAGGCCTTTGGCGACTACTGGTTTTGCAGAGGCATTCACACACATCGCGGTGGACAGGGGGCTGGCGCATGGGGACGCCCCATTTGTTTGCCCAGTGGGCAGCATTAGCCGGCTCGCTAAGCAGTGAAAGACCGTTGCGAATCCTGCTGAATCGCCCCCATAGTACTCACCACTACACACTCGATACCCCACTTATCAATAGGGCATGCAGAACACAATACATACTTCTACTAATTAAAGAAACAGACAAGAAAGTGTAAAGGGAAGAACAAACTGGAACTGCTGATGTAGAGGGTGTTATTTTCGCAGAGGCAGGGAGAAACAAGATAGTGAAACGGAATTTACAGATGGAGCGTCCCTTGTCCTTGCCCGGCGCCCGCTAGAACGCCCCCTCTGGCGAGCGCCGGCAGACAGGGACTCCATTAAACTGGGACGCATGTGCGTCTCATGCACACGCGCATCCCATTCTCTTGGCGACTGGGCGCCGGGACCCTGCCTGTCTCCCCTTCAGGGAGACGGGCAGGGTTAGGGGGGCATGCAGGGAAGTGGGGGGAAGCAGCAGAATGGGGCGGCGGGGATCCGTAGGGAGCTCCATTGCCACGGGGCGCACTCCCTGGCGGCTAACGGGGCTGGCAAAACTATCGTCAGCCCCTTCCTGAATGACGGTTGCTACATCTTTAATTAACTTGACTTCTTGGAAACAACATAATTAAATGTCATCGCAATAGATTGGGGAGCCATTGCATAATATCTCACACTACCAGAATATAAACAGAGAATAACATCTTTCTCATTAATACTAATACGATTCCGAATAATATCAAACAGCCGGTCAGATAGTGCACTCAAACGATTTAAAGGATGGGCTTTTAAACAGTCATTGATCAATCTAAATAGTTAGATAAATTCATCAAGATCATCACCCCAGGGATGGCCATCGGTGCAGACGCCATCGATAGTAGTAAACTATTTGATGGATAACCATCAATAGTTTTAGCTATCGATGGTCATCCATTATATATGACTGAATGGCCCGTGGGCCAATCAGAACTCGGGGGTGGGACTTCCAGGTGTCAGAGGGCAAAGCTATGCTCTGTGTCCCAAAACCTTGGAAAAAAAAGAGAAACATTGGTTCTCCTTTGCCTTCGATATAGGGAAACCATCTGGTTCTCCCACATCAATGGCAAAAGTATTCAACATCGGCCATAAACCATTGATGATTTCAAATCATAGATGGCCAGCCCTACATCACCATACACTTGTTCAGAAGTGTTCTGAACTTGTTCAGTCCCAAACATGACTGACTCTTGAACAGTGGTGTTAGCAATACGCCAAAACTCGGCAGTATAATCAGCTAGAAAGTGTTAATCCTGGCACAGTTCATGGAGTATGATTACAATCATGAAATACTTGATCCAAATGCATAAACAAAGAGTCTACATTTCTCAAGATATGACCTATTTTGCTGTACATCTGGAGAGGACCCATAGAGGGTTTGTATTGGTGGAGAACCCAACAGAAGTTTGAAGGCATTTGTTGATGTGAGTATTATGCAGCAACAGAAGAGTACTTCTTAAGGTTTCCTGCTAATTCATTAAATATTTTTGCTGAAAGTGACCAAGGGTTTGCAGTTCCCTGGATTTACTTTCATAAGCGCAATAAAACTCGTAATTCTTTTATTTGCTGTCTCAATGTACTTGCGTCTGAGGACTTCAGATTTCAGCCAGGTTATTCTGGAATAGTCTGGAGTCAGAATAAGACTCCAATAGCTGGATAGAAGGAACATTGGGATGAGCTCATCAGAATGGCCAGAGACGGTTGGGAACAATACACAATAAGACAGATCAGGTCAAATAGATGAGACAAAGGTGACGTTGAGGACAAGCCAGTAACAGTAAACATGGAGGGAATAAGTCTACTTAAAATGCATCATGAAACAGCAACAACTAGATTACTAGGCATGTGCACAATAATCTGTCAAGGAGGGAGTGATAAATCCTTGTTTTTTTTCCATGGTGTCAACAGACTGAGCTGGACACAAAGCAAAAAAATTAGAACTACTGTACAATAGATAGAATAATTAAAGCTGACAACGTGAACAACTGAATGACTTGTATGAAGAAGAAAAAGTAAACCATAAGAAACTGCTATCAAAGAGAATGTCAAGACATCAGGCGTTGAGGCTGTGTCATCAAAACATACATGGAATATTGATTCTGGACCCATAAGTCATATGAATGACTATAAAAACTTCTTCTTTTCTCTTTAGCAGAGTAAAATGGAAACAGAGAAAAATCATTAATAAATTATTCCAGCTGAAGTACAAAGAAACAGTCAACAATCACCAAGCAAGACTGACCTACTGTATGAAATGCAAGTGTATGTAGCACCAATGTGTATGACATAGACACAGCCAATGAGTAACATACTGTAGATAAAGAGGAACCTATTAATTGCATTGTGACTGGTCAGTGCAACAATATGATACAATATATTAAACATTCAGCAGTAGCAAAATGAAAGAACTGTACTCTCAAAACTATGCACCAAGACAACACCAAGAAAGCAGTTTAATTATTACACCTATCAGTTATTAATAAGTGTGGCCTTATTTAACACAGAAATATTACTGTGCTTCTAATGTAAAAAAAATATACTTTTGCTAAATGAAATATTTAATATTTACCTCTAAGTAGAATAATTCAGTAATTAGTGTCCTCCCAGAGGCGGATTGGCCCACCGGGAAACCGGGCCATTTCCTGGTGGGCCGGACCAGGTTTCACTCTGGCTGGGCCGCTTACCTTGGTTAGAAGCGGCCGCAGCCCAGCCTGGTCACAAACGGCAGCATTGCCCAAAACAAATATGGCTGCCGCATATATGCATATATTAAATGCACATATTAAATGCACATATTTGTTTTGGGCTATGCTGCCACTGGGGAGAGATGCGAAGTATCTGGGAGGTGAGTAGTGTCCGCACACCTGTCGCACCTCACCACTGGGCGGTGAGTAGTGTCTGGACCCCCGCCACCCCCCCTCCCTCCCCCCGGCTGTAGCAGCAGCAACCCATGCCGCCCGCCAGCCAAAGACCAAGGAGCCTGATGTTTAGACTTCAATACATGTCAATGTTCTGTAAGTTATTTGGGAACGCTACAGCGTATTTTGTGAATTTTATTGTGTTCAAGGACTGCTGTTCTAAATATCATTCCATGCTCGCTGGGAAAGATTAAAAGGCATCCCTATACATGGTCTGTTCTTCTTTGGCAATGGTGATTGCCGCTTCTAATGGATCTAGTAAAAGGGGGAGACTGGGGAGACGTGCACCAGCCGGGCAGCTTAGTCTTACTATAAGAAGGAGGAGAGATGCGAAGTAGCTGGGCAGTGAATAGCATCCGCCCCCCCCCCCCGGCTGTAGCGTCAACAACCACCCCACCCCCCCCCCGGGCTGTAGCGTCCCCCCTTCCCGGGCCGGATTCCAATCCCAATCCGCCCCTGTGTCCTCCCATCACAAAAATAATTTATTGTTTTGCCCACTATACAGTAATTAACAATTATTTCAATAAGCATTGACCCTATTAAGCATGGGTCCTCAAACTGCGGCCCTCCAGATGTTGTGAAACTACAAATCCCAGCATGCCTTGCAACAGTTTTAACACTCCCTTATAGCAAAACTGTGGCAACTGTGGATCTAATCGCAATCCCCTCGCAATTTGACTGACAGCAACCCAGCATTGGGGGTGGACACCTGACATTTTCTGGGAGTGTCAGAAAAATTGCAGCCGTACCCAGGCATTTTAAGGTAGGGTGTGGGATGTCAGTGCCGGCCTCGATCAGCCTCTCTCTGTCGCTGAAGAGTCACAATTACATTTGCATGAATTGGAAAATTAGTTTGTTTGATTCATTGTCTAAAGATGTGCACCACAATAGTCTAAAGATGTGCACCACAATAGTCTAAAGAGGTGCACCACAATAGCGGATAAAGGTATTTTTTGCAATTCACTTGCAGATATGCATAGGGCGGGTTTTCTGTCTGGGCATTGGCTAACTACTCGCAGTCATCTGCAACACTGCAGATGAGCGATCAGGAATGAATCAGGCCCAATATCCTGAATTCTTCTAGCTATCACTAATGAATTCTTACTTGCATTCCTATTTCAGAACCCAGTAGCAGTTACCCTTATCTGGTGTCCCCAAGATTTCTTTGGCTTTATTTACGGACTCACATCAATGCTTTTGACTCTTGTATTTGGCTTTTTAACTGCTACTCATTAAGGATGATTGTCAACAGTCAAGTTATTTTGGGATGTGTCCCACTGTTATGCAGTAAATACTGTTCCAGATATTCAACTGAGTCCAGTGGAAAGCATGACACAGTGGCAATTAACCTAGCAGGATCTGCATTTGGCATTTAGATCTGTTAGAATGTGAGATTATATAAAAAGTGTTAGAATCAAATTGCAATGTGGGAAGAAAAGAAGAAAATGTAGACACAAACTGCAGCTTTTTCAAAAAGCAAACTTGGAAAAACAGACACTGGTATGCAACAGAAAACAGACACTGGTATAATTCAGTGATGGAAAAATGCTAATATAGTGGAATAAATGTAGCTATCATGCAATGGTACAAATATATAATATATTGGCAGTACTTGTGGGTTGTGAGGTATAGGCGTGTGCACAGGGGGTGCCGGGGGTGTCATTAGACCGGCACACCCTGCGCTCCACCCCCCTCCAGCCGCAAATATACAGGCTTTCCGGCTGCCTGCATGTGTCTGTAAGAGTGTAAGGGTACGGCCCCTCCAAAAATGGCCGCCGCCTTTGTGGAGACAGACACTAGAGGTACTGCCATAACAAGTTTTTCATGTTTTTTTTGTTGGTGCCGCAATTCAGAGGGGTCCCTGTGGATATTGTATAAGTGCACAGTGTCCCCTCGCATGGCTCGCTGCACTCGCCATGCTTCAGGCACACTATTATAATTGAACTCTATGTACACTTGGATAGTAAATTAGGACACTGCTAAACCGGCACCAAAAAAACTTGTGTCAACCTTGCTACTGTCGATGCTGTACTTGCGTCAATCTGGTGTCTCTGTCTATCTAGACGCCTTCAACCAACTTTAGGTGTCTAACTAGACTCCATCGACCACTAATGGTCGACCATGGTACTGTTGGCCTAAACATGGTCGATCAGTCGTCCGGATACGATTCAGGGGAGGGGCGTCGGGTTGATCAATATCACTTAGTAACTCAATCACGGGAATCCTGTGAATCATCATAAGTGATTTATTAAACCCCAAAACCCGGTATTGAAAAAGTGAGGCAGGATTGGCTTCCGTGCCTGTGTGAAAGCAAATCCCATCTATCTATTCCATACACCCTGTGCTCAGTTATGTTTTTTTTTAGCCATTATTGCTCTGTGATCTTTGCCTGGTTTGAAAAAGCCGCCCTGTGTGTGGCGAAATGCGTTATTTGAGGACACTGCAGTACACAATACCTGCCTACTGACCAAGCCCTTTGCCCCAGGACCACCTTTTGGAGGCTAATCAGCTGCGATACTACTCAACAGAGCCCGCTAACATGCTAACAGTGAGGATCCTCCAAGCGGCTATTGAAGCCCGGGCAGCAGGACATAAAGGAAGGCAACGTAGTGCCCTGCTCTAATTGAAATATTATGGAGCAACACCACCGCAGTAAGCAGCAACCCACCAACCGTGCGAGCACCCTAGAGCGGGGAGCTGCAGACTGCCTGCTACAAATGGCCTACATCAGGATTAAGGCACTTGCTGTTACGCACCTACAGTATATTGCAATTTGGTGTGTGCAGGGCCGGTGCTACCACTAGGCTTTAGGCAGCTGCCTAGGGCGCCAGCTGCTGGAGGGCGCCCCATCTCAGCCCAACATTTAAATTTATGGCGTCGGTGCAGGTCAGTGGTGGCCGCAAACATCCCCCCCCCCTTTTGCCTGGGGCGCACAAACACCTTGCACCGGCCCTGGGTGTATGCAAACACTTGCTAATGATTCTATCATTCATACAGGATATTTATATTCACCTGAATTAAAGCACTGGTCTGCTAAATCGTATGGACTCCTATCCATATATTACAAGGAAAAACAGTGAAAAAGAATTACCAGAAAATAACCTCAATAAAATCAGAACTACAGTAGGTAACGCAATACTGTGCATGGTATTTGAAATAATTTTTTTATATATGTTTTTTTTAATTTTGATTTAAGGTCTTATTTGTATTTATTTTTATCTTGTGTATCTGATTTATGGTGTACATTAAATTGTGAAGTTTTTATAAAATAGTTTTTTTTTATTGAGCGCCACACAATTTGTTTGTTGTTGTTTGGCTGTAGTTTTAGATTTTGGCATACCGCTTTCATTGTGGCTGCCGATACAATACACACAACCACTTACTCTAGCGCAGTGGTTCCCAACCCTGGTCCTCAAGTACCCCCAACAGTGCACGTTTTCCAGGTCACCTGGCAGGTGTGCTCATTATTCAGGCACATTTGAAGAGATCCACAGGTGGAGCTAATTATAGCACTTGTGATTCTGTGTGGAGACCTGCAAAACATGCACTGTTGGGGGTACTTGAGGACCAGGGTTGGGAACCACTTACCCTAGCGCTTCAGACATTTTTTCCATTTCATGCTCTGTGAATGCTGTTTGCTTGTTTTCATAGGTGATTAAGCATTTTTTCACAATGTTACGTAAGTTTTCTGCTCCAAAGAGATTTCTGTTGTTATTCAAAGGGCATATAATTCATCCTACTTCTTACCCTACTTCTGATCATCAATAATTCAAAGTCAAACAGATCAGTTCTAAGAAATAATTAGATGATCAGGTAGATAGAAAGATAAGAGGAAGGAGACCTTGTGAAAACAGCCCCCCCCCCCCCCCTCCTCCTCTTGGGCAGATGTACTAAGCCTATAAAAGTGATAAAGTTGAGTGTGGTAAAATACCAGTCTGCTCCTTTTATGTCACAGGCTGTTTGAAAAATTACAGTTAGGAGCTACTTGGCTGGTACTTTGTAACTATCCATATACAGGTGTGTGTGTGTGTGTGTGTGTGTAGGGGGAGGGCAGTTTAATACATAATCCTTATAATACCTTCATTTTTTTTTTTATTCAACACGTGTAATGGCTGAATGTCCCCAGGGACCTGCAGCGCTGTGTATCACAGCCACTGTACCTGGGACACAGCTTCAGTTCTCATTTCTGTATAAGCCCACCCTTTAGACTCCTATAGGCTACTTGCACAGGTGTCTGGGGGCAGGCTTATACAGGAAGGAGAACTGGAGCAGTCACAGAGTAGAAGGAAAGGCTGAGAGGAAATAATAAAATATATATATATATATATATATATATATAAAAAAAAACAGGCAACGCTGGGCCACATGCTAGCACAACTATAACCAAACTAGTACCTCAATGTCAAAGAAGCCTTAATGTTTGCAGTTACAATAAAATGATTAATCACTCAGTGGGCAGTATTCAATGTCACTGTCAAGGGGGTTTCTGTGGCGAGGGTGGCATGCATCCTCTCTACTTCACTGAAACTGCCCTCACAAAAGTCTGCAATGACCTTTATGCTGCAAAATCTAAGAACCACTACTCCCTGCTTATTCTTCTCGGCCTCTCAGCTGCTTTTGACACTGTACATCATCCCCTCCTTCTGCAAATCTTTCCCATGGTCTGTGTGATTCTGCCCTCTAGGGGCTGCCCTCCTACACTCCCCCACACTTCCACTAAGTGTAAGTGTCCCCAAGGCTATGTTCTTGGTCCTCTCATTTTCCTTCCATATGTCCTCTTTAGGTGAACTCATTAGCTTTTATGACTTACATTATAATGTCTATGCTGTTGATAGTGTAATCTACCTTTCCTCCCCATGCTCTCCTCACTCATGTCTCCAATTGTCCCAGCGCTTCCTTAAACTTAACATGTCTAAAGGTGCCCTTACATTGCTGCGATGTACCTCACCTCCCAAAATATCATTATATATTTATGGCACTACTATTTCCTCTAGCCCTCAAGTGCACTGTCTTGAAGTCCTTGACTCCCCCTCTCCTTCAGACCACACATTCAGTTCCTCTCACAAACCTGCCGTTTTCATCTCAAAAATATTTCCAGGATCAGACCGTTCCTCCCCCAAGATGCTTCAAGAGCTTTATGCACTCTCTGGCCATCTCCAGACTGAACTACTGTAATCTGCTCCCCTTGACAAGGGCTCCCCTTACCTTTCAGAAGCTTCTCGTACTCCCTTACAAAGCTCTCTCACACTCCTCTCCCATACCTCCCAAATTTCAATCCTCAGCAGGAGGGACGCAGAACTGAGGCTCACCCATGCGGCAGAAATTTTGGAGGCATGACCTAACAAAAGGGTCGTGGTCAATACTTTTGGCGCCTCATTTCTGGCGCTGTGGGGCATGAATAGATGCTGTGCATACTGGGATATTCCCGCGGTAAATGGGACAGTTGGGAAGTATGCTCTCCCATTCACATCTCTGACTTCATCACCCATTATATTTCTGCCGGCCCTCTTCAATCCACTAATGCATGCTGCCTCTCCATTCCTACCTCGAAGGCTTTTCATGTGCTGCTCACTTTATCTGGAATTCTCTACCTCACTCACTCATACTCTCCACCTCTCAACAACACTTAAAAATAAGCTCTCAAGACCCACTTCTTCACCAAACCCTGTGCTTGTCCTCTACTGTATTAATCTGTAAAGCCCCATACACAGGAGCCCTGTGCTGAGTTTTTTAGCTAAAGATTTTGTGCATGGCAATAGGGTAGTGCTTCAGCATCACCTATCTGCCAATATGACAATGATTAATGGTGCTGAGAATCGGGAGCCAAGGCACTCTGACTGCACATTAATATAAGCATATATTTATGTTTATATTAATTCCCTCCCCCCCTAAAGTTACCTATTGACCAAGTTTATACTGCCTTTACTCTGTGTTTTGACCGTGTAATATTCTCCCGTGCAGTTTGCAGACAGTCTAAAGCTGGGGTAGCCAACCCTAGTCCTCGAGAGCTGTTGGTAAGTGCATGTTTTGCAGGTCTCCTCACAGAATCACAAGTGAGCTAATTAGCTCCACCTGTGTATCTTTTAAAATGTGTCAGTGATTAATGAGTGCAGCTGTGCAGCAGCTAGGTTGTCTGGAAAATGTGAACTGTTGGTAGCTCTCGAGGGCTAGGGTTGGCTACCACTGGTCTAAAGTGACCCGGGACCCCCGAAGGCTCAATCCAGCTCTGTGCAGCAGCGATGTGTGCTGAGCTATCTGTGCTGACCAGTGATCTCTGCTGAGATCAATGGCAATCTAACTAGATTTTGATTGCATGCACTATGGTGACCCATGGGCAGGGCCGGCGCCACCACTAGGCAGCCTTAGGCATTTGCCTAGGGCGCCGGCCGCTGGAGGGTGGCAGTTTGGAGCTGGTCCCCCCCGCACCGCATCACCTAGGAAGCCGCCCACTCCCCCCTTCCTGGGGAGCATCGCGTCACATCGCGGCGACCCACATCACCCACCAAGCCCCCCCGGAACGTCACAGTGACGGACACCCCCCCTCCCCTCCCTGGGGAGAGTCACGGCGGCCAGCCCCCCCTGGAACATCACGGCGCCGGACACCCCCCTCCCCTCCCTGGGGAGTATTGCGGCGGCCAGCGCCGCTACGCACGGCAAGAGACACACCCCCCCCCCGAACGTCACGGCACCGCATCACTGGACACCAGCCCTGCCCATGGGACCACGCATTGCCATTGCTATGGGGTAATCTAGTCAGTCTGCATAGAAATAGCACTGAAATGGCCCCATGTGTATGGGGCTTAAGTCACCATTTTTACTTGCTTGTTTATGTACTCTGCCATTGGGCGCTGTGGATCCCTTGTGGCACCATATAAATAAAGGATAATAATAATAATAATAATAATAATAAATAACATATGGGCAATAAGTCAGAATAACAGGAGCAGACAACTGTGTACAGTGTGGAATGGGTTATGCTGGAAAACATTTTTTTTCTCTTCTACAGATATAAAGCAAATAGTCCCCTAAAGAGCATTATTCCCCGGAGAGATGAGGAAACAAGATTACGCCAGCACCTGCTACGGAGACTAAGCTGCCTGTTTATCCTACTAATGATCTCTGTCCTCAGCCAGCATGCTCTGTGACACAGAAAATTTATATTGCCAATAAATATGATTTCTCACCATCCCTGTCATGTACAAAGATGACGGGAGGAAAGAAGTAGACAGAAAGACGACATTGTAATGAAGAAAAGTCAAAATGAAACATGGGGCCAAATGTATCAGCCTCTGATTTGCTGAAGGTGCAGATTTTTTTTTTTTTAATCAATGCTGTTGTTTACACTTACGTTAAGGCGAAACCAGAGTACTTTTGCCTTTAAAATATTGGTGCTTTAGTCTGGAAAAAGCAGCAATTTCTGCATATAGGAGGATCATACATTTGGCTCATAGCATTCAGACCTGCTTGGTCCTCAGAGAATTTGCTCAGTCGGCGAGCATTCGCACACAACAGGCATGCCACAAAACTGTGGGTGCCATCCCCATGTGAATGAAGGCGTGGCAAAGCCTTCAAGGGGTGGAGGCTGATGTCACATGACATTAGTGCCCGCCCCCTTTTTGTCCATTTAAGGCCCAGATCAAAGTCAGATTAGACTGACTTTCATCTTCAAAAAATCGAATGAATGCGAAAAATCATATGATGTTCGGCAACCATTGAATGATTTTTCAACTGTACACCCACATACGGATGGATGTGTCAGCATACCCCCTAGTGGGCGGAGTTTACCCGCTCATTAAGCAGCGAAAGAATGAAGGAGCTGCTTGGCGAACCCCTGTTTCTATGGGTGCCAGGTAGCGTAACTCAGCAGTTTCTCCTGGTGGACCCTTCTGGCATTTGCCACAAGTGCCACATGGCCAGCCTGGCTCTGCATGATTTAAAGCAATAATAAACGCAAACTCCTCCTCAGAACATTTCCCTGGCAGATTCATAAAGTGACCTAGAGCCTAAAAAAGGCAAATATGAAGCTAATAAAAGTATTTCTGCCAGTATTGATTAACAAATTATGAATGCATATATAGGTGATCAAAGGAACATTTCTCAAAATGTCAAATGTCTATTGAGGATGGGATGTTGCCAATCACAACCAATCAGAATCTACTTATTTATTTAGCACCTTCTGGAAGATAATGGATATAATCTAATTGGTTGCCCATAGCAACATCCCATCTAAGTAAATAAACCCCACATGTTTCCTGGGAAATATACTATATATAGCATACAGTATATAGAAAGAAAAACAGCATCTATTGGTATGGGGAGATGGAGAGTAGATGTCTGTGAAGACAATACTGTACAGAAAATGACTGCAGTCTGAGCACCGCACTCTACACGACACCTTGGGATTCTAGAATCACTAGAAAATTGCAGCGGTTTCTAGGCCGCGCCGATGAAAATATCTCATTGATTTTCACATCACAGAGATGGAATAACACAAGGCTCTGGTACATTCTTACACATAAAGGAAACAGGGCTGCATGGATACAAGCCACAGAGCTAGGGCTCAGTTGTCATTGTGGCCATTAGACATGACAGTAATTACTGTATATGTGCAGGGGGAAAGAACAGCACAGTGTGACTGATTAGACATTATTACTCTCTGATTGTCAAGTGGTCTTTGTAACCAGGCGGAAGTACAAAAGATTATCTTGCTTTTAGTTTTAGGATAAAGCCAGATGATACTTTATCTCTATACCAGAGAAAGGACGTACATCACTACTTCCTGCTAGGCAAGGTTCGAAGATCGAAGGAGCAGAGTTACCTACCAGGCAAGCCAGGATGTTCACGGGACCTCTGTTCTGCTGTCTTGGCCATTGGGCCGGTGCTAGGGTGTCTGGCACCCCCCTGCAAACTGAAATTTTGAGCCTTCCCTTCCATAGCCACAGTTTTAACACTCCCTTATAGCAAAACTGTGGCAAGGCATGATGGGATTTGTAGTTTCACAACATCTGGAGGGCCGCAGTTTGAGGACCCATGCTGTATAGTAATGGAGCAGGAAACGCCTATTACAAGCAGACTCCTTATGATGCAGTAGTGACTGATCTGACCTGCATCCTAGAATGCAGCAAACAAACACTCTCTCACCATCAGACGTCTATGGAGATCCCTGACCTCTTCCCACCTCCCAAACAGCAGCATGCCACCCAAACAGCAGCATGCCTCCATTTTCACAGATGTTGTCATTGCCCCCTCCCACTCCCCAAATAGCAGCAGTCTGTTAATTACTGCATCCTGCTTCCAATGCCACAGGACTCATTTGTGCACTCGCATAACTGGTCTCGTGCATGCACAAAGTACCAATAGAACAACCGCACCTCAATGACCCCTTTTGATCCCTAGATCGTAAAAACTCATCATCCATAAGGAATATTCAGTAGCACCTTCATCCACATGCCTCTTCAGCTGTCACCTTGTACTCAACTGAGCATGCATGACATGTGAAAGGTTTAATCAAAGCCAAATCTTCCCTTTAATAACCCACACCTCTTCTTGCAATCACTAATGGGGCCTACACATTGATCTTTGAGTAGGGGCATACCGATAGTGATGCATGGCCCCACACGTCGCTATTGCCCGGCGATTAATATCCATCATACTGCATAAATCTAGTAATATTACCGAGCAGGGCCAGTGTTCTCACCGGAGAACACTGGCCCTGACATCTCTGTGTGCTGAGCAATATTGCTGAGCGTTTTGTGATCTAAAATCGCTCAGAATGCTCAGCAAATCCTTCCGTGTGTAGGCCCCATAAGACAACTTTCCCAAAATCTAAACTTTGGATGGACAATCTTCAGATCTCCCACAGTTATGTCTATTCACTGTAATCAGATCTATTCTAACAATATCTGCCATAAAATATACAGTTAACAAAATATTCAAATTATTAAAAAAACACAACAAACACTCAAACACCACAGATGAGGGCAAACACCCAAGAAAAAAAACAGTTTTTACTTACCCGTTCTTTTAAATCTCATAATTTTATTGCTTGAAATTCCTTCAAAATGTTATTCTGAACTTGGTTTACTGCGTTTCTCAACTAGAACAAAAACGATGTTTTCATTTTCTTATTATTTATTTTAAGTAAAATAATAAAACATAAACCTTTTACGGTACTACTAAGTTGTAAAGGTTCCGTACAATATTTCCATGCGTTTTGAACTAATGTGATTGCACGCGATTTGTGTGCGATGCGATCCAAAGCTAGTTCAAAAAAGCACGGGCTGCACAGACTTTGGCCCTTATTCTGGTTGGTGCGGTAATATCCGCGTGCGTTCGTGCCACCGATGTTTTGTGTCTGCGCATGTGCAGAGGCGTCTCTGCGAATGTGCGAGCGGGGCGTACGGCCAAATCCCGCATGAAATGTGAACACTCCGAACAGGGGGTGGAGAGGGGCGTGAAGGGCTATTTGGGCTCATTGCCATATGCATACGCCCCGCGTTTCATGGGCGTTACCATGCAAACGCTGGGCGTACGTATGGTAATGCGGCCGTGACGCACGTGTAGGGGGCGGACATATGACATCGCCGGATGTCAGATGCCCGCCCAGATCCCTGCTTTTGCACAGAAAAATGCCCGTGTGGTCTGAGGTTGCGGGAGCTGGAGGACCACTCGGTCCTGCATTCGATGGTCTGTGACCATCGAATGATGGGGGAGGTTCCCTGAGATGGAGGAGGCGTATTCCATGAAAAATACACGTGCGGTCCGTTCGGCCAGCTTTTTACCGCGTACGGACGGAGTTGGCGATCCGTATGGAAGGCGGGGTTTCGCACACACGGTCCTGGCCGCATATTCGGATCCGGCCGCACCGATCAGAATAAGGGCCTTTATGTGCTGTGCGAAGGGGTGTCCGCGGGAGCCAGCATCGCATGTCACCTTCGCACTGTGTATGGGCACCTTAAGCATCAAGAAATTCCAAAATACATTTCTGATCTTGGAGGAAGGGGGCTAAAGTGGTGCAATCACACAATGAAATAAGGGGCAGACTGCCACCTTCGCTAATTTTTCAGATATATTGTTCTGGAAACAAGTTCAGTAGCATCAACATCAGCCCAGATCACCTCTACACACAGGATTCATGTTAATAAAGGATAGAATGATCGCTGTTTCGTCCTTCTTTAACAGGCATGGTGTTGTGAGTGATGTAACTAGACTTGATGTGCTGCACATCAAACCTACCATCATTGCAATCAACCGCAGGAGCGCACATATCTTGCATACACGCTGAGTGATACGTGGGTCCAATCCGTTTGACAGGATGGCATATAAGAGCGAAGTGTGGTGAGCAATCGTGAGGGGACAATCGTGATTCACGTAGTGGCTAACGTAACTGACGTAAGCGGTGACTGCAAAGATGAGGAAGTACCTTTAAAATATTTAAAAATAGCAGATTGTGCTGTGAGTTGTTGCAATAAAGTTTTGCTAGTCAATGCTTAATTTTTTCCCTCCTCCGTAACAAATGATATTTACCACAAAACATGAACAATATATCCAATGTGTGTGTAAACTGTAATGGAGCCCACACACGCACCGTTGCCGGCGGTGCGATGCTGTACGATGGGGTGCGCGCTCCCGCGGCACCTCATCGTACAGTACAAAAAGTATGTGCTGCACATACTTTTTGTACTAGCTTTTTCTAGCACAGCATCGCATCGCATGCACATCGTATGCACAAGGCATACGATGCGATGCTATGTGTGCTAGTTAAGCCCACAACACACGCCGGGATCGGTGCGTGTGTGGGCTCCATAAGCCTCCAACAAGATAAGCTTAATAGGATTATTTGTCATTTCAGAAGTTTATTTGTGTATTATATGCTTAAGTAGACAGTTTATTTTAAAAAAGAAGAAACATCGGTTAACATTGGTTAACCCCTTCCCGACATATGACGTATATTTACGTCATATGTCGGTTGCGGGGGAATCAAGCCAGCTCACGGAGTGAGCTGGCTTGAAAGAGAGCAGGTGGCTGTATATTACAGCCAGGTCCCTGCTCTCACGGCCACGAGCGGCGAGTTCGCCGATCGTGGCCGTTTAACCCTTTAAACACCGCGGGCAAAGCGCCCGCAGTGCTTAAATAGCTGATTGGAGGGGGGCCCCCCGCAGCGAGATCGGAGGGTGCCGATCGGTTGCCATGGTAGCCAGGGGTCTAATGTAGACCCCTGTGCTGGCCGTGTATGCATACCTATTACATCCTGCCTAAGGCAGGATGTAATAGGAAGTGCATAAAATCACTACGTTCAGCCATAGAGCTCTATGGCTGAACCTAGTACAGGCGATCGCGCCCCCTAGTGGTCAAGTACACTAGGGGGCCTTGTAGTAAAAGTAAAAAAAAAAAAAAAATAAAGTTTAAAAATAAAAAAAAAATAAAAAAATATTAAAAGTTCAAATCACCCCCCTTTCCCCATTTCCCAAATAAAAATAAATAAAAAATAAAAAAATAAACATATTTGGTATCGCCGCGTTCCTAAAAGTCCGATCTATTAAAATATAACATTAGTTATCCCGCACGGTTAAAGGCGTAAGCGGAAAATAATCCCCAACGCCAAAACTACGTTTTTTGGTCGCATCGCCTACCCAAAAAAAAATAGCTAAAAGAGATCAGAAAGTCGCCCATATCCCATAATGGTATTAATTAAAAAGTACACTTCAGCCCGCAAAAAATGAGCCCTCACCCAGGTCCGTAGGTGGAAAAATAAAAAAGTTATAAGCCGCAGAACATGGCGACGCGACGCAAATTCGAAAAACCGTAACATATTCTATTTTTTTTTTTAGTCGTAAAACGTAACGAAAACTATAGAAGTTTGGTATCACCGGAATCGGAACGACCCATAGAATAAAGATAACCCATCATTTTAAACGAACTATGAACTCCAAAAAAAACCGTAACCAGCGCAAAATTGTGGAATTGCGTTTTTTTTTCTTTTTACCCCACATTGAATTATTTCCTGATTCCCCAGAATATTATACGGTATAGTAAATGGTACCATTAGAAAGTACAACTTGTCCCGCAAAAAAAAAGCCCTCATGTGTCTATATAGCCGGAAAATTAAAAAAGTTACGCTTATTTGAACGCAAGGAGGAAAAAAAAAAAAAAATACCATAAAAGGCAATGTCGGGAAGGGGTTAACATCAGTTTCAGAGTACCAATGTTTAGGTCTAAGGTGTTTATTCTAGTTCATTCTATCTGACAAAATCCTTCTTAGATGGACAAAACCATGTGCACTGCAGGGGGGCAGATGTAACATGTGCAGAGAGAATTAGATTTGGGTGAGTTTTTTTGTTTCTGTGCAGGGAAAATACTGAATGCATGATTTTACACTGCAATATAGATCTCACTTTGAAGAAAAATCCCACCCAAATCTAATTCTCTCTGCACAAGTTACATCTGCCCCACCCGCAGTGCACATGGTTATGTCCATCTAAGAAGGATTTTGTCAGAAAGAATGAACTAGAATAACCCCCTAAATGATGTATTGTAACCAATGTTGAAAAAATCATTTAACTGATGTTTTCTTTCGATGTCCCATCCCTAATTTTGACCACAGCCCCTGCTCCCCCCCTTCCCTGCGGTATAAAATGATGATTTTCGCGGGTCCGCGGGAGGGGGCGGTGCTAAAATGAGGCAAATTGCATCATTTTAGCCCCTCCCCATCCACAGACCGGCAAATTAATGTGGCTGCTTGTCGTGGGGGAGGGGCTTGGTGATATCAGCCTGGCCCCGCCCCCGAAACTTCCATAAGTATGTTTGTGAATCATGCACACATTTTTGGATACTTCACAGCAAATTCATACAGGGGATGACAAGTAATGTGATATCTCATGGGAGTGTATCTGTCTACTTCCATCGTACAGACAAAAACAGTGAAAGATTCATGCACTCACAGTACCATTACGGGCACTTACCAGTCATTATTGAAATCATATTATGAAAGTGTAACACGTGCGATAGAATATGGCTTTATGATACAAAGTGAAACATGTTTGCCAAACAGTGCTACCAGTGTAGTCTGATTTGGTTTTATGCATCAGTCATTTCCCATATAAATTGCCGGGAATAATTCATCTTCTGTCAATGTATGCAATGTACCTAGAAGAGCAATGCTTTATTGCTGATTACCAATAGAGGTGTTATGCTAAAAATAAATGCAAAATGGAACAAGCAAAACAGTGAAGCCAGCACACGCTGTCCTGGTCCCAACAGACTTCGCTCTTTTCTCCGTGTTCACAACACAATTGTGTCAAGGAAAAGTCTGCATTCAATGCAGTTTATCATCTTGATTCAGAGCACATATTTCCTTTTCTTAAATGACTTGAACCTGACAGATTTGCTGTGAGAAAATATAAGTCTGCCTAGTGCATTGCAGCCCATGCAGAGTGGTACTATTTAGGTTGCTTAGCAACCATAGGAAGGCATGTCAGGGAGCACAGTGAGCTGGTGAAATAAGAAAGCATTACACAGTGTTCTACAGCCCACTGCATGCTTCCCAATCACCCATTCCAGGAGTCAGGATCAGGATTGTCTTGTGGGAATAGTTGGTATAAAGGATGCCTGAAGCCTCTGCATATTATACACATGAATATTTTCTGTTACCTGGTTTCTGAAATATATTTATGTCTAAGTAAGAAACACTGATATACTGAATGTAGTTAGTATCTGACATTTATATTATTCTAGACCAGGGATTCCTATCCAGGGCACTTAAGGTACATTAACAATCCAGGTGTTAAGGATAGCCACAGATGGGTTCTTTTGATATAACCTTTTGTGCATGGATATCACTAAACCCTGGACTGTCAGTAGGCCTTGAGGACCAAGGTTCATAAACAGTGTTCTAGACAATGTGCAATGATGTTCCTTGATGGAAGTGAATGCTATTCCACAGTGACACCCGTGCCCCTCACCTCTTCTAAAAGTTCCTACCACCATATGATATGTTGAAAGTGTTCAGGTCAATAGATTGACCTCCAGATCTGAAGTAAAACTAGTTAACAACTATGTGTATGCATTTGATATGCTGTTTCACAGAACTTTAAACTTGCATTTTAAAAGAAAATCAAATGCTAGTGAATAGAAAGCTAAAGTTAGTAAAAGTTGTTCACTTTCATATAGCTTTCACAGAACAGCAGTCCACATTTTATAATGAATATATTGTTACTCATATAGTGCTCAGTGAGTCATTTGGGGTACAAGGTAGGCTTTATTGGCAAGGCCACACCCATGTTGCTGGGCCATTTCCCTCCCTACTAGGCCACACCCCCTTTCTAGACCGCCCGCACAATTTCCGCCACCTGCGCAGTGTCATTGAGCCAGTGCCCAGGGGAGGTTTTTTCCACCTGTGGGACTGCCAGTCCAGACTGCAGTTAGCAGAGAGAGTGCTTACAATGGGAAGCCACTGCGTCTTCTATAAAGGCAGCCCTATCTGACTTATATGGGCTGCAAGCCAATGCAGACCATAGAAGCCTGGGCTGCTTGTTAATCTGTGTGCATGCATGGATTTGTGATCCTACACAAGCTGCACATTTCAGATTGGCAGAGTAAACCCCCAGGGAATGATGGTAGCATCTGCTGCTGATTAAGTCGGTCCTCAGGACCCCACACGGTGCATATTTTGCAGGTCTCCTCACAGAATCACAAGTGAAATAATTAGCTCCTCCTGTCGATCTTTTAAAATGTGTCAGTGAGTAATGAGTGCACCTGTGCACCTGCCGGGTGACCTGGAAAACGTGAACTGTGTGGGGTCCTGAGGACTGAGTTTGAGAACCCCTGCAGTATAGAATGAAACCCTGTTTACAGAGCAAGTGTTCTGGCTACACAATCTGCAGAACCAAATGTTTGCAGTTACTGGTGATGTACACACTACAAATACATACACGTACACATGTTAACATACATAGTGCAGTTTCAGTTAAGTAAAGATATACTATTGGGCTGATCCTATGCAATGGGAAGGGTCTTGCACTCTTTGCGAGCTACTGTAGTTTAAGCCTGAATTTGCACAAAATTGCTCATTGCCCTATGGCCGGGATAAAATGTTGCTGCTTTTCATAGGACCAACCCCCATGTTCACTAATATACATTTATTTCCCTTCACAATTAGTTCTGCTGTGCCCATATAAAAAAAAATTATTTGATGACTCTTTGGGGGTGATTCTAATTCATTTGGACGGGGACGAATTCGGCCCCGTTCCAATGTATGGGGCTCTGCACATGGTATATTATGCGCATGTATAGCCCCCCTCTCCGAACAGCTGTGGTGAATTGCATAGTCGCCTAACTGTTTGCAAGGATCAAGGCGAGCTGGGGGTGGATGGTAGCCAGGATGGGGGACGCCCATGCGAATGCCTAGCGTTTTATGGGCGTCCTCATGAAAACGCTGGGCATTCCCATAGGTATGCAGGCAGGACGATGTGTGCCGGGGGCGAGCGGCAAGTGGGCGGCTGATGTCACAGGATGTCAGCTGTCCCGTCTTTGTCCCAGGGCTCGCAAATAAAAGTCAATTCCATCTGCTGCTGAGACATGCGCGGGGATGTGTCTTCGTTACAGCGCCGGGGGGGGGAGGCCAGCGGCATCTCTGTTGCTTGGTAAGCAGCTTACAGAGCCGACCAGGGGCTTTGTACACTATTTCCCCCAGAGTAACCATTTTCTGCTGGCAATAATACTGAAGTAGTTAAAAAGAAAAGTATTGTTATTACTCTAAAAATGTGCCTTAAAAGTTATTTTATGCACATGAGACATATCACACAGAAACAATATACATTACAGACAACGATATATACTAAAACTCAACAGTGCAAATTGTAATTTCAAATTAAGGGGAGATTACAAAAGGGAGAAAAAGTGTGGAGAGAGTACTAAACAATTATCTTCTGTCATTTTACAGACTGTGTGATAGATTTATTAAGCTCGGTGAAGTGATAAAGTGTTTGGATTTTATCACCGGCCAATCAGCTCCTACTTGTGATTTTTCAAACAAAGCCTGTAACTTCATAGGGGATGCAGTCATTTGGTCTACAGCATGATCCGGAACGTGAAAAAAGGATATGAGCTGCACAGTATCTCTATGCATTTTAAGGAAAAACACTCTTGCAATATTAACCAACTCAAGTCTTTTTGTGGCATAAAACTGTGTAATAAAAATTGGAGGAAACGTAATGGTGAAAGTGACCTCGCCAGATTAGAAATGCGGACTATCTTTGATCTTAAAACCCTCTCACCAAGAGGTTTAAATTTAGACTTTGAGTACAAATGGTTTTTATAATGTTTTTTTTATATATTTTATTGTCTTTATACTAATATGTATTTTTATCTCTCCCTATTTTTTACTCCATGCCTGGCTTTATATACACATATATATATATATATATATATATATGTGTGAGTTTTATCTTGTAATTTTTGCATACATTTTATCTGTTTTTTATGTATGGTTTTTAAAATGATATTATTGTATTGAATTGTATTTAAATGTATATATTTTTTAAAAGCACCTTTGTATTTAATTACTATGTAAAATATAGAGTATACGTTACAAAGCCAGGCTACAGGTTTCCTCCTATTGGCTAAAAAGGAGCCATGTGATGGAGACGCTCCCCTGTAAAAAGGAGTCCAGGAGAAGCTAAAGGTGCCCATACACGTTACAATTATTGTATACAATATTGTATACAATATCGCATTTCATCCGATCTCGGTTTTGCGATGACATCAGATGAGATGAGATCTAGTACAAAAAGTATGTGCAGCACGTACTTTTTGTACTAGATCTCATCTCATCTGATGTCATCGCAAAACCGAAATCGGATGAGATGCGATATTGTATACAATATTGTATACAATAATTGTAACGTGTATGGGCACCTTAAGGCAGATCTTGAGAAAGGAACAGCTGTTCCGAAACGCGTTGATCGCCGCCCCCTGCCTTTCCTGTCATTTCACTAAGACAGTCTGCAAGGGAGAAGGACTGACGCCCGGCTCCAGCAAATCATCAGTAAGCGGTTTTGTCTGCAGCAAAAGTACCGCCGAAGGACCCAGGATCTGTGTCTCCTGCCTGCTTGTTTGAACCCTTTGTACATACCGCCCGTGTGTATTCCGTTGTGTCTGTGAATAAAAACCCCTTTCTGAACGGAAGCATCCTGTGGTGGCAAAGAACCTGTTATGTGAACGCGTGAACGAAACATAAAGTAAGTGTCAGCGTTCTCAAGTGTATGCATGCAGTGAAGCCTGTCCAGAAAAGAAACCGTTACGTGTATGAAACTTTGTCAGAACTTTGAAGTAAGTGTCTGTCCACATGCAGGAGTAACGGTGTTCAAGTGTCTGATCTGATTTACAGTGGAGTAGGTGATCGCACACAGCCACCATTGTCCTCTGTAACCAGTATCTGAATTTAGCGCCAGTGGTTCCTCATTTCTTGCTTTTCCCAGTGTACAGCATGATGGTAGACAGTCATTAGGTCGACAACATTAGGTTGACATGGGAAAAGGTCGACATGGGTCTAGGTCGACATAGGAAAAGGTCAACATAGTTCTAGGTCGACATGTCATTAGTTCAACAGGTCGTTAGTTCGACAGGTCATTAGTTCGACAGTCAAAAGGTCGACATGGGGTTTTTCACTGTTTTTCGAGCCGACATGTGCCAACAGGCGGTATTTCATGCCCTACCATCCTCTAGGGCATGGTGGGAGAATAAAATAGTGTGCCCGATGCATAGCGAGCGATGCGGTGCACTTTAAACTGTGTCCATGTTGACTGTGTTGACATTCAGGTAAAAAAAACCCAGTGAAAAACCCCATGTCGACCTTTTCACTGTCGACCTAGACATTGTCGAACTAATGACCTGTCAAACTTATGACCTTTCGACCTAGAACCATGTTGACTTAGACCCATAACGACCTAATGGTGTCAACCTAATGACTGTCGACCATCATGCTGTAGACCAAATGATCCCAACCCCTTCATAGTTAGGAGGGGTGCCGGACGTGGTCCTGACAGTCGGGATCCTGACAGTCATTTACCCAACGTCGGGATCCCAACTGTCAAAACGCAGACAGACAGGTGCCCGACGGCCACCCGCTATTTTTCCTCGTGGGGGTGCCCGCAAGGGGCTTTGTTGCGCTCACCATGCTGTCTGAGTCCGGGCAGTCGGGATCCCGACGTTGGGCTAATGACTGTCGGGATCCCGACTGTCGGAACCCTATACCACACCTAGTTAGGAGCTGATTGGCAGGTGATAAAAACCAGACACTTTATTACTTCACCAAGCTTAATAAATCTGCCCCTGTGTTTGAAAAATGACAGTTAGAACCGCATCGCTCTCCAAGCTTTGATTTCAAAAGAATGAAATAATAAGCAATGATCTTGTTCAATAAAAGTATATAGACATGTCTGAAGTTGGCCCTAAAGGTGCCCATACATGGTACAATTGTCGGGTTCTGTGAGATGCGCGCTCTCGCATACTTTTTGTACTAGATTGCATCTCATTGCATTGCAAAACATATGCGATGCAATGCGATCTAGTCCAAATTGCAGACTTTAATTGTAACGTGTGTGTGCACTGTAAAAGTATAATATAATATATATATATTAAAATCTAATATAAATAGCACAACACAAATATTAGTGAATCAATAGCATAAATATGTAAAGGGAATACAGAATGAACTACTGTAGAATTCTATCTGCAGTGCCTGATTGGAGCTGCAGCTTCCAGAGCCGGTTATGACTTCACGTCCAGTGGCATAGTTCTTTTTTGTCTTCTCTATTTAAGACGCTGATGACTGCAATCAGTGGCGTAACAATAGAGGGTGCAGGGGATGCAGTTGCTATGGGGCCCGGCGGCTGGGGGGGCCCGGCGGCTGGGGGGGCCCGGGGCCAAGCAAACATCCCCTGCACCCTTTTAATTTTTAAGAAATGATGCGGGCAGTGGCAGGCTGACAGCGCCGCTGTCCCGTGTCCCAGGGACAGCGTAGCACTGTGAAAGTGGAAGTCCAGACTCCAACTAGTCGCTCCTGGGGCTCAACGTCACTCTCTAGTAGTGACCAGCCCCAGCGCGACATACAAAAGCGCCTGTGCAGTTTCCGGCAGTGGCACTGATGTGCGCCGGTGTGCAGAGTGACTGGCGCGGTGATGAGGACTCGTGAGACCCAGCCGCTTGTGCAGTTTCCGGCACTAATGTGCAGTCCGGAGACAAGGCGCAGGAGACACGGCGTGGGTGCATCTCCCGGGTCATGATGCAGACACCCGGCGCTGTTGAGATCATGTGGCGTGCTGTGGAGCCCTGACAGTGCGGAGACCCGGCAGGGTGAAGACTGCTGCCAGAGGTACCGTCATCTGCCCTGGGGGCTTTACACAGTGGCACCTTTACTTTGTTCTTGGGGGGGGGGGGGTGTAATTACACAGGGGCACCTGTAGGTAATGGGGTAAGGTAGCAGTTATATAGCGCCATCTTTGGGGGGGGGGGGGGGGGGGGGCTTTTGCCTGTCCTGCTTTCTCTACTGTCTCTCTCTCTCCCTCTTTCTTCCCTGCTCTCTTTCATACTGCTGTTACTGCACATCTTTCTCTCAGCCCAAACTTACTCCACCTGTCTCTCTGCCCCTAGTCTTAGTCCTTTCTCCTCCCCACGCTTCCTCCCTCTCTCTTTCCTCCATCTCCTCTTTCTCTTTTTTTTTCACTCTCACTCTCTCTCTTCTGGTGCAAGCCCCCCCCCCCCCCGGTCATTGTAGTGCCATTAGGGGGGCCCCGTCCAAGATTTTGCTATGGGGCCCACATCATTCTAGTTACGCCTCTGACTGCAATGTGCATGATTATAATTTAGAACATAAAGGATTATGTTGGATAAATATGAGCTGCTGCTAGATCATATACTGGCAGCTGACAATAACCTGTATCAATCAATCTTAACTCTGCAGCAACTTAACTTTCTGAACATGTATCATCCAGCTATACATTACCTGAATGAAGGCAAACACATTGCCAGTTGTATTGATAAAAGACAAAAATATGTTGCTATGGTAACCAGAGTTATACCCTGATGCACAAATCTGTTTTCTATTTCTAAGAACCGCAATCACTAACACACCTACCTGTTTTATTAATGCGTGCACTGCACACTGAGATGAGATCACAACACACTGTGTACAGCCTGCAATGTAGCATCTATGTCAAGGTGTCCTCTAGCCGGCTGCGGGAGAAGACCTCATATGAGGCAGACCCACCCTGTTATGTCTATTCCGGTCCATCAGTAATGCAGTTAAACAACACACATACAATAAGGTACACTGCTTTCGCTCACCTACACAAGCAGTGACAGCAGTCCCTGAAGGGATCCAGGATGGAGAAAGCACAACTCCGGCGGCTTAGAATCTCATGGTGCTGAAAGGACAGCTCTAAGATAACGTATAGGAAGAACTGAGCATGCTCACAACTGCAGAATAGACTGTCCCATTGAGGAGGCTCCAGCCCTTACTGAACAAAGGGTAGACAACAATAAATCAGCTTCGACAGGCAGCTGGAGATGTACATCTGGGAATTAAGACACTTAAAGGAAATGTGAGGACAAGTATACATGATTGCCAAGCATTATAGCATTAGTAATATGTCCGATTTGTAAGATCCCTCTTGTAAGTCATAAATGTATCTTTCCATTCATATGTAGTCAAATATTTTCAGACTGAAAATGGTTATACAACATGGAAGCTTCTGTAGCTTACTATTAATATTAATGTCCTTGTAATGCTGCTGTATTTATGCAAAAATCAATGGAAATAGCTGATGTATATAAATTAAATATAAAATTTTTCTTTACAGTGTTTAATATTTTTTAACCCTATACAATCTGCTGGCACAATTACACCTACATGTACAATAAACAGCCGCCCATTTTTGTCTGTTGGTTTCACTGTAGCTCATCAGGCATGTCTACATATGTATATGCATGTATATCATATGTTACTTCTTAAGCCAGCCCATATGGTAAGATACTTTAAATGATGTGTCCGTCTTTGACTGATTGGAACGACCAATCATTAAAAACTGTCTGTGTGTGGGCATTATAATGACTCACTGGTCGTCCATCTAGCTCACTGATCCCTTACCACATGTAATGAACCACCCGTCGTGCAAAATTTGGCACACATTGTTCCGTGTGTAGTCATGATGAACGATCTGGCAATGATGTGTATATGATTTGCAATTGTTAAACGACCCATCAAATCCTCTTACTCCATCATTCTGCATGTAGGGATGATGCTGTTGTACTGTATACTGCACTGCAGGTATTGCTTAGCAGAAGCTTGCTGGGACTTTGCTACACATGGAAAACTTTGATAACTGATCTCCACTTCGAGGGCCAGATGCACTAAGCTTCAAAAGTGATACAATGGAGAGTGATAAACAGGCAGCCAATCAGCTCCTGCCTGACATTTTTCAAACACAATCTGTGACATGGCAGGTAGGAGCTGAAAAATCATCTAAAGAAGATCAAAGTATACATTGTTATTATATAACATAGAATTTGACAGCAGGTAACAACCACTTGGCCCATATAGACTTTTTTTTTTTACATTTAGCTTTATTTGATCCTTCATTTTTGTAAGGATATCTGGGTATGGGTAAAAACCGGACCCAGACAAGACCCCGGACCGCCAGACCGTAAATCAAAATCTGCAGTCCGGAGCTTGGAGTGTCCCGCCCTGGGGTGACCTTTCCAGGGGGGTCTTCACATGACAGCTGTCACCAGGGAGAGGAGGAGGGGGAGAATAAAGCCTCCCTGTATGGTCCGGGCCCGAGCCCGAAGCGTGGCGAGCGGACACGGATACCTTCACAGGTATACGCGTCCCCTCGCGGGCTTCACAGGTGTCCGCGCACAGCGTCTATTCCCGGCCGAAAACGGGGACGCGGCTCATTTGCATAAGCGGTGCCCCTCATTTACATAAGCCGTGCCCCTTTTTGTACGCTCGCGAGTGTCCCTATTTCTGCAGCTACAAAGTTGGGAGGTATGCCACTAGGTAAATACAGTGTGTGTGTGTGAAAGAGAGTGAGTACTTCTGTCGGCAGCTGTGGGCATTATCTATAATTAGCACTTCTGTTGGCAGCATTTGTCACACAGCCACTGAAGCTTGACCAAAAACAGTTAAAACTTCCTTTGTCTGGACCACACCCCACAATAGAAACATAGAATTTGACGGCAGATAAGAACCACTTGGCCCATCTAGTCTGCCCCTTTTTTAAACCTGTTACCTCAAACCATATTTGATCCTTATTTTTTTGTAAGGATATCAATATGCCTATCTCAAGCATGTTTAAATTGTACTACTGTATTTGTCTCTACCAGCTCTGATGGAAGGCTATTCCACTTATCTACTACTCTTTCTGTAAAGTAATTCTTCCTCAAATTTTCCCTGAATCTTCCTCCCTCTAGTTTCAGTGCATGTCCTCTTGTTCTGCTGCTCCTCTTCCTGTGAAGAATGTCTCCCACCTGTACCTTGTTAAAGCCCTTGATATATTTGAAAGTTTCTATCATGTCCCCCCCTTTCCCTTCTCTGCTCTAAAGTATACATATTAAGATCTTTTAGTCTTTCCTGGTACGTTTTGTGATGTAGGCCATGCACCATTTTAGTTGCCCTTCTTTGTACAGTCTCTAATGTATTTATATCCTTCTGGAGATATGGCCTCCAGAACTGAACACAGTACTCTAGATGAGGTCGTACCAATGACCTATACAATACCATGTCGATGCCCCATAAACGCCACATTGCCAACCCCCCTGCGACTGCGATCGCTACTACTGTCTGAAACTGTTGGCGTTATGGATAAGCAGCACTACTACTGGTCGGCAACTGTTGGCGTTATCTATAATTAGCGCTTCTGTTGGCAGCTGTTGTCAGTATCTATAATTAGCACAACTATTGTCGGCAACTGTTGAAGTTATGTTTAAGCATAACTACTACTACTGTCAGCAACTGTTGGCGTTAGGTATAAGCAGCGCTACTACTGTCAGCAACTGTTGGCGTTAGGTATAAGCAGCGCTACTACTGTCAGCAACTGTTGGCGTTAGGTATAAGCAGCCCCTCTACCATTAGCAACTGTTGGCATTAGGTATAAGTAGCGCTATTACTCTCAGCAACTGTTGGCGTTAGGTATAAGCAGCGATACTACTATCAGCAACTGTTGGCATTAGGTATAAGCAGCACTACTACTGTCAGCAACTGTTGGTGTTAGGTATAAGCAGCCCATCTACCATCAGCAACTGTTGGCATTAGGTATAAGCAGTGCTACTACCGTCAGCAACTGTTGGCGTTTGGTATAAGCAGCGCTACTTCTTTTGGCAACTGTATGCTATGGGCCTGATTCTGGTTGACTTGCAAAAGCAAATTCTTTCTCTAATGGACAAAACCATGTGCACTGCAGGTGGGGCAGATGTAAAATGTGCAGAGAGAGTTAGATTTGGGTTGGGTTTGTACTTTAAACTAATATAGTGCAGTGTAAAAATAAAGCAGCCAGTATTTACTCTGCACAGAAACAAAATAACACCCAAATCTAACTCTCTCTCTCTGCACAAGTTTCATCTGCCCCACCTGCAGTGCACATGGTTTTGTCCATTAGAGAGAGAATTTGCTTTTGCAAGTGAACCAGAATCAGGCCCTATGTGTAAGCGGCTCTACTACTGTAGGCATTTTGTGTGTAATTGGCATTACCACTATGAGCATTATGAATAAGGTGTGCTACTATGGTGGGCATTATGTATATGACCAGAGCAGGTACTGTTGAGGGCACCTGGGTCTGCAGAGGCTGAGGCTAGAGCGAGCAGACCAGCAGGTGGTTTGTATAGGATGCAGTTAAAATCCCGGTGGTCGGGATCCCGGCGTTCAGAATCCCGACGCCGGAATCCCGACCGCCGAAATCCCGACCGCCGACATCCCGACACTTTCTCCCTCCGTGGGTGTCCACGACACCCCTGGAGGGAGAATAAATTAGCGTGCCGAGCGTAGCGAGGCACCGGGCCCGCTGCGTGGCGAGCGCAGCGAGCCCGCAAGGGGGGGGGGGGGCGATCCACGTCCCCCCCTTGTCGGGATTTCGGCGGTCGGGATTCCGGCATCGGGATTTTGAACGCCGGGATCCCGACCGCCGGGATTTCATACTGAATCCGTTTGTATTACTTTGGGCATAACGTGTGAGGCTCTACTGGAGGCATAATGAGCGAGAGGCACTACTGGGGAAATGATGTGTGTAAGTGGCACTACTTGGAGCATTATATGTGCAAATGGCACTAATGGGGGCATTATGTGGAAGTGGCACTAAAATGCCATGGTGGTGGTGGTGCTGTGACATGAGTTTAGCTGGGTGCTGTGGTTTTAATGCATGGAATATTGTGATTTCTATTAACCCACTTCTAATCTTTTCCTAGACCTTATTGCTACACTTATCCCTGACCTGAGACTGGGGTTGTTGTACTACCTGGGGAACTATTATTGCTTGCTAGTATTCAAGAAAGGTGTGTCACCCTTGAGGGTTTAACTTGCTCAGACTTAGGGCTCTATTCAGACCTGCTGGCTAGGCTGCGTGTTTTCACAGCCTAGTGAGCAGGTTAACACCACCACGCCAAATGCATACCATTGGCTTAGTGAATCCCTGTGCAGGGATGTGAACAGATGTGTACGCCTTCACGCGGCAGCTGCATGGATTACTGCAAATTTGGGATGGGTGTCAACATCATCCCCCCCATCCTAAGCAAGCAGGAAAATGCCTGCTTTCGCTGGGGTCTACCCAACATTTCTGTGGGAGAGCCCACTGGGGGTCCACCCTGCCAGGGTGAGCTTGGCTGAGGCACTTTTTACATTTTTACAGCAATTTCAAGAAAATGTGATATTATACTGGTTATTGTAGATGGACAGCTGAGGTTGTGTGGCAGGGCCCCTGCTCTAAAACATTAGTGTAGAATTGGATTATCAGAGCAGAATAAAGACACTCTGCAATATCCTGCTCTGGGTACATTAAAGGGTCTCAAGCAACTAACCATTAGGACAGATAATCAAATTGAGAGATGTAAGGTAACAAAAAGGAACAGCAGTGACTCTCAGGACTAAAGGGACAAATCAATGTATGGATTGTGAACTCATGCTGATTTGGATTTCCAAATTATTCACTGAAAACTAAAATGAGTGAGAGATGGTTTTGTTGAGAGGAGAAATGACATATATCAGGAAATGGCAGAATAGGAGAGATAGTCGGGATTTTCCCTCAGATGTTGTTGTTCAAAGTATGTCATATCTCCCACTGGTTCATATTGTATTGGCAACCTTTATTGTCTCCCATTAACGGTCCGTTTAATATTATAGCCTTCATCTACAGTGGACCTGGTAAATTTAATTGATCATAAAATGGCCATTGAATGTGAATTATTGTCAGTGGAAACACCTGCGCCCATATTGGGATTAAATAATAGTCCAATGGGCTCATTACATGTAAAAGTCTTGCTGTATCTTTGCTGGTGCGTTGCCTTCATTACAAACTCATATCTTTTTACTGTATGTGATTCTCTTGATCATCCAGTGATTTTAGGATAGCCATAGTTGTGAAAATACAGCAGATATCGCAAAAAATATCAAGACCATTTCATTTTAAGACTAAAGTCAAAAGTATCTATTATACTCTTTTTTTTTGTCTTAATATACAGTACTTTATCCTTTGTACGAATACCTTTAAGTAATGTCCAATAGTTTAAAACTGAGATGTGTTATCAGGGTTATTACACTGCTCAGGTAATGTGCCTACTGGGGGTCAGTTCTTCATTCTAGAATGGCCGAACGATGTATCAAATCTTTCACTTCAAACATTATTTTGTGAACCTATTATTGGATTGAGGTTTTGCTATCACTGTCCATGTGTTAGAGTACTGCTTACAGAATTTAAGGTGCCCAGCGTTTTGAGCTTGCCATGCGCGTTCCCATGCACATCACATAGCACAAAAAGTATGTGCTGCACGTACTTTTTGGACTAGATCGCCTATAGGGTGGCCAATCTCGGCATCCCCGGACTTGGCACCAAAATTGCTGGGATTCAAATCCTGGGATTGGAGTTTCCAATCCCAGGATTTGGGATTAGACTGCGCATTCGCAGTCTAATGCCAGGCAGCATCTGAGCACATGCTCAGATGCTGCCTGGCTTCTCCCGTCCATGGGTGTGCGGCTTTGCACAGCATGACATAGAAGAGGTCACGCTGCGCAGGCTGTTCAGCTCCCGCCTGCACTGCCCATCCTCCTTGCTGTCAGCCGCACCACCAGTCCCCGAGCGCACAGCAGCCATTCTCCTCAATGTCAGCCACACCACCAAGCCCCCCACCCGCACCACTGTCAGCTGCACCGCCTGCCCCCGGGGGTCGCACCACCTGCCCGCCTGGCAGCACCCGCCCATGTAAGTAAATATGTGGGGCGTTTTTTAATTAGCAAAGGCAATCAGGGGAATCGTGGGAATTGCAGGATTGAAAACATGCCCCAGGATTGGCCTCCCTATTCCCATTGCATCTAATTCAAAACACACGCTGCTTTAGTACATCGTAGATGTTTTGAACTAGATGCAATCTAGTCCAAAATTCACAGTGCGCTTCAGAACGTGTAGCCACCTTTAAAGTATGTATAGCTGATTCAGAGTCATACGGATCTCTCAGTCAGATGTCCACTTGCAAAAGAGTGGCTGTTACTGGGTGGCAATGGGTAGTTTACTCCTAGGATAAGAGTGGCTCATGCCACGATGACAGAAGTTTTGGCCAGTGGATTGATTACATAGGGCAATCGCATAGATGCTTCAGATGGAAGTCTGCAATTATTTTTAAACAATAAAGCTGTAACTTTATGCACAACTCTAAATCATGTACAAATTGACAGCGTTTTAGGCTTTTGGACCTAAATCATGAGGGATAAATTTACTAAAGCTTCTACTAATGAGGTGATGTTGCACATAACAACCAATCAGATTCTATCTATCATTTTATAGGATGCAATATAGAAATGATAGGCATAATATGAGTGGTTGCTATGATAGACATCACCTCTTTTCATTTTTAGAAGTTTTAGTAAATATACCCCTTATGGTTCACACTGGTGAATGGGAACATAAATGTTATTTATTCTAGTTTTTTTCTGTAAATACAGGATACCCTTATTTGTTGCAGAAAAACTAGAATTAATAGATGCTGAGTTTTATTATTACCTCCTGTATTAATAGGAAAATGATTGACAATCAAACTCCTGAAGCACAATTGTTTACAGCAGGGGTGGGGCCACTTATTGCCCACCCAGCTTTCCAGTGAGGATATAGAACATAGGGGGTTATTCTAGTTCATTCTTTCTGACAAAATCCTTCTTAGCTGGACAAAACCATGTGCACTGCGGGTGGGGCAGATGTAACTTGTGCAGAGAGAATTAGATTTGGGTGGGGTTTTTCTTCAAAGTGAGATCTATATTGCAGTGTAAAATAAAGCAGTCAGTATTTTCCCTGCACAGAAACAAAATAACTCACCCAAATCTAATTCTATCTGCACATGTTACATCTGCCCCCCCTGCAGTGCACATGGTTTTGTCCATCTAAGAAGGATTTTGTCAGAAAGAATGAACTAGAATAAACCCCATAGTGTGTTTGATATAGAATCCTCGGAATTTCTGTTCTTGGAGTGCTACAGGTCCCTTAATGCTGGACATACACTAGGGTGACTTCTACCCTCAGATTAGTCAAACGCAATCCCCCCATGAGCCCCAAAGGAAGATATATTGCATGTGATCCCAGCCAAGCCTGCCCAGCTTGGAAGCTATAACATTGCTTCTGCAGCCAGTGGGACTCGCAGGCTATGGTGCATTGTGCATGGGACCATGCATCGTATTGGACCTGCTGTCGGTCACTTGCAATTTGAATGCTTGTGGCAATCGGCCCAAATTGCATGTGAATCACCCTAGTGTATAGCTAGCCTTAAGGCTGATTTAGCACATAACATCATACTCTAATCTACCTATATTGCAAGTTTTGGAAAGTATTACATGAAAATATATGGACTTCAGTTTTTTCAAATCATAATACCACATTTAAAGCATGCTGCCATTTCCATAGAAGATAATTAAGCCTGAACAAAGGGTGAGGATATTTTCTAATTTGACTAACATAAAACCTTTCTAATCCCTATCATGCTAAACAGAAAATCTCATTTGCCTTGGAGCTGCTTTCAGATTACAACAGCAGTGTCTGTATAAACATTTCTGTTAGTGCTGTCCAGGTTTTACATGCTGACAGTGGCCTACTGTATATTTTAAATGATCAAAAGCAATGGTGTAACTATGCCACCACAGCCCAAATAAAGGCTTGGGGGAGCTGACGCAGCGGGGACACAGGGACTCTGCAGATTACATGTGGTCTGGCTGTCCTCATGGAATCTGCAACAAACAGGAATACTACAAAAGTAGACCTGTTCTCCTGTACTGGGTAACCGATCCAGCATCTCCAAGCTCTGCTCTCTACCATTGCAGAGGCCTGGTCGGTCTGCTATCTTTGGACCCCAAGGGTGTAGCCAGAGCGTAGTGCAGGTCACAGTCAAAAAGATATTTTTTTTTTGATAACCATGTGCATTTTGTTCATGGTCAGCAGACAAAGAACAACATATGTAGGACTGTTGACCTCATCATTAGATGTAAATAAGGGTTTTACAGTAATTGGATCTCTAGGCATGTCTCAAATACTTACACAATCAGCTGCTTAATTCAATCCTGGGTCCTTTGCTGCATGGTATGTCCAGTGGTACATCCAGCAAATGTGGTCCCTTTGAACTGCCCCTACAGGAAGCAGAAGTGGTGGGGGGCGGTCTCTATTTCATTATAAATATGGGATCAGAGAGGTTACCTCCACACACCCTAAGGAAGACCTTCCAAGTTCAAAACACGTTGGTGGTTTGAAGATACCTGGAATCTGTTTTTTTTTCTGGCCAGAACATTGGGGACTGTTTGGATGTGGCATAAGGAGGCACACCCGAGTCATAGCACCTAACCCCAATTATGCTTCAAACTAGATACAGTACCTGGCTTTATTTTTAGGTGTGTTGTTTCGTACATATTTTAATGAATAAATTATGTTTTTTTCACTATGAGCACTCTCTTCATTTATATGTAACTGAGGGACGTTAGAAGAAATATTAGAAGATCGATTTAAGTGTGTGACCCCCTTTCTATGTTGATTCATCTGGCTTGAATGAGGCCTATATAGGGTACAAAAGCTTGATAATCACTTCAGTGCACAATAGTCTTTTGAGTACCTAAGTCTGCACCATAAATGGTTTCCTCTTTTTTAGGTCTATTGTCGCTGATCCAGAACTCTATCAAGACATTATAAGATATTTTGACCGTAATTCTGGTCTTGTGGACAATTCCCTACAGCCAATAGGAAGCATGGATTCCATTTGTTCTTTGTTTAGATCAGGCATGTCCAACGTTGGCCCTCCAGATGTTTTGAAACTACACATTCCAGCATGCTTTGCAATAGTTTTAGCATTCTCTAATAGCAAAACTGTGGCAAAGCATGCTGGGATGTGTAGTTTCACAACATCTGGAGGGCCAACGTTGGACATGTCTGGTTTAGATTATAGGAGGTGGTACTACCTGTATCCTGCTGCATCTTATGCTGCTTTCCCACTGCAGACCAGTTTAAAGTACTGGTGATCTTAAATGGTATTTAAAACGGTATTAGCATTCCCACTGCAGCAGATTACCGTTTTAAATACCATTTAAGTACCATTCCCATTGCAGTGAACCGTGTAAAATGTAGAGTGCCTAACCCCCCCCCCCCCAGTGTTAAGAGTGCCTAATTCCCCCCCCCCCCCAAGTGTAAAGAGTGCCTAACCCCCCCCCTCCTACCTACCCTGTGCCCCCACCTCCCCTCCCCTTGTACTTACCTGCACGGGGATGCAGGGCAGCGGGGGTCCATGCAGGGTCTATGCGGGGTCCAGGCAGTCCCAGTGCCTGATGAGAACTAGTAGTTCTCACTTTGCGCACATGTAATGAGTACACGTGCATAATAATGAGCCGCTCATTACATATGCGCATATGTAATGAGCGGCTCATTATTATGCACGTGCACTCATTACACATGCACAAAGTGAGAACTACTAGGTCTCATCAGGCACTGGGACTGCCTGGAGGCTAAATAACGTTTAAGAGGCATTCCCACTGCCTCTTATGCTGCTTTCAGACCGCATAACTGGCTTTGACCCTGTATTTGGAAACGTTTCCAAAAACGGGTCTGCCAGATAAAACCCCTTTCAGACCGCAGCACTTAAACGGTATATTACCGTTTAAGTGCCGATTTTTTGACACTGGCAGACCCGTTTTTGGAAACTTTCCAAATACAGGGTTAAAGCCAGTGCAGCCTTCAGCACTCCCCTCCGTGCAGCTCCCCCCCCCCCTCGCGTGTCGACCGAGCGCATGTCGACGCCCCCCCGCGCATGTCGACGCCCCCCGCGCGTGTCAACGCCCCCCGCGCGTGTCGACGCCCCCCCCCACCCCCCCACCCCCCCCGCATGTCGGCGCCCCCCCCCCCGTGTCGACTTACCCCGTGCCGGTACCTCCGTTGTGGACTGCAGCTCAGTATGCTCGGAAAGCACTTATGAAAAAAGTGTCTTCCAGAAAATGGCTGCCCCATAGGAAACCCTGTTTAAAAAAACTGTCTTCCGTATGGGGGCAGCCATTTTCTGAAAGACACTTTTTTCATAAGTGCTTTCCGAGCATACTGAGCTGCAGTGCCGGGAACCACAACGGAGATACCGGCACGGGGTAAGTCGACACGGGGGGGCCGTCGACACGCGCGGGGGGGGGGTCGACACGCGGGGGGGCGTCGACACGCGCGGGGGGGCGTCGACACGCGCGCGGGGGGTGCTCCAGTGCTGTGAATACTTAATGAGCGCTCATTAAGTATTCACTGTGCTGAATTTAGGACCCAGCTCATTGGCTGGGTCCTAAATACCGTTTCTGAGCCGATTTTTTGGCTAAAATACCGGTTCAGAAACGGGTAGGACCCTGCATTTTAACCGGTTAGAAAAAACTGCATTTTCTAACCGGTTAAGTGGGACTGGACCTTTCAGACCGCACACATTACCGTTTTAAAACGGTAAAAAAACGGCAATTTACCGTTTTAAAAGTGCGGTCTGAAAGGGGCATTAAACGTTATTTTAACGTGTAGGACTCTGCTTTAAAAACGGGTTGAAATACCATTTAACTTTAAACGGTATTTCAACTCTGGCACTTTCCCACTGCAGCCTTAAAACGGTAAATTGCGCTGAAAATCTGCAATTTACCGTTTTTTAGCTGCAGTGGGAAAGGGGCATTAGTGGAGCACAGAGATTTGTTTATATATTTTTAGTAAAACATCCTTAGTGTGTTGCATTGCTGCAACATTTTGGATTTTTATTGTAATGCCCAATATGTTTTTCACTATGGTTTAGGTCAGGCATGTCCAAACTGTGGTCCTCCAGCTGTTGTGAAACTACACTTCCCAGCATGCATTGCCATAGTTTTAGCATTCCCTAATAGCAAAACGGTGGAAAGGCATGATGGGACGTGTAGTTTCACAACAGTGCTCAGTGAGCTGCTGGCATGTTTCCAGCTCCTCTGACTCCATTATTCAACTCTGCGCATTGATTGACAGGTGGACAAGGGCTGCCTATATAATTTTTTTTATTTATTAACAATTTCATATATAGCGCACACATATTCCACACATATTCCACATCACTTTACAGAGAATATTTGAACATTCACATCAGTCCCTGCCCCAGTGGAATTTGGGGATTACAATGTGATCCCTACAAGATATACACATATACATTCTAGGGTTAATTTGTTGGGAGCCAATTAGCCTAACAGTAATTTTTTGGATTGTGGGAGGACACTGGAGTACCCGGAGGAAACGGTCGAGACTAGATCACCTTCGGTTTTGATTATAGGATGTGACATTCGGTGAAGGCGCAAGTTGTTAGATGCCCTCACAACGTTTTGTATTTTATCTTTAATTTACGTAGGTGTAGGTTATTTGTTTTATTTTAGGTATACGTGGACCCAGTGCATGATGGGAAAATTGACAAAACTGAAGGGGATTTAGACACTACACGGAGAGGAAACCCATGCAAATACGGGTAGAATATACAAACTCTGCACAGATAGAGCCATAGTGGGAATCAAACCCATGACCTCAGTGCTGTGAGGCAGTAATGCTAACCATTACACCATCCTTACTGCCCAAATATATGGTCAGTCCCGGGTCCAACAATTTCTGATGGCAGCCCTGGTTCCACCTTACCATTATAGGTGGTGGAGCTCATTTCCACCTACGCTACGCATCACATAGCCACCCCACTACTGGCCGGAGGGCTTGCTCCTTCAATATCCACACCATAACTGGTTGCTTTTAGTAACCAGGTGGCGAGCGAATTGAGCCACCATGCCAGAAGCATAGGGAGCGAAACACCGCAAGGGTCCATTTGGGTAGGGATGGCCATCGACTATCATATGGTTGGGACCTAGTGATCGATGTTTTGGGCATTGATAGGTGAGAGTCAAATAGTTTTATGCCATCGATGGACAGCATCCGATGGTGATTTTTGTTTTCTCTTCCAGTCAGTTAGACTGGTCTGGGTCTCAGTTGGCACTTGGCAGCCAGCTATTATATATGGAAATAAACAAAATTATCAGTCCCAAGGCGCAGTCACTGCAGGAGAGGAGCCTTGCTGTATTCTATCCTGGGAATTCACCACCTACATGCGGTTATGATTGGGGTATAAGGCCAATACCCCAGTCACCAGGTACCGTGTTGTTTTCCATCTGGTATTTCCCAGCCATTGTCTTTGTCAATAAAAATTGTACACATTTCCTGAATGAGGACCTTTTTGTCTCATCTTTATGTATGGAGTAACCTATGGATATCTACTATATCTAAGAAACCGGGTTCCCTTCTAAAAAAAGAAACCTTGATGCGCCTGTACCAGCATTATCCACTTGTGAGTACGGTACGCATCCAATATTGAAAATCCACCTGTGGTGAAATCCCTTAGAATTGCTTAAAGAAACCTTTATGAGCACTATTCTCAATTTTAGAGCGTGAGTACGGGTACGCATTTGAAGACCCCTCTCCCGAATGTTGTGACTATACATCTCTAAAGCATTTAGGTTGTCCCTAACCTATTATTACCATCTTTTTTCATATTCGGATGTGTTGACACCTCTTCATCGCCCCTGGTCTCTTTCTCTACCAACCAGCTATTATATATGGCCAGGCGTGTGTGCAGTGTCAGCCAGCGTCGCTGGGCTCGACTGTTCATAAACTACACGCTCAAAACAGTGGACCCCGCCCCAGACCACGCCCCCTCTGTTCATCAGTGTCCAGTCCCACTCCCTCCTCTGTTCATGTTCGTCCGTCCCCCACCACGCCCCGCTGAAGCACTTCCCCTTCCCCAATTGTACATACTGCTCCGTGTGTATTGCAGAATAACGTGACACAACTTGCTGGGAAGCTCCAGCTTCCAGTGTAGTGGCAGCCACTACTGAGGACGGCTGATCCTGGCTGGGCTACACGGTACTGTACAATTACGGTTGCAGAAGAAATTTCAACTATTGTGATTAGGGTAAAGTCTCTACGTGCACACCTCCCGGCGGGGCAGCTCTCCCCATTCTTCTGTGCATGCGCGGCTGAGCGATGGCGGGAACCATCGATGGCTGGTGATAGAATGTTTTATAGCCATCGATGGTTCCTGCCGTAAATGACACAGATGGCAACCATCGATGGGGTAGGTGTTGATGGGCATCCCTACGTTTGGGTCGATTGTTCCGACCTTGCTCCTCCTCAGGTCATACTTGCCTACTTTTGAAAACTAGTTGGTGGTAGAATTTTGCGCAGCCCATTGAGGGGGCGTGTCATGCTCCAGCCAAAGGGCGTGTGTCTAGTTCCATCGATGGAGAGATTGTGAAGAGATTGTGAACGTGGCACCTAGAATCATATCTGTGCACTGCTACATCTGAGAGGAATCTTTTAAAATGACTTATATACAAATGTAGATGAGCCCCCAAAGCAGTTAGTAAGAGCTACTATACTTGGTAAAGTGCTGGGGAATGGTGCTGATGATTCAATGTAAATGTATTTGTCTCTCATTCCTTTTTTCCCCAAAAATGTAACAGTGTAATGAGGGCTAGGTGAAATGAGGGAGCTTGCTGCTATTTTAGGGAGTCTCCTGCGGAATGCAGGAGGGTAGGCAACTATGCCCCAGGTCCTTACAGCAAAGGGGAACTAGTCACACTCACAACCATAATGGTAATCATACATTAACAGGGAAGTCTAGGAACAGAGCATTGTGTCATGTTGGGAGGTATGTCCGCGGGTGGGAGAGTGATACAGTGCCAGAGAAATATCCCTGATTCTATATTTTTTTTAAAAAGAGATAAGTACTGTATGCAGCAGGCGCATTACACAGCAAGTCTATCATACAGCGTAGGGCACGATGCTGGCTGTTATACCTTCTATGGTGACATAACATCATATATACTAATAAGTGACACTAGCACCGGCTTCTGAGGCGAGCGACTCTATATTCACAGCAATTTCTCCTCTGCGTTAAGTTCCTTTCAGAACCAAGCCGCTGTGCGTTTATTAGTAAATAATGTATGTACCATCCTAACGACAACACTAACAGGCAAACGAAATTATCTTTCCCGCCTCTACCAAGATGGCGGCAGTGTGAGGCCTGACGTCTTACTTCTGCGCCAGATGCTGCGTCACTTGCCGTTGCCATGGGAAACCGGCAGATTTGACAGCAGGCTTGGAGACAGAGGAGCCGCCAACGCTCGGTGAGGGTCATAGTGTCTCAGAACGATGTGTGTGTACAACTGTATATAATAAGTGAGCACGTATAAAGCGTTGCATGAATGTAGGGTGTGTGTGCATGTGCTAGATGCAGGGGGTGGGGGTGTATACAGGACTGTAATATGTATGAATATATATAACTGCATGCAAGGGGTGTGGATGTATATACATACAGAACTGCATGTAAGGTGTGTTTGTGTGTGTATGTACACAGGAGGACTGTATGCAGGGTGTGTGTATGTATACAGGACTGTATGCAGGGTGTGTGTACATATTTATACAGTACTGTATGTAGGGGGTGTGTTTGAATGTATACAGAACTGTATGTAGGGGGTGTGTATGAATGTATGTAGGGTGTGTGTGTGTGTGAATGTTTACAGAACTGTATGTAGGGGGTGTGTATGAATGTATACAGAACTGTATGTAGGGGGTGTGTATGAATGTATACAGAACTGTATGTAGGGGGTGTGTATGAATGTATACAGAACTGTATGTAGGGGGTGTGTATGAATGTATACAGAACTGTATGTAGGGGGTGTGTATGAATGTATACAGAACTGTATGTAGGGGGTGTGTATGAATGTATACAGGACTGTATGTAGGGAGTGTGTATGAATGTATACAGAACTGTATGTAGGGGGTGTGTATGAATGTATACAGGACTGTATGTAGGGGGTGTGTATGAATGTATACAGGACTGTATGTAGGGGGTGTGTATGAACGTATACAGGACTGTATGTAGGGGTGTGTATTAATGTATACAGAACTGTATGTAGGGGGTGTGTATGTATATACACAGAACTGTACGTAGAAAGTGTGTGTGTGTGTGTGTGTGTGTATGTATGTATATACTGTAGAGCTGTATGTATGCATGCAGTCATGTATGTACAATGTGTGTGTGTGTGTGTGTGTGTGTATATAGAGCTGGACACAGGGGGGTTATGTATACAGTGCTATATGAATACCTATAGGAAGTCTGCCAACCTATACCTACTTTAATGGATTTGCTGCACCAATTAATTCTAAAAGATGAATCAATTTAATAACCACAGTGATAACTCACACATAATCCCTAATTAATAAGACAATTAACATGTATCCCAAACAATAAGACCCATACAGCAGACCTGTTTTTTTTTTATTTTATTATTAGTATTTTGCACTTTATTATCACTTATCACGTTCACACCTTTTGTCTTTATTATTTTTCTGATTTTAAAATATGATTAAAAGTAATGTTTTAGACCTTTTTCCTGTTTTTCTTACGACACTTTATCAATGTAAAAATAACACCAACAAACATATTGTCAAATGCTGAACAAGAGTGCCCCTTGTAGGAATACTTTTTCTTAGTTTTTTTGTAGTCGTATACATATTTCTGGGTGCACCTTCCTCAATCAAAATCAAAAATGTAAAATTCAAGGTAAAATACCAATAGAATGAAGGAGGGAAGAGATAACTACATGAACATATAAGCTGTGCAGGAGTATAAATCCCTTACATACTGCTGTTATCTAGGGCAGTGTACCTAACCTGTTTCCATAATATGACGTCCTCACTGTACACATTAATAAGTTAGTGATGAATTTCAGCTGCTGATGTTCCCTTTAGCTGCAGATATAACACATTTGCTATTTGATGTGTTTTTTGCCCATGTGGTTCGTATATTTTAAGGTGTATTTTAACAACTGTATGTACTGTATTTATTGGCTGTTATTTAATTTCTCTGAAAGGAAAATAGATTCAATTGTAGTAATTGAGATGACATGTATTCTACTTACCCAAATCATGTGTTTGTGTATTGGACTAGTGCTGTCTAGAATTGGTCATGTGTCTAATCAGTGCTGTGCAGAGAGGGTACAGACTGTGCCTGAATATGTGCTTGCTGTGCATTATCACTTGCCAAATACAGTATATTACTTTTTACACTGCCTTTTTATTTACACAGACTTGTATTGGCATGCAGTATAATGTACTAGTTTTGGTGGAATAATAATTTGTAGCTTGCAGACACTGGAAATTAGAAGGTAAGAAAAATGGTATTCCAGCCAGTAGTTCTCTTCTGGAGTATAGTCTAGTAGTATAGTCTTCTCTGCTAGTTACTATACTATGCATACTCCAGATCAGGCTCTTCAACTGCTGGCATAGAATTCTGGGACTTCTAGTACTATATCTGCTAGAGAGTCATGCCTTGCTTGTGCCTGTTATAGAAGTAATAGGTAATTAATAACAAACCATAGCCGCTTTCTTTTTAACAACTCACTTAAGGCGGTAGGAGAGTGGGATAGATAGCTGAGTAATAGTGGGTAATAGTGTCGGGGGCAGGCATTGGCAAGTGCATACACAATTGCCGATGTCTGCTCTGAGGTGAGCGACGGCAGGGGGGGGGGGGGGGGGTGGCAGGGGGAGGAACAGCTGTGCTGTAATGACTTCCCTCATCCGGGCATGCTTGGACGAAGGAGGGGGTCATTAACAATGCACGGGAGTGCGCATTGTTAACAGGGCGATATTGTCCCTAACATTGCTCAGAAAACCCTTTCTGAGCGATATTGTGAACAGGATCGCCTAGTGTGTATGGAGCTTTATGTTGCGTTAGGGCTTTGTTGGGTTGGGGTTAAAGGTAAAATACTTACCTGGATCAGTCTTGATTCTATCCATCAGGACTCCGGGTTGGGATCGTTTTGTCTTCAGCAAGTTGGTCTACAAGCATTAGGTCGACATTCTGAAAGGTCGACATGGGTTTAGGTCGACGGGTGAAAAGGTCAACACAAGTAAAAGGTTGACATGGTGTTTTTCACTGTTTTTTCTCCAAAATTCCCTCCACGCTCTAGTGCAGTGGTAGCCAACCCTAGCCCTCGAGAGCTACCAACAGTTCACATTTTCCAGACAACCTAGCAGCTGCACTCATTAATCACTGACACATTTTAAAAGATACACAGATGGAGCTAATTAGCTCACTTGTGATTCTGTGAGGAGACCTGCAAAACATGCACTGTTGGTAGCTCTCGAGGACTAGGGTTGGCTACCCCAGCTCTAGTGGATGGTAGGGCATGACATTTTGCCTGTCGTCACATGTCATGTCGACATGGACAGTGAAACGTAGCACCGCGTCACCTTGCATGGCTCGCTACGCTCGGCACACTATTTTTATTCTCCCTCCACGTCCAGGTAGGGCATGAAATACCACCTGTCGGCACATGTCGGCTCAAAAAAACAGTCAAAAGCCCCATGTCGACCTTTTGACTGTCGACCTAACCCATGTCAACCTAGAGACCTGTTGACCTATCTGCATGTCGACCTAATGGTGTCGACCCAATGCTTCTAGAGTGACCATTATGCTGTAGACCAAATGACTGTATCCCCAGGATTCCGTAGTTGACCTTCTGAATCAGGGATTTTGTACTCAACCCCATTAGATGTGTGGTAAAATTGGTAAATGTCATATATAGGGATCCTTCACAAAAAATCATGAGAGTTTGGAGAAAGTACATGTAAGTATTAATAGGAAAAGGTTTGCATAGATTGGACTGTACTTGCTTATTGATAAGCACTGCATGGTGAGTAGAGTGTAAAACTGAAATTGTTTGAATTAAAAGTTATTTATATAGCACTATCATATTCTGTTGCACTTTACAATTGAGAGTTAATCAAATATGTCATTTCATATAGGTAACAAGGCTAATACATATCATAAAATTAAATTAACTTCGAGATGGCCAATAACATTATCAACTGCAGGTAAGTGGTAATATTTGATATACAACTGGGTTGAAGTGTTTGTGATTTTTTTTTTTTCATGCCAATGGTAATAGGAAAATATAAGCATAATTTGTGTCACCCAGTTCTGGGGAGCCAAAGCTAACAATAAAGAGTGCTACAAAGAAAGTGTCTCACATCCTCCTCTCTCCTTCCCTTCACATTCTCTACTGTTACCCCACTATCACACACTTCTGTCCCCTTATGGGTCCTCTCCTCCACTTCTCGGCCCTGCTTTCTCCCTTCTCCCACTGTTACCTCACCTATCTGCAAGTACTAGCATACTTTACTCAGTCCATGCCCAACTCCTGCAGTTCCCCTTCCTAGGGAGGAGCCAATACCATACCCACACCGACTGTATCCTGGCCTTCCATATCATTTTTACCTCAGTGTTACAGCAACCCTAATAACAGTATTCACATACTGTACTCCAGTCTACCCTCAATGCTGCAGCCCGGTTCGTCTTTCTCACCAAACGCACTACGTCCATCTCCCCTCTAGTAGTATAAATGAGCCTAGGGCCATTTAACAAATCATTTAGAAATGACAGACTTGACTATAGTGTCTACACTTTAGATCATGGGTCCTCAAACTGCGGCCCTCCAGATGTTGTGAAACTACAAATCCCAGCATGCCTTGCCATAGTTTTAACACTCCCTTATAGCAAAACTGTGGCAAGGCATGCTGGGATTTGTAGTTTCACAACATCTGGAGGGCCGCAGTTTGAGGACCCATGCTTTAGATCAGGGTTCGCCAACCCGTCGCTCGCGAGCGACGGGTAGCTCGCCTGCTGTTTTACAGTAGCTCGTTTGCCTTTCTGCTGACCTCCTGCCGCGATGAGGCTCCTTGTTTGGCGGCAGGAGGTCAGACACTGCTTTAAAGGCGCTTTCAATCCGCTTTGTGTAGCCGCGACTTTGCGGCTGTGACCCCCTCCTCGCTTTGCGGCAGGTCTTATGCCGCGTGACCTAATGACGTCCCGAGCACGTCCCCAGCGTATGATTTCGCGGGCTTGCTGGAGACGCCACAGCAGCGCCTCTGCAAAATAACACAGTCCTGCGCCACAGCCTCTGATCGAGTCCTGCATCACAGCACTGGTTTAGGTAAAAATTCGGTTGCCACTGCTTGAGCCTCGAGGTATAATGGGCATAATGTGTGTGGCATATGTTTGATCATTAAACATATGCCACACACATGATGCCCATTAAACATATGCCCCACACCTTGGGTGTGGGGCATATGTTTAATGGGCATCATGTGTGGGGCATATGTTTAATGAGCAGCAATGTGTGGGGCATATGTTTAATGGGCATCATTTAGGGGGCATATGTTTAATGGGCATCATTTGGGGGGCATATGTTTAATGGGCATCATTTGTGGGGCATATGTTTAATGAGCAGCAATGTGTGGGGCATATGTTTAATGGGCATCATTTGTGGGGCATATGTTTAATAAGCATCAATGTGTGGGGCATATGTATAAAGGAGCTTCACTTTGTGGGTCATAGGCATAATCGTCATCACGGTGCGTGTTGTGTGGCATATGTATAATGGTGCCTCACGGTGTGTGGCATATGTGTAATGGGCATCATGGTGTGTGGCATATGTATAATGGAGCATTACGGTGTGTGGCATATGTATAATGGGCATCATGGTGTGTGGCAAATGTGTAATGGTGCATCACAGTGTGTGCGGCATATGTATAATGGAGCATCACGGTGTGGGGCATATGTATAATGGAGCATCACGGTGTGGGGCATATGTATAATGGAGCATCACGGTGTGGCATATGTATAATGGAGCATCACGTTGTTGGGCATATGTATAATGGGCATTGTGTGTGTGGCATATGTATAATGGAGCATCACACTGTGGGGCATTTGTATAATGGAGCTTCACATTGTGGCATATGTATAATGGAGCATCACGGTGTGGCATATGTATAATGGAGCATCACTGTGTGGCATATGTATAATGGAGCATCACGGTGTGGCATATGTATAATGGTGCATCACGGTGTGTGGCATATGTATAATGGGCATTGTGTGTGTGTGGCATATGTATAATGGAGCATCACACTGTGGGGTCATTTGTATAATGGAGCTTTACATTGTGGCATATGCATAATGGAGCATCATGGTGTGGCATATGTATAATGGAGTATCACGGTGTGTGGCATATGTATAATGGTGCATCACGGTGTGTGACATATGTATAATGAGCATCACGGTGTGTGGCATATGTATAATGGTGCATCACGGTGTGTGGCATATGTATAATGGTGCATCACGGTGTGGGGCATATGTATAATGGGCATTGTGTGTGTGTGTGTGGCATATGTATAATGGAGCATCACACTGTGGGGTCATTTGTATAATGGAGCTTTACATTGTGGCATATGCATAATGGAGCATCATGGTGTGGCATATGTATAATGGAGTATCACGGTGTGTGGCATATGTATAATGGTGCATCACGGTGTGTGACATATGTATAATGAGCATCACGGTGTGTGGCATATGTATAATGGTGCATCACGGTGTGTGGCATATGTATAATGGTGCATCACGGTGTGGGGCATTTGTATAATGGAGCATCACGGTGCGGGGCATATTTATAATGGGTATCACGGACTGCACTATTGGGGTCATGTGTATCTGGCACTGCACTATTGAGGGCATATGTGTATCACACCCCCATTTTCCATGGCCGCACCCCATGTGGCTACAGCTCTTAGAGAGCTGACCATGCCCCCATAGCGGAAAAAATGGGGGATGTAGCCTTGCAGGAGTTCCACGGTAGTAGCTGAACCCTATAATTTTTGGCGCGTGCCTTCGGCACGCGTAGATGTCTCTTCTCCTCTGCCTCCAGTGTTGGGAGGTATGTTTGTGACATATTGGACATTACAGTGTGTGGCATATTATGTCTGGGGCATTGCAGTGTGTGTTTTTTATATTATGCAGATTTTTTAACATTTTTTACTTTAGTAGCTCTTCGGGCGGTTTATTTTGTCGCGAGTAGCTCCCGACCCAAAAAAGGTTGGAGACCACTGCTTTAGATCAATTGTCTACTATATTATTTTAGTTGTAAATATATTGTATGCACATTTTTGTTCCTATAAAGGAGAAAAAAAGTAAAAAAAAAAAATCTATGAAATTGTGCTTATGGTACAAAACCTTTATGACAGTATCATATTCTGTTCAAGGCTTAACTGCAGGTAGATAATAAATCACTGAAACCCTAGTTCAATAAATAAAAGCAGTTAATGGAAAGCAGTGCTTTGGGGATGTGTTTGCTGTAACACTAATTAATGAATTGGCTGATAAGGCTTTGTTGCTGGGAATATAACTCACAAATCCCGTCTGACATGTACACGTTAAGAGTCGGCTCCATATCCTTCTAAATTATAATCAGTGTTTAGTTTATAATACTTAATTAGACGAGCCATGAATTATTGTGTGACTGCAGCTTATTTTTCCATGGTATGATTGGTCCACAGTTCTCGATACGAGAATGTTGACACGTTCAAACTGCTGACAACCTGTCCCTGGTGGCCAAGTGAGTGTTTTACCAGCTATCTCTAACCTTAATCCCTAACCCTAATTCTCCACCTAGTGCCTAGCCCTAACCTTCCCCAAAGCCTACCGGTAGTACCTATCCCTAACTGTCAGCATCTTCAGAATGTTGATATTTCAGCTGTCAACATTGCAAACATGTAGACATTTTGAGTATATTGGCATATGCCTGTTAAAATGTTGGACTATGTTGTCATTCTGATGTCGACATTATGAATGCTGACATGTTTAGTGTTGACTGTCTGACTGTATACCCCCACGGCAACTACTCCTTAATGAGCTTTAACTTATTTTGTACGATGTTAACAGTGAAACGATGGGCCTTATGTAATAGAATGTGAGATAGCGGACATTCCGGCAAGCATGCCTATATTTTTAAAACTGCAGACATTTACAAGGCAAAATCTACCTGATGTTGCCTTGTAAAGCCTACATCTTGTAGACTCTTGCATAAGCCCCTATATGTTTGATTGCTATCCATTACTGTACTTTTATTATAAAACCCTGCTGAGATGGAAGGCAGAGCCTTACTTGTTCTGTCATCTTTTTATTTTACTTCTGTACTTTTTCTAACCTCTTTTAGAGTACAGAATACATCCTTTTATGTATGTCCATGCTGTACTTGCATGCTTAAATACACCAGTACAGATGTGTCCACATACATCTATCCTCCTGGCACTTAAATATTTGTTCTAGTCAAACTATGCCATTGTGTTGCTCGGTAGCACTGAGCATGCTTTTGTGTGACTCTTTCCATTAAAATGCATCTTATTCACAAAACAGTAATTCAGAATTACTTTCATGCTAACAGAATGCACATGTAGCTTATGCTGAATAAAATGATATGCAGCATGCCTATATTCTGTGTGCAACCATGGCTGTATCTGCAGTATATCGTACTATTTAGTGTGCAGATACGGCCACAGACCCAAACAGAATATTGGCATGCAATATATCATTTTAATCAGCAGAGTCTGCTTGTTTGTCTTATTCACATACTGTAGCAATATGAATAAAATTAATTTTCAGCAAAAATAGACACCCAACACTAAAGGAGCTGCATGGAAACTGCTGGCTCACTTCTGTCAGGCATTTCCTGATGTGTGGTTTATTGACGCAAGATGTATTGTATGAGGACACATCTACATATAGTTTTCATTATTACTTTAGACTTGTGGCCACCTACACCTTGAGAAAAATGACATCCGCCTAGCAAACGTTACTTGTGTACATATCTGTAACACGCTCTTGGGAGAGGATACACAGACACTTCCCCTCAAGAGGCATGTAATCTACTCAGTCAGTAACTGTACTTTGTCACCTGAGAGGGTCAGAGTTTAATGTAGATAAACACACCGTGTTTATCGTACAGCGTTCTGTCTAGCACTTGGTTTGCTAGTAACATATTTATGATAAGAATCAGCAATGTGTCAGTATTATATTGTTGTCACGCAAATAGACAATTTGATCAAAAAACAAATGTCTAAATTTTACTGTCAATTATTAATTGTAAATTAGTCACAGTCAGTGTTGGTAAATAACCATCCTTGTCTGTATAGTAATGTCACTGTAGGATACATGTTTTCTTGTACAAAACTCCCAATCTAGCATTCGTCAAAATGTAGCTAGTTACAGATCTGTGTTTAAATCTATTGGGAAACTAACCGCACCTTTAAATTCTCTCTTTCTTACATTCATCAGTATTCTGATTAATTTCTACTTCCCAGAGCTTGCTCATTGGATGTTATTAGTCGTGAGAATCAGTTGCTCATTGTGTGATTTGAATGTAAATTGCAATGCAATTAGTAAACCGTAAATTATGTTTCTGCTCTCTATTTAAAGCACAACATTTATTGCAGATGCAGGAGAGCGAGTTACATCACAGTGATGCTTCAGTGACATGTACAGGCCTGGCAGTTCTGGCCTTATACACTGACTGCATCTCTCATCAGTATTGCTTCTTAATGTGTTTTCAATAGGTGGCCAAAATATACTCAGCTTTGTTACAGTGCTTGTAGTACCTGAGTTAGCCAGCAGATGTCACTGCTGAAGTATCTCCTATAGAAAGTATATTGCTAGAGCTCTTGATATGCAGCATTGGAAATAACACCAGCCAACTCTAACATTTGAAAAAAAAATCATATAGATAACCTATACATAAGATGCATAAATTGCATTTTAACATTTATTTTGATTGTCTAAATGTTATGGAAAAAGAAACTATGTACTGTAGTTCTGTCGTTCATTCTCCTATGCATGCAATTAGGGAATTGTAACCCTAGCTTGCCCATCGGGTTACCGTTTTATGGCGAAATAAACTGCCTCACATAAATAGATGTAATAATAATCATTTGTTCTCTTGCTCTATAGCATCCACTTGTTGGACCTGCCTTGGGAAGATGTGCTTGTTCCTCATATCCTGTCATACTTACCTCTGCGACACATCATAACTCTACAGAGGGTCAACAAAGCCTTCCAGACACTGGTGCAGCTCTATCTGGCCAACTGCCGCACCTTTGATTCCACCCAGGTAACTCCATTTACTTTCAGCCTTTTTATTACTCACTACATTGTTGTACAGTCAGATAATTGGATCCGCAGGCTCCATTCCATGGCCCTTCTCAAACCAACAGTCCCATATGTAATATACTGCAACTATTGCCTGCTGACAAGTTGTAGCAGCAATCTTATCTGTCTCTATGTACTAAACCTGACTGCCAGGCTTCTATCATTTTGCAAACACAGCCTATAACATTGTATTTAGGAGCTGAATGTCTGCTACTTTATCTCTCACTAGTTTATGTTTCTCCATGCCCCTAAATCAAATGGCCCAACTCTATTTTTGTCTGTAGACAGCCTGCATTATTTTAACCCCTGGACATTTTCCATGATAACTAAGCTGCACCATAGAGCTAAGATCTTAAGTCCTCTAAACTTAAAGGGTAAAACTGAGAATCCTAATAGAATATTATAAGTACTGGCACCGCATGTCGCTGCCCTCTATTTTAGCTCTTATTAGTAAAAGCATACTGTACTTAAGATTGTAAAACTGTTGGACAGTTTACAGGCTAGTTTTTAGTTAGTATTGCAAGGGGTAATGATCTGGTTCCCTCAGGCTTTCATCTTGTTTCCCTACAGAAGACATTTGCCTAATTTATCATGGGTTCTAGATGGCTGCATGCAAACTTCCTGGATATTTGTAAATCGCATTCCATCTCTGCAGAATGAGACTGTCTGTCTCCTCGATTTAAGGGCTTTCATTTGGCCCCATCCCATGTTATACAATCCCTCTCTGATGGAAAAGGTTCGGTTATGGCTCTCTCCATTTTGGGCTTCATGCCTAATGTTTGGGACTGGGCTTCTCATGCAGATAATGTCTCTTTGCCATTACATCTTATTTTGTTGACAAATAATCATGCATTTCCTTAGAAACATGCCCCCAGACAGCAGAAATGGTGGTCTGGCCTCTTGATAAGACACATAAGAAACAGTGAGGGCATTTGCCATATGGGACCATTCTGATAAATGTTTGGAAGTTCCCTCTGACTCTGCTGACTGAGATACAATTCGATCCTCCTCATCTGGTGGAATTTATTCTGGAACACATAGTAGTTGTGCCCTTCACTGAGAATGTATCTTTGCTGTACTCACTGGTTGATAAAACAAGGGGATGACCTCCAATATATGTCAAGGCATCTGTATTCCACTTGTTCAAAGAAATGGCACTACACTATTTTGAGTGCATTTACTTCTGTAATTGGCACAAAAAAATATAAAAATGTAATACTTAGAAACACAGAATAAAATAACCACTTGGCCTATCTAGTCTGTCCCTTTTTTTTTTACTTTATGGTAACCTAAACCCCTATTTGATCCTCAGTTCTTTGTAAGGATATTTATATGCCTATCCCAAGCATGTTTAAATTGTTCTACTAACTCAGCCTCAACCACCTCTGATAGGGAGCTATTCCACTTCTCCACTACTCTTTCAGTTAAGTCATTTTTCCTCAAATCTCCCCTGAACCTCCCTCCCTCCAGTTTGTGTATGTCATTGTGTTCTAATACTTCTCTTCCTATGAATTTTTTTTCCTCTTGTACCTTTTGTCTTTTCAGGTTTTGTGATGTAGACCATGCCCCATTTTAGTTGCCCTTCTTCTTTGTACGATCTCCAATGTATTTCTATTCTTCTGGAGATAAGGCCTCCAAAATGAAACACAATATTCCAGATAAGTCCGTAGCAATGATCTATTCAGTGGCATTATTATTTTTTTTCTGCTACTGTTTCCTCTCTCTATGCAACCAACCATTTGACTTGCCTTTTCTCATTGCTTAGTAACATTGCTTCCCAACCTTTAAGTCACTTGAAATAGATCTTTTCTCCTAAATAGTCTCCAATCTAGTACCCTTGATATTATATTTAGAATTAACCCCTTCCCAACATATGACATACATTTACGTCATATGTCGGTTGCGGGGGAATCAAGCCAGCTCACGGAGTGAGCTGGCTTGAAAGAGAGCAGGTAATGGCTGTATATTACAGCCAGGTACCTGCTCTCACGGCCACGAGCGGCGAGTTCGCCGATCGTGACCGTTTAACCCTTTAAGCACCGCGGGCAAAGCGCCCGCAGTGCTTAAATAGCTGATCGGAGGGGGGGCGCCCCCCTCCGGCGCCGATCGGGGCCCCCCGCGGCGAGATCGGAGGGTGCCGATCGGTTGCCATGGTAGCCAGGGGTCTAATGTAGACCCCTGTGCTGGCCGTGTCAGCATTCCTATTACATCCTGCCTGAGGCAGGATGTAATAGAAAGTGCTGAAAATCACTATCGCGCCCCCTAGTGGTCAAGTACACTAGGGGGCCTTGTAGTAAAAGTAAAAAAAAAAAAAAAAAATAAGTTTAAAAAAAAAAAAAAATATTAAAAGTTCAAATCACCCCCCTTTCCCCATTTCACAAATAAAAATAAATAAAAAATAAAAAAAATAAACATATTTGGTATCGCCGCGTTCCTAAAAGTCCGATCTATTAAAATATAACATTAGTTATCCCGCACGGTTAAAGGCGTAAACGGAAAATAATTCCCAACGCCAAAACTACGTTTTTTGGTCGCATCGCCTACCCAAAAAAAAATAACTAAAAGAGATCAGAAAGTCGCCCATATCCCATAATGGTATTAATTAAAAAGTACACTTCAGCCCGCAAAAAATGAGCCCTCACCCAGGTCCGTAGGTGGAAAAATAAAAAAGTTATAAGCCGCAGAACATGGCGACGCGACGCAAATTAGAAAAACCGTAAAAGTTGCTATTTTTTTTTTTTGTGGTAAAACATAACGAAAACTATATAAGTTTGGTATCACCAGAATCGTAACGACCCATAGAATAAAGATAACCCATCATTTTAAACGAACTATGAACTCCAAAAAAAGCGTAACCAGCGCAAAATTGTGGAATGGCGTTTTTTTTTTTTTTTTACCCCACATTGAATTATTTCCTGATTCCCCAGAATATTATACGGTATAGTAAATGGTACCATTACAAAGTACAACTTGTCCCGCAAAAAAAAAGCCCTCATGTGTCTATATAGCCGGAAAATTAAAAAAGTTACGCTTATTTGAACGCAAGGAGGAAAAAAAAAAAAAAATTAACAAAAAAGGCAATGTCGGGAAGGGGTTAAACTGTAGTTCCACATTTTTGACCATTCTCCAAATCTAATTAGATGATCAATTATTTGTTTTATCCCTCCTGGTGTGTCTGTCATGTTGTATATATTTGTTGTATTTGCAAAAAGGCATACCTTCCCTTCAATACCATCTACAGTATCACCAACATATATATTAAAGAGCACTAGCCCAAGGACAGATCCCTGGGATACTCCACTGGTAACATGCGCTCCATTTGCTACAACTGTGTGTTTCCTATCCAGCAACCAATTTCTTATCCATTCCACTGTTGTTGAATCCAAACCCACGCTTTTGAGTTTATTTAGCAGTCTGCGATGTGGGACCTTCTCAAATGGTTTGGGATCTTGAGATATTCCACAAGTCTTTCTTTTAATAGGGTTTCCCTTATTTTCCCTGATAAGGCTTACTGTACTGTAGTTACTTGTTTCCACTTTTGTGCAGTGTTTCAACATTCGCTCTTTTCCAATCCTCTGAAATTGATCCTTGAGATAGTGACTGGTTGAAATCTTCTGTTACTGGTGCTACCAGCACATCTTTAAACTATTTTAGTATTCTTGATTTGGCCATATTGATTTATCCACTTTCAGTTTTGAAAGTTCTGTTAGAGTAGAAGAAAGTATATTTATACGACTCTATTTTTCCAGATGTCCTTGCAACTTATTTGTGACCCGTCCCCCCCCTCCCCATTCCAAAATGTACTACTGAGCTGAAATTAAATCTGCTATTGCCTTGTCTCCTTCAGCTAAGTTATCACTTTTTTATCTTAAATCTTATTAATCCTCCATTGGCTTTTCTTCTTTCACTTATATACTTGAAAAACATTTTATCCCCTTTACATACTGACTGGGTTATTTTCTCCTCAGCTTCTGAGCTAATCACCTTCCAAGCCTTGATCTATCTGGCAAGATTCACCTCTTTGTCATTATTATTTTTAATCTGCTTATATTTCATAAAGGCCATCTTTTTTATTTTCACACTGGTTGATACTGGCTTCCTTTTAAAACAAAGGTGTATTACACTTTTTCGTTTTTCCAACCTCTCCTTTCCCGACGATGATGCGGGAGCCCTGTGTGTATGGGCCTTAAGGCTACAACATCATCTACAGTATTAGTCTTGAAAGGAGCACCTTTCAAGACTAATACTGTAGATGATGTTGTAGCCTTAAGGCCCATACACACAGGGCTCCCGCATCATCGTCGGGAAAGCCGCTCATCTGCTGGTTATACCAGCAGATGAGCGGCGTTGAGGACAACGTTGCATAGCTCTGCGCTATGCAACGCCATCCTCCCCCATCCGTTGGCGCCGGGCATGGGGAAAGCCGCTCATTGTGTATGCACTGAGCGGCTTTCCCCGCAGCAGTGATTGACATCATCGCTGTCCATACACACTGGGCATAGTCGCCCAGTGTGTATGGACCTTTGGAAATAGTTCTCACAGATATTTTTTATGTACTTAAATCACCAGGTATAAAATAATGATACTGCTGTGTTCCCTGAATTCAAGTACATCAAACCTATTTGTGAAAAGCTTTTTCTAAAGCTGGCCGTACATCAGGATGACCAGAATCAGATCCGAGTCGTCTAACTAATTCACCCTGCAGCTTCCCAGACACGGTAGATCTTATGTATGTAATTTCACTTAAGATCTATCAGAAGATCTGCAACTCCCAGCATACTGGTCGTTAAGGCCCCCATACACCAGAACGACCTGCTTATGACTTATGACATATGCAGGTCATAAGTGCGGTCAAACGAGCAATCTTATGGTCGACATGGGCACCGTGTAAGTGTGCCCTGTCCCCTTACATGTCCCATGTCGACCTTAAGCTTGTGCCGACCTGTCAATGTCAACCATTTCAAGGTGTCAACCTAGTCACTGTCGACGTAGACATTGTCTATCTCTTATAATGTAACAGTTTGATGATCATCATTTTCTTAATTTTTTTTTTTTTTTTAAACTGTTCGGAAATCACACTTGTCATTATACAACATGGCTGCAACCTTCAGTCATGGCTTTTACTAACTGAATCTTTGGATTTCGTAAGTCTGTTTAAGATGGGCTACACCTGACCCCAAATGGGCATATAATCATCAGGGAGTTAATTAGCACTGTGTTTGAGTAAACACCAGGGAGCATGCATCAGTAACTCAAGCTCCGTACACACTGAGCAATATATTGCCCAGTGTCCTGTTTTCATCAGCGACCAGAGACTTTCTGCCGGGGGGAAACCGCTGATCGCAGGAGAATGCTCCTCTGACCAGCGTCCACCCCAGCGCTGGTCGCGAGATCGCGCCCCGGCGACAGTCGCCCCATACACACAGGGATATGGTCGCTTAGTGGCATGTGTTCGGGGCTTTAGATTGAATAATATTCTGGATTCTGTTGCTTGTGATACATTTCATTTAAAGGTTTTCATTCTCCCATTGAAAGAAAATCTGGAACAAACTCATGATATATATTTCTCTCACAGTAGAATCAATTGTGTGATATGAATGAATCAATAATATTTCAAATGGATTCATTCTCCTCTCAGTCGATAATTATTCAGTACCGTAATTGGAAAGGCAGGCGTAGAATTCTGTTCCTCATCATCTGTGTGGTGGCAGGTTATCAGTGAAGATGTTCTAAGAGTCAGACATTTCTCTGTGAGATTAGACCGAAGTCATTAACCTTTTCTACTGAGCAGTAGGTGGCACAGCTGATTGAAACATATTGCTACCGAGCTGACAAAGGCAGTTAGACAATAGAGAAATCCAATATCTAACACCACTCGCTTGGACTTGTGAAACAAATCAATGATTGCTACTAAATAGAACATCATTTTCTTGATACATTATTTATGAGAAAGGAGATTTACACAAATCTGTTTCTCCATAACTTGCTGTATGAAAGACCAGGAAGTTAGACATGCTATTTTATTTTTCAGTACATACAGGACCTATTTTCTTTTACAGTACATACAGGACCTTATTCTGGTCCATTCACAGTGGCCCATTCTTTCCTCAATGCGCAATACTGCCACCTTACGGGGGACTTGGGGTGGCAGGCAGGGGTACCCGCCCATGGGAACGCCAAGCACTTCATGAAAACACTGGGCGTTCCCATGGTAATCAGGAGAGAGGGTGTGCCGGCGCTGGCTGCTTCAATAAGATGTATTCAACGGTTTGAAAAAGTATAAATTTTTATTTTAAACAATATTCTATCAATACATTTCTAAAAGACAAATATGTATGCATACATGAATAATAAAACTATAAGGTAATAAAAATGAATAAAATATCACCTGGATATGGGGCTGGTCCAGGGAAGGTGACTCCAGAATGTCCTTGCCTTGGATTGTAAAAGGCTCCCTATTTGGCGAATGTCCTCCTTTTAGCTGGATTTAGGAATATGGCGTATATCCCAGATGAAGGTCCAGTTTTTTTTTTTTTTTGACAATTAACCTGTGTCCACATCAGTCATTGTTCGACACTTGTTTACTGTGTTGCTCGTTTTGTCCCAAGTTTGTCTAAATTATTATAGATCATCAGCGGAGAGGCCGCTTCCCTCGGAAACTCCCATCCCCCATTCCAGACCCTCTTCCTTGTCAATTGCCTAGGGAATTGGTGGATCTCCCTGTACCACTCTTGTTTCAAAATATTCTGTGTTCTGGAGGGTTTGCTTGATCCTGCCCTGGAGATCACTCGGTATGAAGGTCCAGTTTTTAAGTGGAGTTTTGGGTCGTCGTCGGGAATGAAAGGACTGGTCACTCTTTGGGGTGGATGGGGGGTCCAGACACATGGAAATAATAGGCTCAACACGTTTCCCCGGCTGTATCAGTGGCCGGCTTCCTCAGGAGCAAGTGTGGACTGATGTTCAAAGCCCAGTTTAAATAGCCTTTTACAATCCAAGGCAAGGACATTCTGGAGTCACCTTCCCTGGACCAGCCCCATATCCAGGTGATACATAAAAAGGATGGTAATATAACATTTCATTATGGAGTCCTAGACTTTCTATTGCGCAAAATTGCTCACATCAAAAATCCTACAGCACCCATTGAATATTTTATTCATTTTTCTTACCTTATAGTTTTATTACTCATGTATGCATACATATTTGTCTTTTAGAAATGTATTGATAGAATATTGTGTAAAATAAAAATGTATACTTTTTCAAACCGTTGAGTACATCTTATTGAAGCAGCCAGCGCCGGCACACCCTCTCTCCTAATAATTTTTTGTTGGGCCTGACAACCCAGTGCCGGCCGCTTAGTGATAGCGCACCACTCAAAACCCCTTGTTCCCATGGTAATCGCCCGGTAATGTGGGTACCAGGGTCAGGCAGCTGACATCAAAGGATGTCAGCTGCCTGCACGCTTCCTTCAGAATGTGCACGCACATCTAAGGTTGCTCTAAGCAACCTTACATATTCATGCCCATTCCACATGATTCGATGGTCAGTGACCATCAAATGTTGTGGGTGTTCCCCACGCAGGCTGCGAATGGATACATAAACGTATAACATCCATTTGCAGCCAGTGCATGTGAACACACGCTGCTAATGGGTAGCGGCCAGGCCACCATTCATTTGATATTTCAATATATAAATTATACAGTCACTAGAAGAATTAGGGTCTGATTCATAGGTGGACACATTGCTGGTCTTTTCTACAGCCTTAGAGTGGAACGATTGACGGTTACTGAACCGTTGGGGCAATTAAAACGCAGGCATGTTGGGGCCAGCTACTGTATCCTTGTAAAAGGTGGTACTGGTTCCGGCATCTTCGTTCCAATGGACATCATGAGCTATCATAGGGTTGCACCGAACCTTATACACAAGCATACTCTGTATAAAAGACAGCTGCTACTGTGTTAGCATATTTCCTGAATACAAAGATGTAGCAGCTACATGATTGAGGTCTACCTCCATCTCAGGACCTAATGTTTGGAGCGGACTAGCATGTAAAGGTGCATTAGCCTGTGTGGTTTGTTGGTTGCATATGTTCCATGCACATGTAACATATTTGCTAAACCACTGTCTCTTGTGTTTGGATAAAAAGCAGCCAGTATAAAATGTTATGTAATACAACCATTGTTATAGTACATTACTAAATAAGCTGAGATACAGTATCAGTCAGTAAATATATTTAAGCAAAAAAAGGTGTTAGGTGACCCGCGCTTTAAATAATCTATATGTTAGAATTCTTCTCTGGGGAAGAGGCTTACAAAGAATTCTAACATATAGATTATTTGTATTTAAAGCGAGGGTCACCTAACACCATTTTTTGCTTGTCTATGTTCACCAGGGTTGGGCGTTAACCCATATTAGGAGACCCGCTGCTAATTGTACATTGTAGTAAATATATTTATTCTGCACCATCCATATGATTAGTTCCAGAATTCTCTGACAGACTAACAATGTAACCATTACAGCAACAGACTTTATTACCTGACACTTCTAGTGTCATTCTTTCATCTTCCTATATACTGTATATAGGACCTAATTCAGACTTGGGTGCGATATGCAGGGCCGCCAAGAGAAATCCTGGGCCCCGGTACAACAACTTCCTGGGGCCCCCACAAACAGAGCTCCTCTGCAGACCTGTTGTTACGCCACTGCTTCCAAGGTGGATACAGGGACAAAAATGTAGACCGTAATGTCTATTACACGTCACACACCCATTACATATTATACCACATGCCATAATGCTCATTAGATGTTATGCCACACACTGTAGTGGGAAGTACACATTATGCCATACACCGTAATACCTATTACATATTTTACCACATGCCATAATGCCCATTACACATTATTCCACACACCGTAATGCACATCGCATATTAGGGGGTTAATATGCTCATTGCTATTGGATTAACCTGCTCTGCCAGGTGTTACATGCTCTGCCAGGGGTTAACATGCTTGTTGCCATTAATTTATATGCTTTCCAGGGGTTAACATGCTTGATGTCATGGAGTTACAGTACATGCTCTGTCAGGGGTTACATGCTGACTTCCAGAGTCGGTTCTCAGCCCCAGCAGCATGCAGGGAGGCAGCAGACACAGAGCAACCAGCCACCCACCTTCCACCTTGGAACACAGTGACCTAGACATGGATGGGGAACCAGGTCTGGGACTGCTGGGCTGGAGACATGGCATTGGCACCTGCTGCTGCTGGTGGTGGCTGGGATGGGAATGTGAGGAGCGGGGAACAGCTGACTCCGGCGCACTCAGACCCAGCCTACTCGCCACCTAATTTTTTTTTTTTTAAAACTGTGTGTCCAGACTAGGGCCCCCCTGACAGGCCCGGGCCCAGGTAAACTGTACCTGCTCCCCCCCTCTCTCGGCACCCCTGGCGATATGCAATCTTGATGCCGACTTTTACAATGTCCCGACAGTCGGCTTGTTTTCGCTCTGCTTGACAGATCCTCAACTGGTGGAATTCTCTCTGTCGAGCGGGGGCAAGTGGGCGTGTTGGGGAAAACGGCCGTGGACTGTTGAGAAATGGCTGTGAATTTCGACAATCCACGGTTGTCGGAAATGGCAGCGTTGAATAGGCGGCGGCCACTATTTTCCCTGTCGGAAATAGAGGCAAACATTGAATATCGTCCTTGATCGGAAAGAACCATGCGGCACTGCAGGTGGGGCTGATGCAACATGTGCAGCTAGTTAGATTTGGGTTATTTTGTTTCCATGCAAGGTAAACCCTGCAATTTATAGTTGTTTGAACCCACCTCACCCAAATCTAAATCTCTTTGCACATGTTACATCTGCCCTACCTACAGTGCAGCATGATTTTGTCTATTTGAGAAAAATGTGCTTTGCGATGAAGTGTGAATTAGGCCCATTGTACTGTTGTGTGTGCTGCTGGAAGATGAATGCAAATGTACTCATTCTCATAGCGTTCTATAATTGTTTATATTCTTCCAGCTTGGCTCGCAGTTACCCAAAAGTGCTTTTTCCAATATGATTAAGCACAACTACGTATTGCAGAGACTTGACCTACGGAGCTGCTCTGACTGGTTAACAGACATGGAGCTACTTCCAGTTATCGGGCAGAATCATCATCTCCTTCATATCAATCTGAACAGTTGTGTGCAGCTGACGCGGCAGTCCTTGGTGGCTATCTCCCTCAGCTGTCCTTACTTACAGAATATATGCCTGGGTCACTGTGAGTGGGTGGACTGCCTCTCCCTTCGCAGCCTGGCAGATCACTGTAAACATTTAGAGGCCGTGGACCTGACAGCTTGCCGTCAGCTGAAAGACGACGCAATATGTTATTTGGTGCAAAAGAGCAAGCAAATTAGGTCCCTTTCTCTGGCTGTCAATGCAAACATTACTGATATTGCTGTGGAGGAAACTGCAAAAAATTGCAGAGAGCTGGAGCACCTGGATTTAACAGGATGTCTACGTGTGAAGAATGAATCCATCAGGTAACATTTTTTTCAAATCACGTTGTATTTCCACTAAAAGTTAATTGCAGGTGATGTGACAGGTTTTAATACAGGTAGTATAAAGCAAGGGATGCTAGAATTTGTACTGTAATCCTTTCTCTACTCGTACTATCAGCTCCTACCAGTCATTTTTCAAACCCTACCTGTAACATGACAGGTAGGAGCTGATTGCCTGTTATCACTCTCCAGGTTATCACTTTTTGAAGCTTGATACATCTGGCCATCGCCATTTGTCTATCATAGAAAAGTAAATCAATAATGTAAAAAAATGGCGTAAGCCAGTCCTGGTTTATCAAACCAGCTGCTTGTTCCCAGTAGCCATTCTCTACTGCAATAGAATGACAGCTACACTAATTCTCTATGTAGAAGCTAGTATGGTTAGGTTAGTTAAACAGATACACAGGTAATACAGTTGTGCTCATAGGTTTACATGCCCTAGCAGAATCTGTGATTTTCTGGCCATTTGTCAGAGAATATGAATGATCACTCAGAAACTTTTCTTTCACTCATGGTTAGTGGTTGTGTGAAGCCATTTATTGTCAAACAACTGTGTTTACTCTTTTTAAATCATAATGACAACAGAAACTACCCAAATGGCCCTGATCAAAAGTTTACATACCCCAGTTCTTAATATCGTGTATTGCCCCCTTTAACATCAATGACAGCTTGAAGTCTTTTATGTTAGTTGTGGATATGGCTCTTTATTTTCTCAGATGGTAAAGCTGCCCATTCTTCTTGGCAAAAAGCCTCCAGTTCCAGTAAACTCTTGGGCTGTCTTCCATGAACTGCATGTTTGAGATCTCCCCAGAGTGGCTCAATGATATTGAGGTCAGGAGACTGAGATGGCCACTCCAGAACCTTCACTTTATTCTACTGTAGCTAATGACAGGTCGACTTGGCCTTGTGTTTGGCCTTGCCCATTCATGTTAGAATGTCCAAGTATGTCCCATGCGCAGCTTCCTGGCTGATGAGTGCAAATTTTCTTCCAGTATTTTCTGATAACATGCTGCATTCATCTTGCCATCAATTTTGACCAAGTTTCCAGGGCCTTTGTAGGACACACATCCCCAAAACATCAGCGATCCACCTCCGTGTTTCACAGTAGGAATGGTGTACCTTTCATCATAGGCCTTGTCGACTCCTCTCCAAATGTAACGTTTATGGTTGTGGCCAAAAAGTTAAATTTTGGTCTCATCACTTCAAATGACTTTGTTCCAGAAGTTTTGAGGCTTGTCGCTGTGCCGTTTGGAGTATTTATGCGGGATGCTTTGTGGCATTTGCTTAGTAATGGCTTTCTTCTGGCGACTCGACCATGCAGCAAATGCCTCCTTATTGTGCATCTTGAAACACTCACACCACTTTTTTTTTCAGAGAGTCCTGTATTTCAGCTGAAGTTATTTGTGAATTTTTCTTTGCATCCTGAACAATTTTCCTGGCAGTTGTGGCTGAAATTTGTGTTGGTCTACCTGACAGTGATTTGGTTTCCACAGAATCCCTCATTTTCCACTTCTTAATTAGAGTTTGATTGGCATTCTCAATTGCTTGGATATCTTTTTTATATCCCTTTCTTGTTTTATACAGTTCAATTACCTTTTCCCGCAGATCCTTTGACAATCCTTTTGCCTTCCCCATGACTCAGAATCCAGACATGTGAGTGCAGCACTGGATAAAAGATGCAAGGGTCTTTCAGGAGAACTCACTGATCTTTTATACACATACAGTACACTGATTACAAGCAAACAGATCACAGGTGAGGATGGTTACCTTTAGTAGCCATTCAAACCCATTTGTGTCAACTTGTGTGCATGTTATCAAGCCAAAATTTCCAGGGTATGTAAACTTTTGATCAGATTCATTTGGGTAGTTTCTGTTGTCTTTATGATTTAAAAAGAGTAAACACAGTTGTTTGACAATAATTGGCTTCACCCAACCACTAACCATGAGTGAAAGAAAAGTTTCTGAGTTATCATTCATACTCTCTGACAAATGGCCAGAAAATAAATTCTGCTAGGGTATGTAAACTTATGAGCACAACTGTATATACTGTGACTGAGGACTGCCCAATGTCCTTCTGCCTTTGCATACTCCATCTAACGTACTTACAATTAGTGACCATTGTTCCACTTGTAATATCTGCAGAACAATACATCTTTAACATATTCAGAAGTACAGTACGTAGGTGAGGATCACATCAGGTTACAAAAACACATTTAAAGCCTGTCTCCAGAAATAGCTATTCCAAGCAGACTGCTACAAAAAAGCATCCACTTCCGGTGTAATACTATTTAAAGCTACCCACCAACAATAATCTTGGGCTGCAGGCAAAATCTTTGTTCTGTATGTGCTTACAATGGGATTTTCAAAGACCATTAAATAAATAATCACACAAGTGTTAGATTTAAATCTGGTGTTGCTCTGCAGGAGAAATATCTATTAATGTTTCAGAAGTGAAGTCATAAATCATTTATGGAGCCTTTGAAAATTAGTGGAATTTTAATCCATTGAAAATCTTAATTTACCCAGTTTCTCAAATGCAAAGTACCATGTGCTTATATCTATGACCCCACAGTTTCTTCTGTGCTCACAGCCGCCGTTCAGCATTATCAAAACCCTTGTGCGTTCCCAAAAAAGTCTGTCGGGAACTGAAGGACTTTATGTGAACTGAATGTGGGGGACACGGCAGTCGAGCTTGCTCGACCACCGTGACCCAGTCCCGTTCTCGGTCAGCTTGACCAAAAACATGCAGGCGGTTTTCAATGTTCCACCTGCCAGGGAGCAAGAAGGGGGCGTGCCCACGAGTTCTCGGCAGAACAAGCCCAACAGCTTGTGATTTCGGGCTCGTTCTGCCGAGATACCCTGCTCAATGTTGTCGGGAAAGACCGTATTGAATAGGGCCCGGCGGGTATTTCCCCGATGGGAGATGCTTGCCGGTGATTGAATATCCCCCTAAATCTTGAATAATAATCTTATTCAGGGCAGTTGTTTATTTAAATCATCTGAGAGGGCAAATTAGGTATTGGGAAATCTCTTGTACCGTCCTGTAAACAGATTACGAATAGTCGCAGAATGGGAAGTCAGCCATGGCAGTAGATACTTTTTTTTTATTTGATCATCTCCGATAAAGGATATTTTTATATTCTGATTAGTTTGTGCTGTAGAAAATTTTACTTTTGTACATATCATTAACATACAGCTTAAATCTGAGTTGTTTTACAGAAAACATTAATCAAAAGCCACAAAGATACTCCCCACTCTGATAGCACTTACTGAGCAAAGGTGGCCTAAAACCTGTACTACCACTTACAGACTTTTCCACACCTGCCCATTCCCCTGGCAAGGCCTAGGGTTTGCAAGGGTGCCTCAGGTTGGGGGTCCACAAATTATTTATGCTCAGTGATAGGCAAAACCAGTGCTGGTGGCTGCCAATGATAAAATATATGGACAATTAGAACCACAGCTATGTTCCCCACCACATAGCTGAATTTGAGGGTGACCGTTAAGCACAATTTACTTTTATCATTTTTATTTATCCATAAGAAACTTTTTAACTAGGGGCGCCTTGAACAAATCCTGATTAAGAAGGTTTTGGAACCACTGGCCTAGGGTCTACTTCTATGTTTCAACGAGAGAGAGATAAAGTATTCCTAAATTGGGGCACTCGCTGGAGAAAGTTTGTGTTGAAAATCAGAAAATTTGTGTGCTTTCTTTTTTTTTTTTTTAACACAAACGTTCACAATTTGTCAATAAGTTTGTCACTTCTGCTTGTGATTAAAAAAACATTTTCCAACAAAAATAAGCTCAGTGCAAGCAGGGATGTGACAGCGGTCTTACGTTTATGCCTCTGTATCAGTCTAATCACTTATAGTACCTCATAAGCCTTAACATTACATATAACTTTAATCCCAGATTTTAGAAAGCTTCATTTGTTTTGTGGTATAACAATAGTTTTTTCCCCCCCTGCAGGACCCTAGCAGAGTACTGTACCAAACTGAAATCTCTCAAAGTAAAGCATTGTCACAACGTGACTGAAACCAGTCTAGGAAACCTGCGGAAGAGAGATGTCACTTTGGACGTGGAGCCTCCCTTACAGAGAGCATTGGTTCTGTTGCAGGATGTTGTCGGATTTGCGCCATTTATTAACCTGCAAATATAGAAATCTTTCCAGAGCAAGGCTACACATCTTATTCACCACCATGAGGAATGCAATCACGTGCCATAACACGACGATACCGGCGCAGTATACAGCCAGACTTTATACTGGCAGTAAACATTTCATAAGGTGCTGTAAGGACAGAGGACATTACTTTGTGGCTGCAGGCAGCGGAGATTTACTGCCATAATTCAATAGGAGGTTGATGGTGATTATTAGCACATCAGGATCTTTGATTTGTTGACCTTTTACAGCAGACTACCCCGCTGGTGAGACTACGGATGGGTTATTTATTACTGCAGAACCAGATAAGATATATATACACAGTGTCACTCTCTCTAGCCAACCTCATGCAGCATTTGGAGTGGGGCTCCTCTGCAGACAAGGCTCACAGTATAGCTTGTGAATATGAGTGCTAGAGTTAAGTCGTTTGCCTGATGTATTCTGTGGTTAAATATTTAATAAACTGTAAATATGATTTCATAAAAGTAGTTTTATATTTATTTCACTTTCAGTAAGTTACAGAATAAGAAACCTGCAATTGCAGCTATGCTGTACCAAATTATGAGAGCTCTAGGGCCTGATTCGGAGCTGTAGGCAGGGCAGATATTTATGGATCGGAGTGATTCTAGGCAGACTAAGTATGGGTCACGGTCCCATGCGACAAGGTACCTAGTCAGGGACAATTGCAAAATATACAGGGATGTTGCAATCATTTCCAGGGAGCGTCTCAGCCTACAATTGCAATCACATATGCACAAAACATGGTGCTGGCATCCCAATTCCTGTGGCCAGTCTGCATGACCAAAGGGTTACTCAGGAAGTAGATGTGATGCATCCGGTGGGCGTCTCGATAGAAACCCATGCATGCTATCAGTTGCATGTATTTGCATATCCGCTGCATTTACATACATCTCTAGATCACGTTCATAGTAAATACGTTGATGAGTTACATATACTCTTAACCCTTTGAGTGCCAAGTGAATTTGTCAAAATTGGTGTAAAAATTGTCAAGCAAACATTTATGTTCATTATAGTGACCTGTAATGTACCTTTATATAGGAAATATAATCTATTTTTAGACAACAGTTTTTATTTGAATTTATATAACATATGTGAGCGATGCTGGCATTTTTAGTGGATATTTTGCGCATCTCTCAGAGATGTTGGCACTTAAAGGGTTAGACACAATGTTATTGATCATCTTTTATCAGTACATAAGCTATTGGAAGTGAGAGATGTGGAGATACAATGCACCATTTTTCCATAACGCTGATTTTCACCTTTTTTGTGGTGAGCAAGTCTGTATATGTACTTTGTACAGCCACTAATGGGATTAATGAGTCCGATGTACATGCACCATCAAAGTCTGACCTATTATTATTTTTGGACTATGGCCCTCATTCAGTATGGATCACATATGAGAAGCTGCTTGCAGCAGTTGAGCATATGCAATCCTCAGCAGTGCAAATGCAGGAGGTGCATACCACCCTCTGCCCGCATTTGCCATTACTAAAACTGCAATGCAATTGTAGTTTGGGATGAACATTGCAACCATCAGTTGGGATGTTCATCTTCAATTGCAGCATAAGCAAGTCTGTCCTTACGCAGGTTTGCAGTCACAGAGGGCTTTGTGAGGCCAAATAAAACGGTTACCTGGCCTTGTCACGCGCCCGGTTTCCCATCCACCTCTGGCCTCCCCTCTAACACCTCTTCCTGTCAGGCAGAAGCGGTCCCAATACTGCGATGCATGGCTGTAGAGTTACTGTATATCCCCCCAATTCTGCACATGTGCAGAACGAGTCCTGTGCGCGCACAGTTTTACAAAAACCAGGAAACTGCGGGTTAGATTGCTTATGCAATCCACCCTTAATAGGGCCCTAATGTTCTTTACCTCTTATCCATATTCGGCTGGGCTGAATTACAAGCCATATCTCTAAACCAGGAATAACTTGAAAAATCTCCACTCAATGAAGGGCAAACAATTGTATACCCTACAGCATCATGCAGATCTGCCTTTATGCACCAGATCATGTGGTTACAGTACCTTTGTTAAACAGGTTGCAATAACTCAGAAATAGCTGCAAGATCTCAGAGCAGGAGGAAGATTCATACATTTTAGGAATGAAAAAATAATCACAATGAGTCTGAACACTGTGATGGAATGTGCCATTTATTGAACTTTACAATCATATGAAAACGAAATAAATACACACATTTTATATTTTGTACAACATGGTTCTTACCTGCCAACAAATTCTAATCTAATATTAGCTGTACTGAGAAATCAAGGGTGCAGAACATATATACAGTATAGTTCTGCTATTAAAGGCAACATGTAGGATATATGCTGCACGTGAGTAGTTATTCTGCATTCAGCGTTAGCATATTTTGGCAATGCGTGGTTAGTCAGTTGGTCTATTGGAAGCTCTGGTCTTCAGAAAGGCCTGCTAACATAGGTACAGTCTGTGGGACTGCTGTACTGTGTTTCCGTTGTATGGTTATATCCCCCCCCCAAATGTACGATTCTAGGTCACTTTTAGGATAGTTCCCATTCAACCTGCACTGTAAAGATAAACAAATGAAACTCCTGAAACTGGTGCTATGGGAGACTAGTGAACAGGCACATATTGGCTCCATCTAAACAAAACATCTTATTATCAACAGTCCTGTATATTGGACACTGCAATGCTTGTCTAACTACAAGAGATACCCCCTTCATCAGTCTACTGCTTCTACCTACCCCACCCTTTTGCCCATTATTAAATCCTACTTCTACCATTAAGCTGGAGGTTGGGAGTAGGCCGAGCATGCAAATATTCCCATCAAAATCAACAGGGGTATCCAATTATTGCTGAAGAAAAATCGGGGATCTAAATTAGGTCATTGCTCCAAAATACATATTATCCTGAAAACACACAGGTTCAGTACATCCTGTGTGTTTTCAGCCGCCGTTACCCGGTTTTCGCTCAAAATCGGGGCTGCTTTTGGAGGATTTGGTTCTACCTGTTTCCTGCTTAACAGGACTAATTGGATAGTTCCTGGTGCGGCAATAACCCGCATTCAATAATCGCAGGTAATTGGATGCCCCCCTAAAAAATGTATTGCAATTTATAAACTTAAACACACACACACTTATCTCAGTCCCCCCCCCCCCCCCCCCCTCATCCATTTCACATTTCCCCTGCAGCTCTTACGCCCACGTTCATTCCACGCTCCTTTATAAAGCAGGGCTGTTACATCATTACTGTGACACTGGAGAACTATAGATAACATAAGATCAGCCACATTGCCTGTCAGTTTTATTACTGCTGTACTACAACAATGTCGGCATACTGACCAAACAGCATATTGGCTAATGCAATAAATAGATGCTTTAGGTTACAAAATATTCAATTGATATTTTGTTGAATCGCAAATTAAATCATCTGTATGCACAGCAAACATTAAGCTTAAAGATCTGTCTCCTTGTTTTCTGAAGAAAAAAATAATAAAGCGATTTATACAATTTTTCGTTTTGCTCCATTTAAAGAAAACTTCATCAAAATGTTTTCATTAAGTATTGACCAATGTAATTGCTGTACATAAAACTAGGAGGCTGTATGAGTCGTACACTGCGATATAAAGGGTGTTATTGCTTAGGAGTATTGCTTTGTTTTGTGATGTGTGTAGCATCTATTGATTTCTAATAAACCCATAATGAAAATAGTATATAAAATACAGCAAAGGGTAAGGATCTGAAAAACCAAAAACACTGTAAATATACTTTTTCACATGACTGGGGAAGCAAAGTATTAAAGGAACATATATTAAACCATATGTGTGCTGTAAATGTGTAACATTGACATAAGAATAACACAACAGTAGTGGGTACCAAAAATGTCAGTAAGTCACAACTATACACTATAAACAGTTTGCTTGATCTAATACTAGATATATTCTGAGACAAGTTTCTGGTTGCTATGATGCTACCGCACATTTGAGTTTTGTTTACAAAGAACACCTTGTGTTTCCTATTGTCATTTACAGCAGCCTCACGAGGGCCAATGCTGCTGAATGACAGTGGCTGGATTGGAATAAGTAGCTGGATAACACACAGGGCAACAGAGGTCTTCCTACCAGACTGGCCAACTGGATGAATACTGATCCAATCAATGTCAGTTGGATTACATAATGTACTCTATGCTGCAAAACTGGGAATATCACCCAAACTGCGGGTTCTCTGGCCAGCTTTAGACTATTGGCTCTCTTTGACTAAATCTTAAATGCATACTGTAACCCAGTATATTTATCAGTATCGGGGGGGGTCACCAGATCTCCTATCCCATTGAGCTGTTGTGGGAGCAGCTTGGCCATATGGTACGCAAGTAGTGACCACAAGCCAATCCAACTCATGGGAGTTGCTTCAGGAAGAATGGGGTGAAATTTATTCAGATAACCTAAACAAATAAACAGCTACTGTATAATGTCAAGGTCTTTCTTCCTTCTATAAAGCATTAGTATAAGGAAGAAAAGTTTTTGGTTTATGGACTATTGCAATTTGCCAAAACAAATTACAATAAGGGAGTTTATATCACTTTCACTGACTACATACGCAGTATCCCACCCCAATAGTATCTTGCAAATGCCACACCCTAAGATTATACTTATATGAAAAGGTATTGCGGTGACCACTTCATTTTCATACCCATTAATATAAATTTCTAAAGGAAACCTGCACAAACAAAATATATATTTTTTTTTGGGTGAGGCTCAACCATAAAGAAAGAAGAAAAAAAAAGTTTACTTCCAGTACATCAATGTACTACTGTCTGTGTTCGCCAGTGGCCGTTTCCCCCATCAGTCAAGTATTCCAAGGCACACAAACAGTCCAAGTTGTGAGGATATCCAGGCTCTATCACAGATGGAGAACTCAAAATTACTGATCTACTATCTCAGTTACTTGTGCCCAAGTGCAAATATGTTCTGCTACAGCTTTGCTGAGTATAGCATCTTGCTGTAGAGGGCTCGCGATGTGAACGCATGCGTATATGCAACTCACAGACTAGAATGAGCGGTGGGTGCATGTGCCCGCAAACTCCCATTGAAGTCTATACTTAGCGGGAGCGAACCTGCAACTCTGTATAAAGGACACCTCTTTAATACCGGGACCATTAGTGTGAGGCCAAGGTTAGAAATACTGCTCTGTTTGGAAATTACACAAGGGAGGGGCAACATAACCGTCTGACCTTGTTTCAAGCAGGAAGAGAATGAATAATGAAACACAAAGTGGATCTGGATGGGTTCAATAATAGTAGAGGCATGGAAAGATTATTTTTTTTCTCCTCAAACAAAATTATTTTTATTTTTGTTAAAGGCGCAGTTATACAGGCTTTCTCCCACTATACTTCAGGAACATTAAATTGGGGTGGTCACATCCTATATAATAAAGGCCACATTTAGCGCTGAGGCCTTATTAAGCAACTACAGTCCCAGCAGGACATAATAACAGTAATGTCAGCAACAATGGCTGTGCGCAACTGAACAGAGCAACACTTTATTTGCTCTGTTGGGCACCAGCCAGTGGCCGTCAGCATGCAAAACATGTGAATCCCCCCATAAAGGAGAGGAGCAGTGTTAGCAGTTCACTACTAGATGCTCTTGCTTTCAAATATGATCCCCATCAACTTGTACCCATTCTTCCTAGTTTCCTAAATCAATAAAACACATCTTAAAGACAAACTTGGGCCAACAAACTTGGGCTTGTCCATTATCACCCCTGTTATTTAATCTAGCGATAGATCCGCTTATTAGAATATTTCACTCACAAAAAGAATGGAAGGGGGTTCAATTTGGAACAACGGAACTGAAAGTATCTGCTTACGCAGATGACCTCCTTCTTTATTTTACGAACCCACAAAAAGCATTCCCTGGTTTATTAAAAACTTTAGGGGAATTTGAACGCATATCGGGATTTACGATTAACAAGTTAAAAACAAAGGCACTGGCCCTACATAGAGAGGCGAAAACAGGATGGACAAATGAGTTCCCGTTTCTATGGGCAGACCATCATATTACATATCTTGGACTTATAATAACAGCAAATCTATCAGACTTATACCGGGCAAACTATTCTCACATAATAACAAAAATTCTAGCAGATTTACGGGCTTGGAGGTCCTTACCAATATCTTATATAGGAAGATGCCAGCTAGTAAAAATGATATCCTTCCCCCGTTTGCTGTATGTCATTCAGACACTCCCATTAATGATCAGGGATTCGGATATACAAATATTAAACAAAGCAATTAGTAGATTTATATGGGAAGGGAAGAAACCCAGAATCTCGATGTATAAATTAACCCAACAAGCCTCATTGGGTGGCATAAACTTACCATGCATTAAGAGCTACACGCTGGCAGCAAATCTGAGGTACGCATTAGATTGGGTACACTCGACTGAAAGCTATGTAAACCTGGAGATAGAACAAGCACTCTGTCCAGAAGTACCATTGACCAGCCTGCTGCATATGAAGCCGTCAAAATATCCATCAAAAATAAATGGCAATCCGTTACTAGCGGCGACTTGTGCAGCATGGCGAATTAGCCGCTCTAAATTAAAAATGTCTCCATATAAAACCTTATTCCAACCATTATTATACAACATGGCAACAGGCTCGCCAATACTTCAGGACGCTAGGATGACTAAAAGCTATGATAGAGCAGGAATGCGCCTGTTATACCATATAATGGACGAAAGATGTACAACTATACTAACACATCAGGCGTTATGTGAAAAATTCGTAGATATTAAAATACCCATGTTTGCATACTTTCAGCTGAGAAGTTATGTCCTAAGTGCCATGATAGAAATATCAAGGTTGGATGAGGGAAAAAATTTAGACAATATGATAAAAAACATAAATAAAAATAAAACAAACAAAACTTCAGTGATATATCCATACCTTAAGAAACAAATATTGACGGAGGAAACAAGTGCAGGGTTCATAAAATGGTCAAACGACCTCCCAGGCACAACACCACAAATAATTCTAAAAGCATTCGTACGCCTGAACAAGACACTAGTCTCTGCCACATATGCAGAGATGCAATACAAATTGTTACACCGAGCGTATTATACGCCAAAACGAAGATGGCAGATGGGCATAGCAATAGACTCAGCGTGTTTCAAATGCAAAATGTTAGATGCAGACATAATGCATTGCATGTGGAGATGCCCAGAGGTAGATAGGTTCTGGCAGGAGGTCTGCAGATATATATCAACCAAATATAGTATAAATATACAGCTGACACCAGAATGGGCTTTATGGGATATATATAACCAAACGGGGGATATAGGCTTGACATATGGCCAAAGGACATTTATAGCAAAAATATTTGCTGCAACACGCAAAACAATCCTATCACAATGGGTAGAAAGCAACACTCTGAATATAAAGCTATTAGAACCCCGAATTGCCCACCTGTTTCAAATGGATTGGCTAGAGATGTCTTTAAACAAGGGAAAAAAAGCAGAGAAACTGTTCTCGATCTGGATGCCATATGTCAAATCTCTAACCCCCGAAACCAAGGAATCCCTGAGACAAGCTATAAAAGAGTTGTCCTGGTATAATTCGGAGATAGCAAGAACTGGGGCACACCCATTTTAAAAGAATTAGAATAGAAGGATATATATACAAAGAGGTTACATGGAAGGCTAGGGTAATGCAGATTCTTTTCTTTTTTTTTTTTTTTAAATGTTCTATATGTAATGTATGTATTTGTATGTAATGTGTGTTTTATATGTAATGTATGTAATATATGTAGGCACGTATGCTATACGAGGATGCCTAAAGTATGTTATTGTTCTTTTTGAAAAATAATAAAATATTAAAAAAAAAAAAAAAAAAAAAAAAAAAAAAAAACATCTTAAAGACAAACTTGGGCCATCGGCCATTATAAAATGTACATGCAATACCCTTTAGACGGAGTACAATTAGTATGATGCACTCGTGAGGAACATATATATGATGTGATAGTTACATGGAGCGATCAGGAGAGAAGCCCATTATAGAGTGCAGTACACAACATTGGTGTACTGCTGACAGTGAGGGACTCACACAGGTCATCCCTCTAAACCAGGGCTGGGCAATTGTGGCCCTCCAGATGTTGATGAACTACACATCCCAGCATGCCCGGCATCAGTTTCAGCATGGCCAAATATAAAAACTAATGCAAAGCGTCCTGGGATGTGTAGTTCATCAACATCTGGAGGGCCGCAATTGCCCAGCCCTGGTCTAAACTCACTAAACCCTCTCCGTGCCATGGGGCTCATCAATGTACCACCTTGCAGTTGCATCCACCTTTATGCGCCAACAAGTTCCTGCTAATAAAGCATGGATTTTACCAAGGAAAAATCTGTCATGATCACACCAACTACACTGTGTACTGAATTCCTAGGATCCCCTCCTCCTCTATAAGGTGGACCTGTTCAGATGCCAATCTTATTATATCACCTGGTTTGGTAGAATAATAGCTATTAAAATCAATCTCCAACACGCGGGCCCAACTCCTATTGGTAGTCACCGCTGTGTGTTTAGGAATAGCTGAAGGCAGGGTTACAATGATCTTTCTAGCTCAGTGCTGCACCTGTTCTCCATGTTATTGGACTGTCTGACCTCATCTAATGGAAACTTGAACACAGAGACCTGTAAATCCACATCATCATCATTCCCATCCAGTGGCTGTTAGATCATCTCCAAACTCACAAGAGACATAAGGAGGCATCATGAGGCGAAACAGCGACCACAAATATACATGCATGTGTTATATAATAGGAAGGGACCATAAAACATCAGAAAATTCCACATACAGTCATCTCTCTATGTCAGTGGCACATTGTATGGTACTTTGCATTACGTAGCTAGTCAGAACACTGCATAAAAGGTTTTTGTTTCCAACACATGTGACAGTGCTGACAGACTGAACCAGCTAGGTTAATTGTGCTGCTCGGTTACCGGGATGTTCCAGTGTCATACTACTATTGGAATTCATAGCGGTGTGTGTTCAGGAACAGCTCAGAGCAGTGTCACAATGACAAACTTTCTTCCCAAGAGCAAACACAAAAGGAAAATACAATTTACTGACACATGGAAATAGCTGGCGATAGGAGATATTTACATGTAAGTTTCCCCAGGTTTACTCATGGTAATGGAAACCCTTATTAGTGAATAAATAGTTATAGATACTGTAAACGCAACAAACTATTTCTTTTCTCTGGTACAGAGTGTAAACTTATCTAGCCATTCAGTGCACATATCAGAGCTTGGAGAGGCCCCTGTGTCCGGCTACCTCTCAGTGAAACTTGTATTTTCTTGCAGGCTTGAGATTTATATAGGTTTTCTTCATCTCCTCGCTCTCCGGTTTCTTCATATCTTTGTACCTCTCGCCCTTCGTGGTGACCACTTGATTGTCAATGTATCGGACCATTTTTTTAGGTGCCTAGAGTTGCAACAGTAGAAGGCAATGACATATATAGATTATGTAAAACAGAAGATCTGTGTATACAGTCATTTACAGCACTCCTTAAATCTATTACCCCTATCACATGTAGAACTAGGTTAAAGGACAAATAAAACCACTTCCAATATTTTCAAATGTATCAATCTAGCAATAGATAAATATAACAATAAAAAAGCAGATGTGCATTAATATAATACATATAGGCCCTTATTCTGGTTCACTCGCAAAGGCAAATTCCTTTTCAAATGGACAAAACCATGTGCACTGCAGGTGGGGCAGATATAATATGTGCAGAGAGAATTAGATTTGGGTGGGGTTTTTCTTCAAAGTGAGATCTATATTGCAGTGTAAAAATAAAGCAGCCAGTATTTACCCTGCACAGAAACAAAATAACTCACCCAAAATCTAACTCTCTCTGCACATGTTACATCTGCCCCCTGCAGTGCACATGGTTTTGATTTGAGAAGGAATTTGCCAAACTACAGCATATTAAAAAATACCCCCTAGACTAAAGAACCTTGGAACAAGGTGAGACATTAGGATATCCATACAACTGGAGTGCTAATCTCAGATCGGGCAAAAATCACTGGCAATATGGTTGCTGAGCGACCATATTGCCAGCAATTGGAGTGTGCACCGGCGATAAATCGCTGGGTGCACGCTCCCGTTTTTAGCCCACTTATGATCGCAAGCTCCTGCGACCAGCTGATTCCCTCTGCGGCTCCCTTGGCAGATGTTCCCTTTCATCAGTGACCATCTCTGGTCGCTGATGAAAATGGTACACTAAGCAATATATCTCCCCATGTCTGCGTACCTTAAGGGATGCAGATTTCACAGGAATGGTGGCAAATTTTTATCTGGACAGTTGTGTTTCAATATATGGAGCAGGGCAATGGATGTGTTTTTCTGTTCATCTATGTACTTAGAGCATAGTATAGGAGCAGCTTGTAATTCCATCATGTGTGGCTTTACCTCTTTAGGCGCCAATGGTCTGTGGGTCTTTTTGTCTTCTTCACTGTCAACCATCATGTATCTGCAGCAGAAAGAACCACAACACATATATTCCGACATGTTTTTATACTGCATTTTGTCTTTAAATTGTTCTGTAAGGAATTCATGTAGCAGCAGTGTATGGGTAGTCTATGTGAGATGTAGAATTGTCCCCTCGAAACTGCTGTACAGGATGGGAAGGAAAGTCTCTACTGGGGTAGCAGTTAATTTGTTTCCTATAGTTACCTTTTTTTTTTTGCACAACTATAAATAATATACTGCCTGTTTATTATTGTGTTTTAAACATTTGTATTGTATATTATGCCATCTTATGCAAAAGTACCACTGTACAATTTCCGAATAATGAAACATGGTGGCAAAACACATTATCTAGCCAACTTGCCACCGTTACTAACATCTGAAGCCCCTTTCCACAGGCTTAGTATAGAACAGCATCCGCACAGCAACTGATCAAGGTTAAAAAACTGATATGCAATCAGGTCATTGCCTGCTCTATAGTTAGTTAACAACCTCCCATCCCAACATGAAAGCTGGCTGCTGGGGAGTGAAACGGATCATTTACACCAGGCATGTCCAACATTGGCCCTCCAGATGTTGTAAAACTACACATCCCAGCATGCTTTGCAATAGTTTTAGCATTCTCTAATAGCAAAACTGTGGCAAAGCATGCTGGGATGTGTAGTTTCACAACATCTGGAGGGCCAACGTTGGACATGCCTGATTTACACAAACACCATTTATGTAATGTAGAGTACTCAGCTCAGTTGGAAACAGGCTGAAATGATCCTATGAACATTCGATGTCCAGTGCAATACGTGACTCTTACCATTCCATCCAAATGATAAACGTCCCTAAAGATCACCGAGGTGACTTTTTGTAAGTGCACATTGTCAGCCGATCACTGTACATGCTCTATTTGCGCCACAATATTTGCTCATCTGTACCTACGAACATCATGCAGCAGTCCAGATACCAAGAATCGTATAGGACTGGTCTTTGAACAAGGAGTCGGGCCCAGGTGCTGCGTGCACACTGTGCAATAATTGGAATAGGCAGCCCAGAACTGGATTTTAGGCAGAGTGTGTACCCCACTTTAAACAGATGTGTCCTAGCTAGATCTGTAGTCACTACCTGCTACCTAGACTATGGGCAGTATTCAATGAGGCTGATTCGCCATGTTTTATGGCGATTGTGCTATTTTCGTGCTGTACGGCAATTTTTTGACTAAACCGGTGAATCACCCTATTCAATGACCAGATGGCGGATACATTTCAAGGTTTTTATCGCCATGATTCACCGAGTAGCAATCACTATCTTTTTATGGTGAAGAGCAGCCAGCAGGGGGCCGGGAGCCGAGCCGCTCATTAGATATTCATATATTCACTGCACCCGATCATTACATATGCACAATCGGGTGTAGTGAATACCCGGTCCCCTGTTGGCTATCCCGGGGGCAGCCTGTGCTGCCTGGCTCCCGGGGAGCCCACCTCCCCCCCACAAACGTTCTGGGGCAGGCAGGGAGACTTCCATCTCCCTGCCTGCCGCCGTCCTCAGGCTCCCTGCGGCATCGCCGCAGGAGTTCAAATTCGCCGGTCAAGGGGCAGTGAGCCCCTGACTTGTTGAATACTGGAGCCAACGAGGCTCCGGAACGCGGCGGGCAGTGGCGAATGTGCAGCGAATCCTAAACAGGATTCGCTGCACATCGTCAAAATTCTCATTGAATACTGCCCTATGTTGTAGTCTCCTATTAGCAGTCATCATGGGACTGGACTGTGTATCAAGGATTTATCAGTTAACTAAAACAAACACATTATTGGGAGATATACCAGGTCCGCTCGCCCAAATGTGAACGCCTTCTGCAAATGCTACTTTGCTGGATACTTGTTTGTTCCACATTTCATTCCACATTGTAAATCTGACTGCAGTAGTCTTTGGACTCTTATTCCTCAATATATTTTACCAAGGTGCTCATGTAATGTTATATATCGAGAGGAAGAGAAGGCACTCTCAAAAATTCTTCATAACATCATGAACGCACAGGCTAGAATTCATAGATCATGTTAACCACTAGTTGTGATCACACCACCAAGTGCATTATCTCATCTGCTCGCAAACGATGTGACCAGATAAGTATAAGCAGCTCGAAGGAGAGAATCTTCCCACATTGGCCTCTCTCAGCGCTACCTCCTGCTTTCCTGCACCATCCCATCTAGTGTTTGCTGTGCTGCTAAACACCACTGGCAGGGCCTTCCACCCATTGGCTGCAGGCATTAGCCGCTGCAAGAAATTGTAAATGAACCTGGTGGCTGTTCAGAAGATCAGCCAACGGGAAAAGCACAGTCACTGCGTTTACGATATTCCGATGGTGACAATCACCATCACAAAATAATTTGTAAATCTTTTAATTAATCCGTAAAAAAAAAAAAGTTGCATACATGTTCTTTAATACATCCACCACAGGTAGAGATTCCATGGCTTTGCATATGAAGTCCCTAGGTATTTAGGATTTGTATTTCTGTTGCAGAGTTTTTGGCCCGGCATTGCAGATTGAGCACTATGATGTGTGGCATGAGTCCTTACCGGTTCGTTGCCGTGTTGCTTAGTGGTGTGAATGGTTTAAACGGGACCCGTTTCCCATTAAGACTATGGAGGAGGCAGCGCTTGGAGCAGCACCAGCTCTAAGCGCTACCTCCTCCCCCGCCCCTAATGACACACCGACTCCCTGCCGCGCCCCCTGATGAAGTCAGCGAACTGGCATTATTGTGAACATTCAAAAAAGTCCCAGTGTGAACCATCATTTTGCAATGTGAAATCAGCATAAGTTGAAGAGAACTGTCTAAAAATGCCATTAATTGTGAGGAGAAAAATTACTATTTTTTTGTGATTTTGTTTCTTACTTCTGTAATATGAAGTGTTTCAAGTCTTCTTTTTTTGGAGCTCTTTGCAAGTCCTGGAGTAAATAAACAAAAAGTGAGATGTAAGAAGTTTCCCCATTAGACACATTACATTAGAATTTCCTTGAGAAAAAGAACCAGTATGCCCAAATAGTGTACCCATTTCAATATCCAGAATGACTTAATAGTGCAATTTATGTATTTTTATCTACAATAAAGGGAAACCCTACACTATGGGGCAGCTCATTCAGCCACAAGGTTTATCCGCCATGTAGCCCATGTGTGGCATAGTTTCCTGGCAGCTGTCCCCAGCATTTAGAGATTTGGTTGGTTGCTGTGTAGAGATGTGTCCTGATACAGCTTTGCTGCGTATAACAGCTTGCTACAGCAGGATCATAATCTGAATGCATTGTGGCATGTATTTGCATCACTGGTGGCTCCCATCACATGCAGGGAGTGGTGGGCGCATGCACACGCTGGCTACCATTAAGGTGATTGCATAGCAGGACCACACATTCTGCTATGCCACAATCAGCATGCGTATAGATCGCAGCACACTGTAAGAAGACACATCTGTACCTGCTACTGGTGGTCTATCTGGTGAACACACTAACTGAACTCACTAGGACTGTGCTGCTGCCCCCCTTGCCATAGCTTCCTTACTGTACACTGGGGTATACATATATACGAAGCAGTGGTAAGGGAGGAGAAGAGAGCCTGAGGAGAAGTGGCCCATGGCAACCAATCCCCCCTTATCACCACTTCATACATTCACCAGGCTTAATACATATGCCCCAGGTTTTGGACTTAAAAGTACAAAACAACTGTAAATGTGTGTACATTTCTCTTCCTAATGCAGATTTAAATATAAATAGCAACTAATCAAAAGGAACCATTTAGGGGGAATTCAATCAAGGATCACGGCTGTCGATCCATGCCGACAGCCGTGATCCTGGCCCGTTTGCGGTCAGCCCGACAGCTGAACGACAGACGGGATTCATTGTCCTGTCTGCTGATCGGTGCAAAGGGGGCGTGGCTGCGAAAACAGCTGTGGCGGGGATCACGGCCGTTATCATCAGAACGGGCCCAACAGCTTCTAAGTCGGGCCCGTTCTGCCGTGATCCTGCTTCAATACGGTCACTAAAAACAGCATTGAATAGGGAGCTGCCGCTATTTCCCCATTCATAAATAGCACATTGAATACCCCCTTAGACAGAGCCTAAAATTGTACTTGATAAAGGTGGAGATAGATTATTATACTTGTACTGTAAACACTCACCATGGCCTCTGCATATATATCCAGTATAAATTCTTAGATATAATGTTCATTAAAAAAAAAATGGAGGAATAATTCCTACTACCAACTTGATTCTTTGCAGATTAGCTTTTATACATGTATCCACCGTTTTTAATGGTTTTCCCTTTAAAAGGGATTTATATAAATCATACGACACGATATTATGCACAGTGTAGTAATGGTGCACTGGTAAGAATGAAATGCCACCATTACAGAGATGGTTCCTCTGAGACATAAATGCTATAATTCTAAAATGCCCCAAAAAGTTATATTATGTCATTACATGGAACAGAAACCACATGGTCACCAACCTGTGGCTCAGATGAACTATCAAATGTCACTTCGTTCTCCACTATTATCTGCACGGCGTCCTCCAGATTCCCTTTAGCCATAGAGAGCACCTGCTCAGCCTGATGCACAGTGCATGCTGGGAACATCTCCAGGAGTACATCCACATTCCTCATCACATCACTTCTTTCCTGAGAGAATAGAGATCAAAAGAAAAGCACTTGATTAGTTACATAGCAGAGAGCTTGTGTGCCAGAATTGTTACAGAAAGATCTGTTTTCTAATGTGCCATATCCTATATAATAGGACAGAAAGACCAGAGGTACAGTGGATTCTGTATATGAGTCATTGAAAAGCTACCATTGCTGTATGATGTAGCACATTTCTACAGAAAGTGTGGCTGTAAGACATTGCCCATTGCTAGATTGGTGACTTTCTACATTGGGGAGCAGGAGGCTACAGCGCAGGGATTACTTTTACCAACATCTATTTTTCTCTATACAGATCGCAGATTATACTGAACAAGTCTCCAATATTAAATTGCAGGTACATCACACTCAGCATAGGCGAGCAACCTGTAATTTTCCATTAAAACATTCTGACACAACCTGCATCACTTACGGTACACAATATACTAAAAGAGCTACAGCTTCAACATAGAATTCTTCCCCCAAAAGCAATTGCCAAACCAAACGTCAATATCATGGCTGTCCCCTTGCTATGTGCCATGTTACATTGTGGCAGGGACAGCATACTTCCCCATGAGGGTACTGTGGAAGATCCAGTCCAGGATTTAGTACAGCAGCAGCAGGGCTAGGGAGATCCAGTCCATGGTTTCCTAGGATGTATTGTGAATCACTGGCTGATTAGCAGCACCTGCTGCTTCCTGTTATATGTGTGTTCAGGGCAGAAGGACATGACTCCCAGTGGCAGTTAGTGCCAGGGCAATAGGCTTGTGGAGGTCCAGGGTTTACATTGGAGATTCTCTGGAAGTACCTTTATTGTGAGAACGGCCATGCTGTAACTTAAGAAATGCCAATCTGTTACCCTGGAATGCTGTCTACCTGCTGAGAATAAAGAACCAGACTTCATCATTAACCGGTGTGATTCCTTGTCACACATACATTATAGTGGCACTTGAATGACCACTACTTGGCCACAGGTGACTTAATTAGTACCTCAGTCAATTAGACTTAACCATCTGTGCTGAGCCATGGATACTTAAAACCTGGATGGTTAGGGTGCCATGAGGGCCACGTATGGGATACTCTGGACTAGAATTCAGAGCATGCACTAAATATACAATCAGGATAGAAAAGGTTGTATGTAATAAAGAATGTATTAAGCAGCGATCCTATCCCACAGCACATTGTGTGAGTGTACCTGTGCCTCTGCTCCTTCTGGTGGTACCTGTTCTCTATGTTCATTGGGTTCTGTGCCTTTAGATTCTGTAGCCCCTAGTGATTTCCCAACAGATGTTTCAGGGGAACAGTTTTCTTGAAGAATAAAAACAAAAAAATAGTTTTGTAAACAATTATTTATGTTAATACTGTAGCAATACAATTTCAGAAAGCCCAATTTTGACTTCTTCGATATTGGCACACTGCACTAGATGTACTTTAGATTCAAGGGGCATACAAATGGGGCAATTTCAGCCCCATTTCTAAGCGATCTGACTAGATAGCTTAGATATGGAGCACTGATCGCTCGTGTGTATGCCCAACAGTGATGACGATGTGTGGTCCCGCGTGTCGCCATCGCCCGCAGGGAAATACAGTGCTTGCCTTGTGTTTCCTGCTATATCGCAGGCTTTTGCCTGTAAACAATAGGCAAAGCCCTGCCCAGCACAAAGCATTACAGTGTGCATCGCTACTGCCGTAAGATGTGCTGAGCGATCTGTGCTTAGCACGTCGCTCAGCACGGAAACCAGCGTTGGCCCTTGCATACGTGGCTTAGACTATCTTGCTATTTGGCTCTAGGCCAAGTTCATTCTACAGGCGAGATAGTAAAGATAGACTTGCACTATTTTTCTATGTGATATTGAATAAATATGCGGGACACGCATCAACATTGTATGTGGCTGAATACTGTGCGATTCTGACTAACTTTCTATTCGAGTTTGACGAAAGAAGCCACGTTCACGCACCGCCTGACAACCGGTAAAACTTTCATTCTATTTACAATATTAATCACCATCTTAAGAAGTTCCCTATGAACAATGCTATTAAAATACTTTTAACATGTGGAGATTGTAACAGCTGCCATAATGACAGCAACAGTGTGATTTGGTAACCAGAGAGGAGATCTCAATGTGTAGTGATCCATTATAGAATGCGGTGTGCTGGTGTCTGCTTTCACACAGCCTCAGACTTCCAGTAGCTGTATAATTTACAGCAGGTGGGTGACTATGCTGCCTACACAATTTAAAGTAGGTTTCCATTGTGCTATATGTCATTTACTGTTGGTGGCAGCAAACATCTGAAGATAAACTGCAGTGAGGTTTCAAGGCCAGTTATCAGATGTGTATTTCTTCCACCTTTCTTCCAAATTGTGCTCCACCTATAGCCCACATGCAAAATATATTTCCCTCAGCAATGTATTCTGTATATGCAGCCATGGCCACAAGTTTTGAGAATACTTGTGTAGTTTCATGGCGGCATTATTGCTGCTAGTAAGATTGCACCTGAACCATTTATCCCAACTACTTATTACAATTAACCATTTATCAGATCATTTAGAACTTCATGGAGAGAATTTCAATAGTCCTGAAGAAAGCTTCATGGTGCCATAAGAACATCCGGTACTTGTTTCCTAGAACGGAACCGTAGGGAAATCGCATGTATTTTTTTCCTCATTGTACCCCACTATATCGCATCGCATGTCCCGCAAAATCTCATGCGATTTTATACGGTGTGCGATGCCATGACATTAGGTATACAATAATATGATTGTATGTCCCAAAAATAGATTTAATGCACCCCCCACTATCCACGCCACCCCGAAGCGTGGCGAGCCCCACAAGGGGCGGCGGAATGCATCCTCTGCCTTTTTCATTACCCCACTACCACTATTACCCCACTATCCACGGCGGCGTGGAGTTGATTTTATATAGTGCAGCGAGCCACCGAGCCCGAGGCGTGGCGAGCCCCGCGGATTACCTTACAGGTATTCCGCGTGCGCTCGCCACGCTTCGGGCTCGGTGGCTCGCTGCGCTCACCACACTATATAAAATCAACTCCACGCCGATGTGGATAATGAAAAAGTCGGAGGACGCCTTCCGCCGCCGCTTTCACGCTTCGGGTTGGCAAGGATAGTGGGGGGGTGCATTAAATCTATTTTTGGGACATACAATCATGGCATCGCACACCCTATAAAATCGCATGCGATTTTGCGGCAGATGCAATGTGATGTGATGCCCCGGGGCTGAAAGCAGTGAATAAAATTACATAGGAAAATCGCATTGTATCGCACATTGCATGGCCCTAAAATGGCCCATGCGATGCGATTTCCCTACGCAGAATAGCCCACTAAGCAAATTGCTTAGTGGGCGCCGTTCTAGGAAACAAGTACCGAACATCCAGTATGCGCTTGGACCATTTCCCAAAGATAATTTAGCTGCAGGATTGAGGCACCACCAGTGCAGAGCTTGCCCAGGAATGGTAGCATTAAGGTGTGAGTGCATCTGCATGCACAGTGATGCAAAGACTTTTGAAGGATGGCCTGATGTCAAGAAGAGCAGGAAATAAGCCGCTTTCTCCAGGAAAAACATGAGGGACAGACTGACATTCTGCAAAAAGTACAGAGATTGGACAGCTGAGGACTGGGGGTCAAGTCATTTTCTTTGATGATTCCCTTTTCATTTTGGCCCTTATTCAGATCTGTGCGGCCGGAGCCGCACACGGTGCTCCGGCCGCACAAACCAATCCCCGCCCACGATACGGATCGCCACAGCCGTCCGTACACGGACGGCTGGCGATCCGCAAGAAAATGGTGGGGCGTACGCCTCCACCATGGTGGGAGCTGCCCCCTGCATTCGATGGTCGGCGACCATCGAAGGCAGGGCCGCACGCCCCACCAGGTCCCGCAAGCTGAGACCACACGGACAATCGTCCGTGTGATAGCTTGTATGGGGGCTGAGAGCTGACATCCCGCGACGTCAGCTTCCCGCCCCCATCACTGGCGTCATACCCTCATTAGCATGCATACGCCCCGCGTTTGCATGGGAACGCCCATGAAACGCGGGGCGTATGCATAGGGAAATGAGGGTATGAAGCCCCTCACGCCCCTATACGCCCCCTTTGCGGCGGACGAACTACGTCTGCGGCGAATTGGGCTGCACATGCGCAGATTGACCTCTGCGCATGTGCAGACTGAAAACATCGGCGGTACGGCCGCACGCGGGCCGTACCGCACGATTCAGAATAAGGGCCTTTGGTGCATCTGGAAATTGCTTGTCTGGATAAGCAAAGGTAAGTGCTACCATCAGTCCTATGTCATGCCAATAGTAAAAGCATCATGTTTGGGGTTGATTCTTAGCCAAGGAAGTGGGCTCACTCACAATTTTGCCTAAGAACACAGCCATGAATAAAGAATGGTTCTAAAACATCCTACAAGAGCAACTTATTCCAACCATCGAAGAACAGTTTGGTGAAGAACAATGCCTTTTCCAGCATGATGGAGCACCTTGCCATAAGGCAAAGGAGACCACTAAAGGCCCATACACACTGGATGATTTTGAGCTGAAAGCAGCACAGTTTTGCCATTTGAGCTGCTTTCAGCTCAAAGCCCGCCCAGTGTGTATGGCTCGGCGGTGAGTGCTGATGCGCTCATAGTTGCCCGCTACCGCTCATCTGCTGGTATGACCATCAGATGAGCGATGGGGTGGATGGCTTTCCATAGAAACCTACTATGGAAAGCCGTCCATGCCCTGGAAAACTGCTTAGACAGGATTTTGGCATCTATTATGGGAATTCCCAAAGGTTTATATATTTTGGAAAAGAGTTTGGAGAGATATTCAATCCACTGTCCAATCTATTACACAATTCGGCCCCAGAACATGCCTATATGGATTAGAACAAGGGAGGGACTGTTCAGTAATAATAAACCAATACATTATGTGCTTAACTACTTTGGCTAAAGTAGTAATTGCTAGGTGTTGGTTCTCAACTGATCAACCAGAAATTAATAAATGGAGAGCATTGGTAAATGAAGTAGCCAGTCATGAAAAATATATGTGCCACTCTAGAGGGGCATCAACGAAATTCCATAGTAAGTGGGATAGATGGTGCAACTCTAGTCTGGCAAATGGAGAAATTGATATACTCAGGGAATAAAACATGTAGTAAAAATTAACCAAATCACTTATGTTAAAAGAAATACACAAGATATTAAGTATATAATCACAGGATTGTTGGGTAAAGAACTAAAGACCACACAGAATAGTAATTGATTATGGAAAGGGGGAAGCAAACGGAGGAAGGAAACACAAAGCCTAGAAATGCACGAAGATGTATATAAAGGGGAGGGGGGGGGGGAGGGGAGGGGGGAAAAGAATGAGTATACAGTTCTATTAAAGGAAAAATAACTAAACAAGTAAAAAAAAAAAAGAATAAAAAAAAAAAGAATATTCACACGCACAATAGTACTTATTAATTTATTTATTTATCTATTTATTTATCTTGTATACACTTAAATAAATCCACTAGGATTGATATATCCTCACAATATATGATTAGAAAGGATAAAGAAAGCGGAAAAAAAAAATGGTTATAAACGTCTACTTAATTTATATTTCAAATAACTAAAGACTGAAATATATATATATATAAGCTCATGACTGGCGGAGCTGTGTGTGTTATAAATCTAAGGAATAAGATCGGTAAAGGATATACAAATTAAATACCATAAACTGAGCCAAACTTGCTCCAATTGAAAGATTAAAGGATATCATAATATACGAAGAACAAACAGAAATAAATTGATCTTTGGCAGTTAATTATGGGGAATGGAAATAAAATTGCTGAATAATGAAAGGGGAGAGATAAAACTAGATCAATGGAAATATTTGATATTAGGAACTGATGATGTGTTCTATGTGTATGGGGCGAAAGTGAAAATGATGTATGTTTAATGTTGTTAGTGTTTATGTGTTATGTGATGTAATATGGCACATGCATATTTATTATTTATTTATTAGCAGTTTCTTATATAGCGCACACATATTCCGCAGCGCTTTACACAGAATATTTGAACATTCACATCAGTCCCTGCCCCAGTGGAGCTTACAATCTATATTCCCTACCACATATACACACACACACACACACAGACATTCTAGGGATAATTTTGTTGGAAGCCTCACAGCGCTGAGGTCATGGGTTCGATCCCCACCATGACCCAACTGTGCAGAGTTTGTATATTCTCCCCGTGCTTGCGTGGGTTTACTCCGGGTACTCCGGTTTCCTCCCACAATCCAAAAATATACAGGTAGGTTAATTGGCTATTATATGTTATTTGTATAAAATGAATAAAGAATAATGAATTTAAAAAAAAAAAAGGAAAATCGCATTGTATCGCACATTGCATGGCCCTAAAATGGCCCATGAGATGCGATTTCCCTACGCAGAATAGCCCACTAAGCATATTGCTTAGTGGGCGCCGTTCTAGGAAACAAGTACCGAACATCCAGTATGCGCTTGGACCATTTCCCAAAGATAATTTAGCTGCAGGATTGAGGCACCACCAGTGCAGAGCTTGCCCAGGAATGGTAGCATTAAGGTGTGAGTGCATCTGCATGCACAGTGATGCAATGACTTTTGAAGGATGGCCTGATGTCAAGAAGAGCAGGATATAAGCCGCTTTCTCCAGGAAAAACATGAGGGACAGACTGACATTCTGCAAAAAGTACAGGGATTGGACAGCTGAGGACTGGGGGTCAAGTCATTTTCTCTGATGATTCCCTTTTTATTTTGTTTGGTGCATCTGGAAATTGCTTGTCTGGATAAGCAAAGGTAAGTGCTACCATCAGTCCTATGTCATGCCAATAGTAAAAGCATCATGTTTGGGGTTGATTCTCAGCCAAGGAAGTGGGCTCACTCACAATTTTGCCTAAGAACACAGCCATGAATAACGAATGGTTCTAAAACATCCTACAAGAGCAACTTATTCCAACCATCGAAGAACAGTTTGGTGAAGAACAATGCCTTTTCCAGCATGATGGAGCACCTTGCCATAAGGCAAAGGAGACCACTAAAGGCCCATACACACTGGATGATTTTGAGCTGAAAGCAGCACAGTTTTGCCATTTGAGCTGCTTTCAGCTCAAAGCCCGCCCAGTGTGTATGGCTCGGCGGTGAGTGCTGATGCGCTCATAGTTGCCCGCTACCGCTCATCTGCTGGTATGACCATCAGATGAGCGATGGGGTGGATGGCTTTCCATAGAAACCTACTATGGAAAGCCGTCCATGCCCTGGAAAACTGCTTAGACGGACACAAATCGCTCCGTGTATGCGCGGAGCGATTTTTATCATTGCTATGCATAGGGCAAAAACGCCCAATCTCGGGAATTATACCGGAAAAAAAACAGGTTGAGTGTCCTCTCAAATGGACTCTCCAACTTAAATACCTGGGAATCTGGGTAACACCCAGCGCCAGAGATTATATGATGCTGAATATAGACCCAATAACAGAAAATTAAAAAAAAGAATACATGTATGGAAAAAACTTCCAATAACTACCATGGGAAGGATCAACATATTTAAAATGATAATACAACCTAAGTATTTATATATTTTGCAAAATTCTCCGATTTACATCCCCAAAAAAACCTTTATGACCATAGAAAGAATTATATCATCCTTTATATGGAAAGACAAGCAGGCACGGGTGTCAATGAAAACCCTATATAAAAAAAAAGAGATGGGGGGCTTGGCCCTTCCAAACTTAGGAAATTATTATATTGCATCACAATTAACAAATATACGTGGCTGGCTGATTAATGATATAGATGTAACGTTAAAAGCTTTCCTGAAAGAACAGGTGAATACCAATGATTCCCCAATATCCATCCTTATGTCTGGAACAACTGTAAATGACAAAGCCCCCATACTACGGCAGGCTATCATGATATGGAGAAATGTGCATACACTAGAAAAATGGGAGGGCCTGGAAAATGAGTCCCCCTTATGGCTTAATAGAAAATATCCAGAACTAAAAAAGATATCAAAGGATAATATATGGTCCAAAAAGGCATTATGGTATTAGAACAGTTATATATTAATGGACAATTTAAAACGTTTGCACAATTACAAATGGAATTTAATATATCTAAAGAATTTTTCTTTAGGTATCTGCAGCAATCCACGCAATCCAAGCCCAGTTTGGAGCCCTTACGATTGTACTTGAACCTTCACCCATAAAACTTTTTCTACAAAAACTTGGAACTAAGGGACAGATCTCTCGTATATATGATAATATAAATACGAATCAGAATCCCAAAATTCTAGATAACCTAAAACTAAAAGGGAGGCCGACCTAGGAAAAATCACAACAGAAAATTGGAAAAATATTTTAGGATCTATTAGATATGCTACATCTTGCGCTAGATACCAGCAAGTACATTTTTTTATTTTACACAGAGCATATCGAACTCCAGTAATGCTGCACCGAGTAGGTTTAAGAAAAGATACAAAATGTCCAAGGTGCGGAGAAAGCGAAGCAGGATTTTGGCATCTATTATGGGAATTCCCAAAGGTTTATATATTTTGGAAAAGAGTTTGGAGAGATATTCAATCCACTGTCCAATCTATTACACAATTCGGCCCCAGAACATGCCTATATGGATTAGAACAAGGGAGGGACTGTTCAGTAATAATAAACCAATACATTATGTGCTTAACTACTTTGGCTAAAGTAGTAATTGCTAGGTGTTGGTTCTCAACTGATAAACCAGAAATTAATAAATGGAGAGCATTGGTAAATGAAGTAGCCAGTCATGAAAAATATATGTGCCACTCTAGAGGGGCATCAACGAAATTCCATAGTAAGTGGGATAGATGGTGCAACTCTAGTCTGGCAAATGGAGAAATTGATATACTCAGGGAATAAAACATGTAGTAAAAGTTAACCAAATCACTTATGTTAAAAGAAATACACAAGATATTAAGTATATAATCACAGGATTGTTGGGTAAAGAACTAAAGACCACACAGAATAGTAATTGATTATGGAAAGGGGGAAGCAAACGGAGGAAGGAAACACAAAGCCTAGAAATGCACGAAGATGTATATAAAGGGGAGGGGGGGGGAGGGGGGGGGAAAAGAATGAGTATACAGTTCTATTAAAGGAAAAATAACTAAACAAGTAAAAAAAAAAAAGAATAAAAAAAAAAAAATATTCACACGCACAATAGTACTTATTAATTTATTTATTTATCTATTTATTTATCTTGTATACACTTAAATAAATCCACTAGGATTGATATATCCTCACAATATATGATTAGAAAGGATAAAGAAAGCGGAAAAAAAAAATGGTTATAAACGTCTACTTAATTTATATTTCAAATAACTAAAGACTGAAATATATATATATATATAAGCTCATGACTGGCGGAGCTGTGTGTGTTATAAATCTAAGGAATAAGATCGGTAAAGGATATACAAATTAAATACCATAAACTGAGCCAAACTTGCTCCAATTGAAAGATTAAAGGATATCATAATATACGAAGAACAAACAGAAATAAATTGATCTTTGGCAGTTAATTATGGGGAATGGAAATAAAATTGCTGAATAATGAAAGGGGAGAGATAAAACTAGATCAATGGAAATATTTGATATTAGGAACTGATGATGTGTTCTATGTGTATGGGGCGAAAGTGAAAATGATGTATGTTTAATGTCGTTAGTGTTTATGTGTTATGTGATGTAATATGGCACATGCATATTATATGTTATTTGTATAAAATGAATAAAGAATAATGAATTTAAAAAAAAAAAGGAAAATCGCATTGTATCGCACATTGCATGGCCCTAAAATGGCCCATGTGATGCGATTTCCCTGCGCAGAATAGCCCACTAAGCATATTGGTTAGTGGGCGCCGTTCTAGGAAACAAGTACCGAACATCCAGTATGCGCTTGGACCATTTCCCAAAGATAATTTAGCTGCAGGATTGAGGCACCACCAGTGCAGAGCTTGCCCAGGAATGGTAGCATTAAGGTGTGAGTGCATCTGCATGCACAGTGATGCAATGACTTTTGAAGGATGGCCTGATGTCAAGAAGAGCAGGATATAAGCCGCTTTCTCCAGGAAAAACATGAGGGACAGACTGACATTCTGCAAAAAGTACAGGGATTGGACAGCTGAGGACTGGGGGTCAAGTCATTTTCTCTGATGATTCCCTTTTCATTTTGTTTGGTGCATCTGGAAATTGCTTGTCTGGATAAGCAAAGGTAAGTGCTACCATCAGTCCTATGTCATGCCAATAGTAAAAGCATCATGTTTGGGGTTGATTCTCAGCCAAGGAAGTGGGCTCACTCACAATTTTGCCTAAGAACACAGCCATGAATAACGAATGGTTCTAAAACATCCTACAAGAGCAACTTATTCCAACCATCGAAGAACAGTTTGGTGAAGAACAATGCCTTTTCCAGCATGATGGAGCACCTTGCCATAAGGCAAAGGAGACCACTAAAGGCCCATACACACTGGATGATTTTGAGCTGAAAGCAGCACAGTTTTGCCATTTGAGCTGCTTTCAGCTCAAAGCCCGCCCAGTGTGTATGGCTCGGCGGTGAGTGCTGATGCGCTCATAGTTGCCCGCTACCGCTCATCTGCTGGTATGACCATCAGATGAGCGATGGGGTGGATGGCTTTCCATAGAAACCTACTATGGAAAGCCGTCCATGCCCTGGAAAACTGCTTAGACGGACACAAATCGCTCCGTGTATGCGCGGAGCGATTTTTATCATTGCTATGCATAGGGCAAAAACGCCCAGTGTGTATGCACCTTAAGTGGCTTGGGGAACAAAACACAGCACCAAATTAACCCTAGAATGTCTGTGTGTGTGCATGTACATGTGGTAGGGAATATAGATTGTAAGCTCCTCTGGGGGCAGGGACTGATGTGAATGTTAAAATAATCTCAGTAAAGCGCTGCGGAATATGTATGCGCTATATAAGAAACTGTTATTAATAATAATAATAATAATAATAAGTCCATGGCCAGGAAACTCCCCAGACCTTAATCCCATTGAGAATTTGTGGTCAATCCTCAAGAGGCAGGTGGACAAACAAACGTAAATTCTTACATCCTCCAAGAATTGATTATGCAAGAATCGACGGCAATCAGTCAGTATGTGGCCCAGAAGTTGATTGACAGCATGCCAGGGCAAATTATTAAAAAATAAGGGACAATGCTGCAAATATTGACTCTGCATAAACTTGACTGCTTGTAACTTTACTTCAGTATGCCACAGTAACATCTGACAAACAAAGTTTAACACTGAAGTTTAACACTGAAGCAGCCATGAAACTTGGTGAAATGGAATACTTGGATAGGCACCATATTGCTCCCTATAGTTCACATCATGCAGTACATTCCAAATAATGTACATTTACACAGGTCCAACTTACCTGTTTTACGAGCCTCACTTAGCTGCGCTGATAGTTTGAACATCATCTCATAAACCTCCTCACTGCAAACAAAACTGTATGTTACTAAACGTACGAGGTATATAAATATCGGTAAATCAGGAGTCAAAAGGCATCTTACAACATACATGAAAATTATATTCATAAATACATAACCACACACAAGCCATAACGTTGAAACCACCGGCCTAACAATGTGCACAGATGCATCTACATACATCTGACCTCTGTGCGATACAAGTCGCATTATACAAAACGCATGAGCACCGCATGACTCTGTAGCACCGAACTGTTTTTTGTTTGTTTATACTTTACCGTCCCAGTGGGCATAGAAATAGTAATAGAATAGCATGCCCGAAGCATGGTGAGAAAAGTGAGCCATGTGGGGGACGCGGCACACTAAGAGGTTGTCCTTGTCGACAGACACCAAAAAACCCCCACCAAAAACTCATGTTGACCATTTAGTATTAGGTGGCAAAATCACACAGTCTCAATACTTTGATGCCTATGTTCAAGAGATAATGCTGAAGGCAACCAGTGATTCTCCATACACTGGAGCCTGGAGATCAGAGAAGGTACATGCTTCATAGTAACATTGGGCCTTATTTTGGTTCATTCTTTCTGACAAAATCCTTCTTAGATGGACAAAACCATGTGCACTGCAGGGGGGGCAGATGTAACATGTGCAGAGAGAATTAGATTTGGTGAGTTATTTTGTTTCTGTGCAGGGTAAATACTGACTGCTTTATTTTTACACTGCAATATAGATCTCACTTTGAAGTAAAACCCCACCCAAATCTAATTCTCTCTGCACAAGTAACACCTGCCCCACCTGCAGTGCACATGGTTTTGCCCATCTAAGAAGGATTTTGTCAGAAAGAATGAACCAAAATAAGGCCGATTGTTAGTACAACTAGCTAGAGATACTGATCACATCAAGTCTGTTACATTGACAAGATTAAATCTTTCTCCAGGCCTTTATTCCTCGATAAGTACCATTCAGAGGTACCGAAACAAATGAGTAACTTGTGGGCTATATGTTTTATAAAATGGGATAATCTGTAGACATTGGTATTGGGACAATACTCTACCCACACAGATAACACTGTACCTGCCAATTTCTGCAAAACCTGGAATGTAACCCTCCAACATTTCCATAAATGTTTCCATCTCAAAGTCTTCTTCTGAGGAGTCTTGGGACCCCAGGTCTTCTAAAACCCCTGTCACATATGTGAAGAATACTTCATCCATTGCACTGAGGAAAGAGGGGAGATGCTAAAATAAGATATGTATAATTTATTAATGTAATTATAAAATAAATATGTAATGGTCCAAATATACACGTGTGTGGTGGGATTTTTTTTCTATGCATTTTTGTTTCCTTTAAAGATGAAAAATTCAAAAAGCAATCTGAAATGTCCATTTGCAATTATATATATATATATATATATATATATATGAACTTGCATACAATCTTACAATCTTATCGTCACAAGTTATTTTACTGAACAATTAGTATTAAGTAATATTTTTGTCCAAAAATGAACATTGGCTAGATTCCGTTCTGCCATCTTTCAGCATTAAGTGAAAATTAAATACGAGTCATAGTGTTCATTCTAGCACCTGCCAACTTTGAAAACCCATGCAGTTCCACTTCCCTGCCTGGGGTGTCGCTGTCTGCTGTGGTGCTTTTAGCACAGGTCTGGTTTGCATATCAGTGCTGATATACAGACCACACTGTGCTAGAAGCACTACAGCAGGCAGCGACAATTTTTATTGAATTTATACAAGGATGCAGGGGAAGGGTAGAGAAGGAAAAAAGGAGGGGGGGGGAAGGGTACACGAAAAAAAAAAAGTACAAGGTACAATTACATGTCTAGTATAATCATGATGTAACTTATAGCCCATGAGGGTATAAAGTGGTACTCGGAAACAGCGAAACGGGAAGATATGGGTGAATACAGTGCAAACAGGGATTTTTTTCATAGATAGAAAAAAAAGGAAAGTATGCCTCTTTGTGGTGCACCAAATGAAGGATACATAAGATATAACTTTTATTTGATTCTAGATAAAATAAGGCGAAATAAAAACAGACACAATTCATATACAAACAGACGTGTACATTTATATAAAAAGGATAATAAATCCTCACAACGTGGGACCCCCTGTCCAAATTTAGTTACAATTAAACTTTATTAGTACAAATGAAGTTGCTTTTGATCAGTGTGTTTGAACAGTAATGACCCTTTATGGGTGCGACGTAGAAGTGAGAATCCCTTTATTGGATAAAAAGGGAGAATAATATAATTATAAAGCTGTGCTGTCTCCTGCGGTATCCAGGTACATATGACTACGTGCATCTACAAATAATTGGCACACATATCTCTCTGGAATATACACCTGAAATTTGGCCGCATGTATGACCTTAAATAGCGGCTTTCATAATTGTGCCGTGGTTAGTGTGTACACAAAGATTGGTTGTTTCTAGTCGGTCCGTCAGGCTCTCCTGGGCACTTTGCATGTAATCACAAATTGCTCTCTATATAGTAGAGTAGTCTGACCTTCAAATAGTAACGTTCTCAAATGCGCAGAAATTGAATTAATTAGCACATGAATCTAGAGAAATGCACCTAAGATTAGTGTGCATATATTTGAGACCGATCTAGGAGCAAGGTATACTTGCTATAGGTGTCAATAAAGAAATTAACGGCACTAGAAGATTTTACCGCGCTCACTACAAAAATTAATTAGTTTCGCTAGGTCTATGCAGCAGTGGTGTAACTGAACAATCTCGTATGCTCGCAGATTGCCTCATGTGTAGAGGGGCAAACCGCTTGCTATACTTTCGGGCAGCACGCTACTGGGGCAACAAAGGGTACTCTTTACCTAGAACGGCGCCCATCGGGGTGATCGCGGGATCGCGGGCAGTACATAAACGGCCGCGACGCGATGCCCGCGATCACCGCGATTTTCCCATAGGTAACAATGTTAAAAAGTCAGATTGACCGCGATTTTGCATTCAATGCCTCAATGCCCGCGATTTTACCATAGGAATCAATGTTAAATGGGCTACAGAGCCCAAATAGGCTCAATTAACCCTTAAATGTCACCCCAATTTTTTGACGCCACCCCACGATCCACGCCAACCCGAAGCGTGGCGAGCGCCGGCGGTACGCGTCCTCCGACCTTTTCATGCCCTACTATCCACGTCGGCGTGGAGTTGAGAATAGAATAGTGTGGCGAGCGCAGCGAGCCACCGAGCCCGAAGCGTGGCGAGCGCAGCGAGCCCCGCGAGGGGACGCGGATACCTTCACAGTTATACGCGTCCCCTCGCGGACTTCACAGGTGTCCGTGGCGACGCCGACACCTGTGAAGCCCGCGAAGGGACGCGTTTACCTGTGAAGGTATCCGCGTCCCCTCGCTGCGCTCGCCACACTATTCTATTCTCAACTCCACGCCGACGTGGATAGTAGGGCATGAAAAGGTCGGAGGACGCGTACCGCCGCCCCTTGCGGGCTCGCTGCGCTCGCCACGCTTCGGGTTGGCGTGGATCGTGGGGTGGCGTAAAAAAATTGGGGTGACATTTAAGGGTTAATTGGGTCTATTTGGGCTCTGTAGCCCATTTAACATTGATTCCTATGGGAAAATCGCGGGCATTGAGGCATTTAACATTAAAATCGCGATCAATTAGGCTTTTTAACATTGTTCCCTATGGGAAAATCGCGGTGATCGCGGGTACACGATTTTGATGTACCCGCGATTTACCCGCGATGCCCGCGATTTTTTACCCCCGACGCCCGCGATTCTGATCGCGGGCGCCGTTCTAGGTAAAGAGTACCCAACAAAGTGCCGTGTTATAATCAGCACTCCATGGGGTCCATTTTATTAAATAGCGGTCAGGTGGAAATGAGCGTGCTGTGCCAGCAGTTTCAAACTCGTAATGTGTTTGAACGTCCTGTTCTATGGCTCAGGGTGTGGGGCACACACACACAGTTTTTAAACAATGGGTCGTTCCAATTGGTTGAAAATGGTCATATTGTTTAAAAAAAAAATAACCTATCCTTGTGTGGGCAGCTTTAGGGGAATTTGGATAGCATCATACTTTCAAAAGGCAGGCAGAATACAGGCTCCAGAATCCCAACACTGGTCGGAAGAACAGCATCAGGAACATGATGTCATGCACTGTGGTTTTGAATGGCACAACCCCTTTTGTATGTTGAGGCTGGTTAGGATTAAGCCATTAATCTGGTTAGGATTAAGTCTAACATCTCAGAATCGGACCTGCCAATCTGAAGTTCTGATACTGCACAGATCATTCACATTGGACACTTACAGATGTGTTCACATATATCTATACAAGTCGAGTTATACAGAATGTGTGAGCTCCGCACCCTGGCTGTATTTCTGCAAATTTTTACTTAAAATAGCACACACGCAGCTTCTCCTGATTAAACAGATATGTTGCATGTCTGTAATTATTGTATCTGCATAAGAAATTAAACATTAGTGTTTTCCAGGAAAACAGTGTAAAGTAGCATTTCTTATGCAAATACAGCGGAAGTCAAACTGCATATAAACAAATATCGTTTTGATCAGGAGAAGCTGCTTGTGTATATTTACTCAGTTTGCAAATAAAATGCTATTTAACAGGAAAGGTTGTAAGAAAGAGACTTCCAGGGCTACCAAGTCATGTGACTAGAAGGGCTGTTTAATGTGAAAGGAGGCTAGTTGTATGTTGGCACATCTGTAAATCTATGGCTTTTATATTGGAGACAAATTTGTTTTTCACAATTGATCACCAAGATAGGCAATCAGTGTGGAGAATTCTGGAATGGCATCTATATTTATATATGGTATACCAGCCCACTTCAATATCTATGAGCGTATGGTTGACTACTACAAAATTATTACTGCAATGAGCAGCATTCAAATCACATATGCCACTTTTAGATTACAGATTAAACATATGTATCTAGAAAATTATCAATACGGTTCTGGAAAAACAAACAAACGTTAAAACCTACCTGATGTCGGCATAAGGGATGTGGGACTGTATGAAACCAGTAAGTGAATCGCGAATAATATTTTCTAGTGACATGCCCTTTTATTTTCTTTCTAGAAAATAAAAATGATGAGGTTTAGAATACATGATGGCAATGACCAGTCTTACTACCCCATGAGAAATCTCACAGCTGAATACATACATACATAAATATAGTCACCTTAGATCTGTTCAAGTGTAGAAAATAATCGGATTGCAAGATATGGCACTACAAAAAATAACCTGTATTACTTGATGAATATAGAATATTTACAGGGTAGTCATTAAAAATAGGCTCACATCAAGTGCCCTACCTGGGCACAAACAGAGCAATACCAATGAGATTGTGCCGTAACTAAAGGAGTTTCCAGTCTGAAACTATAATCCCTTGCAAGGAAAGGATTTGCAGCTTGTTGGACACATACGAGTCTCCCATAGCACCACTATTGATGTTATGTGTTAATAACCTATTTTATAAGTACATTACCATCAATGCTCTGCAACCCCGGACACTATATAAATAAAATTGCAGATGAGTTACTGAAGGGCATGCTCATGGGCACACACAATCCAGAAGTCCAGAGATGTAAAGCAATGATGACAGTAGGATCTGGTGACATTTGTAGTGGACATAGGCCTGGAAGCTGGTAGACATATATATATATATATATATATCAGCCAGTGAAGGAGCTACTCAATACTGCTACATTGTGGTGACATATATTTGTGAAGTGATTTCTCAAAACCAAGTCACTTTGAAATTATCCACTGGTTTTGGAAAATTTAACCTACCGTACTTTTACACGATTCTGTGGGTCCTGCTCCCGATGATCGTTGTTTCTCTTTAAATTCGTAAGGCCGGGGTGGCCTTCCTATCTCATCCACCATATTGACTCTAAAAACTCTGATATTCACGGATTTTCATCAACATCTAATCACCTAACCAGTTTGGCGTTCACTTACCTTTCACGGATTTTATCTTTATCCTGTATGAATTCTTAACGTTGATCATACACTCAGGAAAAAATTATTATGTCTTACCCCTGAAGAAGTCGTTCTGACGAAACGCGTTGGGTTTCAATAAAGAACTTTTTTACCTTGAACAAGAACTCCACGTTTCATTCGGGAAAGGGACAATAATCAATTGTCGTTATATTAAATTTTTACCAGTGTTTTATATTGTACTAAAGTGACTAGGTGGTACATAATTCAGCGCTCTCCGATAAACCCCTTTTTATATATATATATATATATATAGTGGTGGTTACATATCAAAGAGGGGTGTGATGTGGCTAGAGATGTAAGGAGTTGAGGAGTTGGTGGAGATGTTGGACATAATTGGCTCTAAATGAATACTGACGGTACGGTACTGGTTTCCTGGTGTCCTAATGGATGGATCTCTACATTTTCCGCTCAGCTGGTTTCACACAAACCAAAAAAGGTGCCAATCACCTAAACTTGTGTGTTATAGTAATAACTGTTAGTAAACAGTAGTCAAACAAACAGAAGCTTGGCTACAGTTATATAAAGTTGTAATAAAGAAATACTAGTGTCCAGTTTCAAGTGGGCAAAGGTATGCTGGGCATAATTTTGAATAATCCCTGCTTAGTGCGTGTCTGCAAATAACTGTCACAGTTTCTAGACCACCCAACAGGTCACATCTTCCAGGTCATCCAGCAGGTGCACAGGGAGAGTTCAGCATATGTCCCATTTTTCAGAGAACAATGGTGATGCATTGTAAACGGTAGGGAGACGTTTTGTCACATAACTCTACAATGAAGCAATTACAACTCTGCAAATCTACTTCCCAACACCATTAATTTATTATTAGTATATAATGTGCGCTGCTCAGACAACAGCATCATAAGTCACTCATAAAAGTCATCATTCTGCTATTAATACATACATAGATATGTTGTAGAGATTAACTAAATGTAACGAGTATGAAATATACCAAGCAAATCAGTTACAGAACTTCTCCTGTGCACACAGCGGCTGACCATTGCCACCTCATGTCACTTACGGGAAGAAAAACAGATTTTGACAGAGAAAGTGAGAGAGAGATAAAGTACTAAACAGCTCCTGTCAGTTTTCAAACATAGCCTATAAAATTACCAGAGTTCACGAGCTGCTGCTTTATCTCTCTCCACACTGATACAATTCTGCCTTGAATTGAATGAATATTACATCAGCCCTCAAAGTAGTTCACTGTGTGTAGGTAACATGTACACTTTAAAACCTGTAAGGCATTGATAATGGCTGAAAAAGTCAGTTACTCTATTATATTTCTGGTTTAAAAATACCCCTTGCAGTAGATGTAACTTCAATCACATCCCAGAAACAGCTGAAAGATCAGAGTTTTACTTGACAGAACCATTGAATTTCCACTCTGATCTGTCATGGTCTTGTGCGATTGCTAAATTCTGTCTACAGCAGCTATTACACTAACTGGTAATTCAATGCAGTAATAAATACCAATCTCATCCTATTTAGTCTTGAAGAAGGCTGCTGCAGTATGTATATATATGATATAGTGTTCATTCTAGCACCCGCTATCTTTGAAAACCCATGCAGTTTCTCTTCCCTGCCTGGGGTGTCGCTGTCTGCTGTGGTGTTTCTAGCACAGGTCTGGTTTGCATATCAGTGCTGATAGACAGACCACACTGTGCTAGAAGCACTAAAGCAGACAGCGACACCCCAGGCAGGGAAGAGGAAGTGCATGTGTTTTCAAAGACAGCGGGTGCTAGAATGAACACTTGGATCAACCAACATCGATCCTCAATTAGGCTGGCCTATTCTACAGGTACCACTGACAAACCTGTGGCCGCACACTTTGTGAAAGAACGGCACCAACTATCTACATTAAGGTGTATGGCCATCGATTGGGTCCCCCCACCCCCGAGAGGTGGTGATCGAGGACTGATGCTCTTGAAAAAAGAGGCCCTATGGATCCATCGATTGGATACAGTGGTCCCAAGGGGCCTTAATGAGAAAACCCATATGAATATTTTTCTTTAGTATTTTTGCTCTGCTGAGTAATCTGAATACTTACCTCTCTAATATAGGTTATACTAATATGTTTCGCTTTTCCAGACAGATGCCCACTAAGCTTGTGACCTTGGTGGTCCGTGTCACACAGTATTGTTTTTGTCCCTCGTGATTTGTTATGCCAGGACTCCGATTGTTCTCTTTTTTAATAGGGGAGCCATGACGGACTGTACACTGGGAGAGGTCTTTTGATCCACAGTGGGCTGCCCGTCTGACTTCCATATGGTTTTTAATCAGTGTGCTTTTTGTTGTTTGTCTTAACTCTAAATGCATCTCCTTGTTCTCTTTTTTGTGCACCAGAGACAGCTAATTGCTCACACAGATCATTTGATTAGTATACTATATGGATATATGTTATTGCACTTTAACATTGAGCCAACCATAATGGCTGTGCGCTCCAGCACTTCTGAGTGGAACGCACCCTGTGCGCATGCGCTACAGCGCTAGCATATTGTTTAGCGGTATCCATGGGCTACGCTATGCAGCCTATGGCTGACTGAATGTCCATGTAAGTCTATACGGAAAGACGTGATTGCACTTTTACATTGAGCCAACCATAATGGTTGTGCGTTCCAGCACTTCCGAGTGGAACGCACCTTGTGCGCATGCGCTAAGGCGCTAGCAGATTGTTTAGTGGTATCTATGGGCTACGCGATGCAGCCTCCGGCTGACTAAATGTCCATGTAAGTTTTCTCATTATGCGGCAGCTGCGTGTGACGCGCTGCCTCCCTATTGGGTGAAGCTCCTTCCGGTATGTGCGTTCCAGCACAGTGGAACGCACGCCGGGTTTACAATACGTTTTTGAGGACTTCTGCTTATCGCGCCACCTTACATTTTTGATGAAAGTAAGTTATGCTGATTATGCTTCTTTTGCTGTAGCGCAGCGCATATATACTCCATAATGCACTTTGTTCAGTATGATTTAGTACTGTGATTGGATTATTGATTGCAGTGGGCACTTCCTGTCTCTGGGCTATATATATATTGTGTATATGTTAATGGTGAATCACATTCTGGGGCTGTGACCCATCCTGTCCTTGTGTCTTGACAAAGAGCCCGGCGTGGCTCGAAACGTCGACTTTATGCCTGAGACTTTGGTGATGTATTAAAAGTTTTTTATTTGCATCATACTGCTTGAAGACTGGTGAGTGCTCTCTGTTTCTACTATATACATTGGCTGTACACCCATGGACTGTGGCCTGAGTGTGGCACCCCAGCAGTTGTCTCTTGGAAGTTTGAGTGTGCCGGTTCTACAAACCTCTATATATATATATATATATATATATATATATATATATATATATATATATATATATATATATATATATATATACATACAAAGGAGAGGCCCTTTCCTGCGCTTATAGAGAGAGAGCAGCAACTCTGAAGGGTCTTCTGCTAGGCAAGACCCAATAAAATAGACATAAAGAAAAAAGGGGGGGGATCAGAGTGCGCTCAAAGACAATATACGTCACTTAAAAGGTAGTATATTTAATATAAAAATAAATAAAAGTACACATATATATTATGTACAATAAAACACCCTTCTTGGGGGTATTACAAACATGTACAGTACAACAATTGATGAACTTCAGTGGAAATTGCTGGTTTCGTTATAACCAAAAAATAAAAAAAAAATTAAACAAATATAAGACTTGACCAAAAAAGAGCAGAATCTACACCCAGAACTGACCTCCTTAGAGAAAAGGAAAATAATCCCAATTATGGTAATATAAAAAAAATCAGGCCTTTTATAACTCAATACAGTCAGGAGCATGCTAAGATCAAAAAATGTCTGGGTAGGCATTGGCACCTTTTAAAGATGGATCCGATCTTGGGTCCTAATTTACCAGATAGACCAGATGTAATTTTCAAGAGGGCAAAAAACTTGAAAAGTTCTCTAGCACCTAGCAAACTTAAGCCACTTGAAATTCCAAGAAGCATGGTTATGAGAAACAACCCTTCCTTTCTTACCAGAAAGAAAGGGGCTGTTTCCATGCAACAAGTGTATATGTTGCAAGCATGTAGAAAAACATGGCCCTGTAATTCCTGAAAATTTAAGAAAGAACTGTAAGTTTGAAGGGGTTCTGACTTGTAATACTACATATGTAGTGTATCTAATAAAATGTGGCTGCGAAAAGTGGTACGTCGGTAAAACAAAAAGAAGCCTGAAAATTCGCATCCAAGAACATTTACGAAATATAAAAAGAAAGGTAAAAATTCATAGCCTACCTAGACATTTTGAATCTTGCCACAATTCAGAGATATGCTCCTTAAAATTTTCAGTATTGGAACATGTAAAAGAAGACCCTCGAGGGGGAGATAGGGATCGTAATCTAATTATGCGTGAATCTTATTGGATATATACACTAGATACCTTGGCCCCTAAGGGTTTGAACGAAAGCATAGAGATCACAGCTTTTTTATAGAAAAATTGATCGTTCACCTGTTTTGTACATATATTCTGCCAAATGTCTCTTGATATATGTATTTTTCACATTATATTCTCTATGTATAATTATTTTTGTATGTATACTCTGCACTTTTTTGTATTTTTATATATGTATTTTTTATATATGTATGTTTGCTTTTTTTATATATGTATGTTTGCTTTATTGTAAATATGAAAGGAATGCAACTTCAGAATATAAATGTGTTGTTGTATGTAAAATCAAAGCCTCTCTTTCAAATGGAAGTATTTTTCAAATGATAGTATTCGCAGTAAAACATGGACATAGACACTATAATATTCACATTGGGTGAAAAACAATATGGATGTGCGTTTCACAGTATTAAACCACACATGCAGAATCAATATGGTAGTGCGTTCCATTCCGTATGAATTCTGTAGTCAACACCTCAAATTCTTTAAATTTTTGAAATAAGCACTAACTTAATAATATATGTAAATCTAGAATGACCCCAGGTTAACATAGCACAAGGTATTTTTTTATACATATAGCGAATGGTGCGCTCCAGCCATATTATGGTCGGAACGCAGTCCACAATGAGGTTAACTTCCTCATTTCAGCACAAAAATAACATGGCGGTACGTCTAACGATGCGCTCCAGCAGTATCAGCTGGAACGCAGTTTTCGGCACTTCCTTATTAAACATGGTGCGCTCCAGCTATATTACAGTTGGAACTGTAAGGGAGGTCAACTTCCTCATTCAGCACGGGGGCACGTCTAACGATGCGCTCCAGCTTTAGTAGTTGGAACGCAGCTCTCAGCACTTCCTTAAGAATTAAGAAAAAAACAATATGGCGGTGCGTTCCACCTCGTCTTAGGTGGAACACAAACGAGCCTATTAAGGCTATAAACTGATTTCTCTTCATTTAAATTTCAAGATATTTGAGTATGATTATGTATACTTATCGCACTATCACTGTATTTAATCACTACTAGAAATTTGGAAAAACGAATTAGATATCTACTCTAAATTTAAGATAAACGTACTAATTATAATGTTGATAAAAGGGACTATTTTAGTTATTAATTCATGTGGACATAAGGCAGATTATGTTATGATTATATTACCATTATAAATTTAAATAATAAAACATATAGAAAAATAAATTAATTCCCTTAAGAGGAAGTGACATCACAGACAGGCCCTATATATAGAGAGGCCAGGTCCACTCCCAAATCACTTGCAATTTGGATCCCAATGAGCACACACCTTCCACAGACACAGGGTAAGACCTTTTATTTTGAATTTCCATAATTTGATGGATTTTTTTTCCTCTAAACTTTTTTCTCCAATTTGAAAATGATGGCTTTGGTTACTAAAACTCCATGTAATTATTGGTTCAATAGAAAGAAAAAGATCTTACTTTCTTGGACACATTGGGTCAAGTTTAGAAATTGCCTTAATTAGGTATGCTATTTTTCACTATTATTATTGAAAAAAACCTGGTTATGCCCAATAAGAATATTGAATGATGATACACATATATATTATGTATATTTTCCTTATTAGGTTCACCATTCAAGCTTTTAAGTATATTGTCAAAGACTTCTGATTATTTAAACATCCTAAAATTATAAGAAGGTATGTACCTTAAAGCATATTGAAGGGACACTAAAAGATATAATATGTTTATATATAATAAAAAATTATTATTAAAACACCCCATTTTCACCATATTATTAGGTTCAAAAACTGTTTCCTGTGGTACCATAATTGGACCCTAACCACGCTTTCTCGTGCTATCTTTATCTTCTGACTCTGAAGGGTCTAATAAACCTTGTTTATCCTAAGGTATATACCTTTAAGAAAAATGTTTACATACATAAAACTACCAGTCCTCTATATCCTCTCCATCTCAATTATCATATACTTCTATGTACTATGTATATATCTTTATATGTATTCCATATAAAAATTCTTTTATGAATATCATTTTTAATGTAATGTCCAAAAAATGTCATGTATTTTATGAAATGTATGTTATATTTTAGATCATGTACCCCTGATGAAGTCTCTAACGAGACGAAACGCGTTGGGTGTTGGTCAGATGTACTGAAAATAAAAGAAAAGTTTCTTATATAAAAAAGAACCACTTCAATTGTTTTTGTCAATATTTTATTGAAACTATTTTATTGAATTATTGGTTGGACATTACCTATTTGGGGCGCTGAAGACACTACTGTTGGTGTATCTGTTGTTTTCCTATCTCTACTAGTAGGGGATAGAGTGTCAACAGCGACCACCTAATTTAACACTGTATAATAATAGCGCAATTTTTGGGGATTTTTGTCTTTATATATATATATATATACACACATACATACATACATACATATACACACACATATATACACACACATATACACACACACACAACGAAGATATAGAGTGCGCCTTCTCAGATGTCACCACCACCTCTTAGATTTTTAGATGGAAAATTGATACTTTGCTCAATGTCGTAAATCAACTATACAATTTACTAAAAAATCAATAAGACAGATAAAATTGCAGCATTTTTTCATTCAATGTTTCATATGGAGTCATATTTTCAATCACCACAATAACCCGACGCGTTTCGTCACTTGGACTTCATCAGGGGTGTAACAGAAAGACTCAATGCAAAAGAGCTTCAGATTAAAAGCAATGTCTAGGCTGGTTCTTCTGTAATTCTTGAACCAACTAGAATTAAGATTCAATTTCAATGTAGGATGGGGCTAAATAGGGCGATGTGTACAGAGGTTTATCCGTTAATCCTCCCACAGTAGAGCAATCTCTCCTATTATGCCACACATCTGTGCAGCTATTTGGACAAAAGTTTTCAAGTAGTTCCTTGTCAGAGGATTTTCTTCAGGATGTAAACAATAAACAATTTAGTTCAGTTTTCCAAAAGAGCAAATAATCCCTGGTTCCACCAGTAGTAGTGTGCTCCTCTGTGTCCAATGTGCACCAGGTTTATATGCATAAACTTGCTAAACCCGTGCAAAGTATCAGGCGCACTGCCGGTGGATTTCTGCTCATGCAGAAGTAATGGGTGCCTAAGGTACTCATGCCCTTCAAGAAGATAACAGAATAAAGCCTGTCAGACACTCAATTAAGCCTAAACAGGAGTTTCGCACATAGCGTTTAGAAACCCTACAAGACTTTATTTTATATGCTTTGCTACAACTAAGAGACCCTATAATATGGACTTTTAAGAAACCTAATAGTTTGGTATCAGAAATAGTTTGGCACCCATATACAATTTGATTTTAAAAAGAACACCAAACACATTTTATTAAAATGGTACCTTTAAGTCCCATAAACACTTAATGAGGCCCCGCCAATGCCAATATTGGTGGTCGCGAGTACCTGGCGGGATGCTGTCGATGCCAGCTGGGAAGGGAGCAACAGTGGGGGAGCAATGGCCATGCTGCGGCCGATCTCACCCAAGTGCCCAAACTCCAAATACCTAACCGCTCCCATGTACATGAATGCACCTGAGCTTCAGCGTGCCCCAAGACCCGAATCCCACAGATCTTTAGCTGCATCTTCTGATCTTCCCTGCAGCAGGTAACATCAAAAAATCCACGGGAGTGCGCATCGGATTGAGAACGATTTGCGATAAAATTGGCCAATAGTGGTTAATTGTTATATTTACTAGTTATTGTGTATTTGAGAATACCTCAGATATCTGATATAATTGCTACAGGTTTGTATTTATTTTAAATCCTACTCGTTAGGTGCTGGGTATATTTTTTTTTAATATCCTTGATAAGGTAAGGGTCTGCATTTTCTGTGGTGTATATAAAAACTTAAAAGTAAATGACCAATTGGTTGTTATGTTTAGTGCATATTTGCACTTTCCAAACACATATAGGGACATCTCTATTGCTTAGCAGAGATAATGAACAGAAGTCACAGGTTCAAGCTGTGCAACTCTCAATGCTGAGATCCAAAGCTGGAAGCAGTGCCAGCACAAGAACAGTTTATTGGGAGCTTCTTGGTTGGATTTCTGTGGCTGAGCAGCTGCACATGAGTCTGGGATCACCATGTGCATTGCTCAAATTCAGCTGGAGTGGTGTAAAGCACACAATGATAAGGCTCTAGAACAGTGAAAATGTGTTCTCTTGGGAAGTCCTTTTCCTGTTCCAGTTTTCATAAAGCTAGGTTCATCAGCACATGGTTTGCCAATTTTGGCGTGGAAGAACTTACTGAGAACATTCAAATTGGAACAATCTCCGCAAGTGAGGTTCATCAAACTAGAGATATAAGGAATACAGTCTTTGTATAAGTGGTCTACAATGCAGCACAAAAGTCAACTATATGGATAGTGGCCACAAGATTCAGCAGTAAACGGGCAGAAAAACTAGATAGAATACTAAAACCGCACAATATTTTCATGTATGTTATGCACCTCCATTAAAAAAAACGGCGCCACTTATGTAGTCAGTGTAGTGTCTCTTTCAGCATCGGCATCGTGTTCCCGCAGCCAGCGTAGTCAGCTTGTGTCTGCGACTGTGTGTACATTTGCACCTAACTGGAGCTTACGCAGTTAGCATAGTCAGTTAGCGTAGACAGCGCTTATTACATTGTGTGGGAACCACTGACCATTTTTAACCTGCCTGACATTTTATAAAGTGTGGTGAGCCCCGCCAGGGGATGTGCAAAACGTGCCCGAAGCGTGGCGAGCCCCACGAGGAGACTTGGATTACTTGACTGTATTACGCGTCCACTCACCACGCTTCAGGCTCGTTTTACGCTGCGCTCGCCACGCTGGCACACTGTGCTCGCTACACTTTATAAAATAAACTCCACGCCGATGTGGATAGTGGGGGTATGAACAGGTCCGGAGGACGCGTACCGCGTCCGCTCGCCACGCTTCGGGCTGAAGTGGATAGTGTGGGTTTGAAATGGAGGCATTTGCCAGTATGGAACATGGAGCACTGGCAAATGCATCCTTTATTATACTTGAGACGCACTTGCGCCCGCATCCCTCTTGTGCACGAGACGCACACTCAACCGAACCCCTAACCCTGACCGTCTCCCTGAAGCGGACAAGGGCAGGGTTGCCGTACCCTGCAGCGTGAATTACTGAGACACACTTGCATATGAAACGCTCATGCGTCTCAGGCAGATGTAGCGCCTCTCCGACGGCATCCGCCAGTGCAGGGGATCTGGCAGTTACCGGCGCTGTGTGAGGTGCTCAGTTGGCTTGCCAGGGACAGTACTGTGAGATAAAATATTGCTTGTCCTGGAGACAAGATGATGGTCACAGCTTAGTATCTGAAAGACTCAGAACAAACAAAAAGGACCATAGTGCAACAGTGTAAATACAATGCTGATTGCTTTAATTTTCACAGGCCACTCACATGGAGGATGTTTTAAATCGCATGTAACAGGTTTCTGATGATGACAACAGCTGTTTAGGACCTGGATGGGCTCAATGAAAAAAGCAATAGTGCAATCCTGTTGTTCCAAAATGTATAACAATTTAATAATAAACTCACAATTTAAATTTTTTTTTTTTAAAGCATATCACCCATAAGGGTCAGTAGACACGGATCAGCAGTGGTCCCTCCAATCAAGTGGTTCCCCGGGTCCGGTCTGTTTGGTAGTGACAGATCTGCTTAAGCGCGCTTTCGGGCAATGTATGCCCTTCCTATATATATATATATATATATATATATATATATATATATATATATATATATATATATATATATATATATATATATATATATATATATATATATATATATATATATATATATATATATATATATATATATATATAACGATGGGGTGGCGGCGGCACTCGAATAAAAACACAGCAGGCAAGTTTTACCAACGTTTCGAGACCTCTAGGTCTCTTTATCAAGGTGCTTGATAAAGAGACCTAGAGGTCTCGAAACGTTGGTAAAACTTGCCTGCTGTGTTTTTATTCGAGTGCCGCCGCCACCCCATCGTCGCATGTTTCTGGCCCCACAACCAGTTCGGAGGGCACCGGCTTATATTTCTAATCCCTAGGAGGGAGACCATCGGCTGCACCATCCAGCGGGGAGTGCCGTTCCAGGACTCTATATATATATATATATATACTTCTGAGGAAGGGCATACATTGACCGAAAGCGCGCTTAAGCAGATCTGTCACTACCAAACAGACCGGACCCGGGGAACCACTTGATTGGAGGGACCACTGCTGATCCGTGTCTACTGACCCTTATGGGTGATATGCTTTAAAAAAAAATTAAATTGTGAGTTTATTATTAAATTGTTATACATTTTGGAACAACAGGATTGCACTATTGCTTTTTTCATTGAGCCCATCCAGGTCCTAAACAGCTGTTGTCATCATCAGAAACCTGTTACATGCGATTTAAAACATCCTCCATGTGAGTGGCCTGTGAAAATTAAAGCAATCAGCATTGTATTTACACTGTTGCACTATGGTCCTTTTTGTTTGTTCTGAGTCTTTCAGATACTAAGCTGTGACCATCATCTTGTCTCCAGGACAAGCAATATTTTATCTCGCCAGTGGGTATACCCTAATTGTGTCTTTTCTATGTATTCTAAAAGCTACCTTTGGTGAAAGCTTTTTTCTGGGCTTACCCTGGGCTGAGATTGCGCTGTGGATATCAGTTTTTTTAAAGCGGCAATCATTTACACTTCAAAATCAAACTGGTTTTGCCGTGTAAATGATTGCCGCTTTAAAAAACCTGGAGATTTCATACCAAATCTCTCACTTTCTGAATCTCTCATCCTATTAAATCTCACCCCAGATTTTCTTTGTCTGTAGGGACAGTACTGTGACTATGCTGCCTGACAGGGACACTATGCTGACTATGCAGGGCTGCTTCTAGGACACTACGCTAGGCTGCCGTTGGGCTACGCTGACAGCATAGCGTTAGGTGGCGCCGTGATACTACACAAGTACCAAAAAAACACACCACAAGATTTAATATTCATTAAGGTACTGGTTTCTCCAACAAGTTTCCAGGCCTCATCAGCTGTGAATGATTTTGTGGAAGCCTTTATAAGAACTAATTTGGATTAACCTCTTGGTAGGCAGTTCTGTTATAACCATGCTTTGGAAACACTACAATGAGGCATTTACATTGTATGGCGTATTATAGTCTTGGATATCTCCTGCATGTTCGGTAGTGAATTGGCAAAAGGCTAATTCATAACAAACCCAACAACTGAATTAAGTTCTCTCTCAATATCTAACCAGGACCAGTATGTCTGATAAAAGTGGTTCTCAAACTCATTCCTCAGGACCCAACACTTTTCCAGGACACTAGGGCAGGTGTATTGTGTATATGCTTGAAAACATGAACTGTGTGGTCCTGAAACCAAGTTTGAGAACCTGTGGCCTAAAGGTGTGTATACACTGGGTGATATAATGAACGATATTGCATATTGCCCAGTGTGCACACTTTGCTTGAAAAACGATATGTGCGCAGGTGGGCCAATAATAACCTTGTCAGTCATCAGTGCATGTACAGACAAGGGAGCGCATTGTTAATTAGGGCAGAAATCCAAGGCCTAGCAGCAGAAATCTTGGGGCCCGGTAGACTGACATGTCTCAACCCCACCCCGGTACACTGACATGTCTCAACCCCACCCCTCCTTGAACAGCGGATTTTTATTGCACTCCATATTTAATGTGTTTCTGTATTATTACAAAAAAAAAAAACCCAGATAATTATAATAATCTTATGCACTACTGCTAAGCAGCTGTGCTTTGATATTTACATTGCATAGTTAACATCTACTTATCTGGGAGGAAAGGGGGGGGGGGGGGGGTATGAATTGGGTAACAATAGCCAATTCATCTTTCAATTATATACGCACACAACTAATAACTTGCATACCTTAAAATACATATATTACAGCTACTATATATACATAATACCATGTAAGCAATATCACACTTCAAATACAGAAAGTTGTTCCAGAAACAAAGACTGTAATTATATAGTGCAGCAGGGAATATTTTATATTTCCATGTTGTTGTGCAGAAGATCCCATATACGTAGTCTCCATCAGAAATGTATTTACTCCTACACCTGTCCCACGCACATGTGGGACCAACAACAAGCCCCTAAGGCCACTTAGCAGGGGAGGCTTGCGTGCAGTCAGTGTGCCTTGAACTAACAAGCAGAGCTACCAGGTTACACAAACATGACAGAGACACCACCGGGGACACAGCAAATATATTATCCAGCCGATGTCCTGCCCCTTGTCTCACAACATAACACACAACCTGGACGCGTTCAAACCTACCGCTATTATCCAGGACACAGCCAGGCCTGTAGCGCCTGTGTGTAGCCGACGTCACTTCCCATACCCATTCACTGCAGCACAGGGTCCGGCGCTCGGGCGGCCATGATGGAAGTGGGCAATGTGCGACTCAGCTTGCGTTCCAGCTACAAACGGTAGAAGACGACGGTCATTTAGTGTGCCCCAGTATACTGACGGGCTCAAGAAGCCGGATCTATGATCTGCTATGAACAAGCGCAGGGACCAGGCCAGGTGCCAGCCAATGGGTGCAGAGATTGTGTGGGCAATGGTGACTTGCCCTATCCGTCCAACTCTGTCTCTGCCCTTCCTCCAGTCTGCATCCCACTGTGTTCTCACTTCTCACCTGCTCATGTCCAGACTCATTACTAACACCTCCCTATAGAAGGAAATGACCAGATATTATTGAAAAGTTACCTTATACTTCAGTATGTAATTATGGGGGCAATTAAATTGGGTATGGCTCGCTGCGCTCTCCATGCTTCGGGCTCCGTTCCTCGCTGCGCTTGGCACATTATTTTATTCTCCCACCACGCCCTAGTGGATGGTAGGGCATGAAATACCGCCTGTTGGCACGTCAGCTCAAAGAAACAGTGAAAAACCCCATGTCGACCTTTTGACAAATTTGCTGTAGCATTGCTAACTGACAATAGTGGTACAATGCAGTGTAGGATGGAGAAGCACAGCGTGGCAGGGAGAGAAATGGGGAAAGGAAAGAAGGGGATACTGGGCTGGGGGAGTCGGTGATATGGTGGGGAACACTAGGCTGGAATGGAGGGCTGGCTCCGCTCCACTTTGCACCCGGCGGCTGCTCCATCCAACCCTCCACCTGATGGCTCCTTCCTTGCTCCATAGTTTCTCCGCAGCTCATGGAAGAGAGGCACATGTCTTGGTGCCCTCCCCTAAATCTGTTGCGCCTCTCCTTGCCTCCTCTCATGGGAAAAGGCAGAGGCTCACTCTCGCCCTCAGCTCCGCCCCCAGGATGGGATGTTGGCTGTGGCCGGGTAGACAGACACTGAATCAAGGCGCAGCATGGAGTTGCTGAAGTCCCCGGTGCTGCTTCCGGCTGTCCCCCATGTAAAACAGTCACTGGCAGCGTGTAGTGCCGCCCTCCTAGCTGGAGCCTTTAATTAAAAATTGCGGCGGACCTCAGCCGGCAGCCAGGCATGGTGGAGAACAGGGAGCGGGCGAGCAGGGTGGGGGAACCGGCGGCAGCGTGCACGACTGTGATATGTCGGCGCCCGGAGCTTGTGCTCCGCCCTCGCTACGCCTCTGCTGGTGTGTATGATGGTATTAATTTATACAGATATATAATACTATTTAACAGAGTCTAATAGAGTTACCAGCAGGTATAAATAATGGTCTCTGACAAACCACCGTTAATGTTTGCTGCAAAGCCTAACAATCCCTTCTTCTGTCAGTAATTAATTATAGCTTGCTGTAGCATTCCACATTGTATACCGACTGTGCGGTGAGCCTAAGCTGAGAGTTTGTGTGGGAATGGGTGCCGAAGCACTACTATGCTCAAATGAGTGAGTTTTAATTTATACGATGTAGAAGTGTCACTTCATCCAGACATTTATGTCATCACACTCTTTGTATTTCTGATTGCAGCATACTATGGCAGAGAGGCAGCTTCTGTACTCAGGAGAGAATCTTGTAATGATATCTCCTGGTGTGTATGGTTATGAACAAATGACGCTGTATATCAGAATTGGATCAAATTCCCAATAGTTATTAAGATTAGTATCTGGCAAAAGAAACCTATTGCTGTTTGCCTCAAAGTATAAATTTTGATGTCAGTAATTGCTGGTAATATATTCTAACCTTCTACATATATACAGAAAAAAAATACATATCACCTATATATCATTATATCACCGAGAGTGCACAGGACTTTACACACAACTTTTTAAGACAGGCTGACACAATTAACATTTTGGGTGCAGATGTAAAATGCTTTGTGAACACTAGATGTCACTCTCATCCCACTTTAAGGAGTACATTGAGTTGCAAATGTTAATTTCAGCATTGATGAGGTAAAATTAAAAGCATCCTCTTATTAGTGTTTCTGAATCTGCAAAAATGAATTCTTTATTTGTAAATTTGTTTATTATTTGTCAATTGTCATATCGTTAGTATACAAGACAAAAAAATCTGTTAAATTATGTGACACTCCACTCCTCTGTGCTTCCAACGCCTGTTAGCAGTCAGTGGAATAATGACTAAGAGCCCGATTCAGTGTTGATCGCAAAGTCTTTTTTCAAATGGGCAAAACCATGTGCACCGCAGGTGGGGCAGATGTAACGTGTAGATAGTTATATTTGCGTGAGTTATTTTGTTTCTGTGCAGGGTAAATACTGACTGCTTAATTTTTACACTGCAATTTAGATTTGAGTTTGAACACAACTCGCCCAAATCTAACTCTCTCGGCAAATGTTACATTTGCCCCACCTGCAGTGCACATGGTTTTTCCTATTTGAGAAAGGTTTTGCTTATGCGATCAACTCTAAATCGGGCCCTAATACTTTTGTATAGAAAGGTAATGAAAATTAGAGTGGACAAGCAATATAGTTCTATCAGCCACCAATAATCTCCATGGATATACATAATCATAAGTTCTTCTCCAAATTATTCAATTTATCTAAGTAACTGCACTGTGTGGTGTTTGAATGGGCAATGTCTAGTATGTGTCTCTGATAGCACAATACGGCGCACACAGTGGGCAGGCAGGATGGCGGACTCCCGGCGCTGCACAGGCAGGAGGGGGACAGGGCGGCCGCTGCGGAGAGGGAGGGAGGGCTGTAGCTCACATTAATCCACGGCCTGAGCAGAAGGGATGGCCGGGTGACCCAGGCAGTAGTGTGTGCTGAGCTGGTCTCTCTCCGTGCATATCTAATGAGTGGGATCCACCACAGTGCATGTTTAATGAGCGGGTCCCCGCACCCTGCATAAGTAATGGGGGGAAAAATAAAACAAAAAATCTAAAATATATTAATGTGGTGCTTGTACAGAAATAAAATTAGCAAGATCCTTCAAATAATAAATAAATGACTTATAGACACCAAAAAAAAAAAATTAATTAAAAAACATTTATTTTATAAGTAAAAATTTCAGTTCAGTTCTCCATTTTGGCATTGAATACACTTTCGGCGAACTAGGGCGAACTATGCAAACAAACCCCATAAAAATACAACAGCAAATAGCAGTGACTATGAAACGGTGAATTGTCTGGCATTCACTGTTCGCTTTCAGCAAACAGTGATCATTGTATATGGCGAATATCATTTTCAGAGAAAAAAACGCAGTTTCGCCAAAAACCAGCCCTATTCACCGAAAAAACTGTGAATCAAGAGCATTGAATACTGGCCATAGTTGTGATGTGAGCAGACTATTCGAGCAATGAACAGCTTACACTCTTGTTGCAGCAGAATTACGTAACACTCCAGGCACACAAAAAAAATGTGTCTGAAGAAAAATGTACAAAACACTACTGTAGACAAGAAATTTCTGTTGAATTTAAAGAGTGGTAAATTACCTATGGGGGAAGAGAGGTTTGTATTTTATTATATTCCTTATACCGTATATACTCGAGTATAAGTCGACCCGAATATAAGCCGAGGTACCTAATTTTACAACAAAAAACTGGGAAAACTTATTGACTCAAGTGGGACCCTCACTCAAGTATAAGCCGAGGGGGGATTTTTCAGCATAAAAAAATGTTCTGAAAAAGTAGACTATATGGTATGTACTTAGGCATTTATTAATCAATAACTTGGAACAGGTGAGCTAAACCTGCAGATATATAGCTGGATAACAGTCTTTTTTTATAAAACAATTGGCTTGAGATTTCAATGTAGAGTACTTTGTTTTAAATAACCGTCTACATTGGGGCTGATTCAGTAGCAAAACTGTGACTGCATTCTATCACATGCTGGGGTAGGCTCTGCCCAGGATAAAGCTGTCCGGCATGAAAAGGCCTGCCTTGCACTGCGATCACCATATACTTGCGACCGTAACACAAAAATTGCTAAAATCGCAATGCTTAGGATTGACCCCTGCCTTTGCAGCTTGGCACTGATGCCATATTTAATTCCGCAGAAGCTGCATGTGATGTCATGCAGCCACCCCAAAAAACGGTCCAGACACACCTGCGTTGTCCATGCCACTCTCCCGGAACACGACGTTGATTCCCCTTTGGTGCCCGCAACTGTCTATCAAACTGCAATTGCATTCTTCAAGGATGTGATTGCACTTTGACACTTTGTGCTCATACACTGCGGTTACTGCGCATGCACGGGAGGATTGGGGCCACTCGTGGAAGATCACGGCTCCTCGAGGAGGTCCAGCCATTCATCTGTTCGGGCACCCAAACACACAAATGTCCGAATGCCCCAACACACGAACTGCCAAGCGCCCGAACATCCGAGCACTCCCGATCCCCTCCAAGTGGCCACAAACTTCTCTAAGCTCCCACAATTAGCCAAAGCCGTCAGCAGCGCCATTTGGAGCAGGGGCTGCTGCAGAAGGCAGTGGCTGCCCGTTCTGTGGTATTTCTGGGGCAGGACAAACCTGCTCTGGTAGGTTTGTCCTGCCCCAGGAAAACCCACCACTCAAGGGGGTTAACCTATATTGCAGTTCAGCAGAAAAGGGTCCCCAAAAAACCACCAGGGTCCAGTGATCCAGGAATCCAACTTGGGTAGCGAGCAGGGTTGAACCCAGAAAGACCCAGTTAATAAAGCAGTGTAAAAAGGTGACCCAAGCACCAGCAAAACATGAAACACTGCGTGTGCAGTGGGAAAGGGGCTGACATGACAATAACCTGGGTAGAGGTAGCAGTGTAAGCAGGATATGGCCTGGGTCTGACCCAGGATTTGAGTGGAAAAGGTGTAGCTCTACTTTCATCCTTGTTATGACATGACTAGCCAGGATGCTAAATTCTCCTTTAAACTTTTACAATGGAGGTTACCAGTTGTGTAGTGTAAACATAGCTGATCTATTGAGGATACTATTGGCTGTATATTCTGTTCAATGGATTAAGATAGCAGAACAGATTTATATCACTGCTGTACTTCCTTGATTTGCTTGGCCCTTAATCCCCATGTCTCTGTCACTGCCCTTAGGCTTTTGCTCTAACAACATCTCTCATCCACTAAAGGTATGAAGTAATAAACAGAACAACAAACACACAAACACACACACACACACACACACACACACACACGCAATATAAACTTCGAGAACATCATTTATTTTGTGTTACAGCTTTGCTTGAACAGCAGGTGTCACTGTGGTGTTCATTCATCTGCTGAATATCTATGGATTTCTACCTTAGGAGTTTTCCAAAAATGTCAACACCGTGTCTAGCGATAGGCCACATACACTTTAGGGAGACAATGCTTTGAAAAAGGTTATGCGATAGTGTTACGTTACATTGGACATGGTGAGCAGAAAGTGAATTTAGGAAAATAATTGTTTATTTCTGCATGCGCTCAGTGGTGGGCAGACTTCGTAATTTAAGAAAAAACAAAAAAATAGAGATTTACAGTACAAATGCAAATTAGGACAAATATATGGTAAATAAAAGACAGTTGCAACAGTGGACACTGACACAATTATAACAGTGGCAGAGATAATATTCTTAGAAAAGCACATGAGGAGAGAGGGCCCTGCTCGTGAGAGCTTACATTCGAAAGGGAAGAGGCGGACATACTGGGGTGACACAGAACTGGTAGAAGTGAGCATAAACAGAAGGTGAGGATGAAAATGGTTAGATTTAATGAAGAAGTGGATCTTGAGAGCCCATTTAACGTTTTGTAGGGAGGTGGCAAGTCTAATAGGGAGGGGTAGAGAATTCCAGAGAATCAGAGCACAACGGCCAAAGTCCTGGAGGCAGGAATGGGAGGAAGTAACCAGTTTGCATGAGAGGTGACGTGCATTTGTGGAGCGGAGAGGGCGGGTGGGAGTGTAAAGAGAGACAAAGTCAGATATGTAGGTGGGAGAGGAATGGGTGATGGCTTTGTAAGTGAGTGTAAGGAGCTTGAATTGTATTCTGAAGGGAAAGGGGAGCCAGTGCAGGGCTTGTAAGAGAGGGGAGGTGGACATAGTACATTTGGAGAGGAAGATAACCGGATAGATTGAAGTGGCGAGAGGTGTTTTACAGGGAGGCCAGAAAGTAGAATACAGTAGTCCAACCTGGATATGACTAGTGAGTGGATAAGGGTCTTTGTAGCATCCTGGGTGAGATACGGTCTGATCCTGGAAATAGTTTTGAGGTGGAAACAAGAGGACTGTGGGCCTTATTCTGGTTCACTATCAGAGGCAAATTCATCTCAAATGGACAAAACCATGGCCCTTATTCTGATTGAGTCAGATGGCTCCGAGTGCGGACGGACAGCTGATGGTTGTTGTTTGCGCATGTGCAGATAAGTTTCTGCGCATGTGTGAACGCCTCGCACGTCCGAACACGGCTTGAATTTCGTGCAGAAAAGGATCGTACGGACCCATCCGAGCAGGGGGTGGAGGGGGGCGTGAAGGGATATTTGGGCTCATTATCATATGCATACGCCTCGTGTTTCATGGGCGTTCCCATGAAAATGCTGGGCGTACGTATGATAATGTGGCCGTGACGCACGTGTGGGGGGCGAACGGCTAACATAGCCGGATGTCAGCTTGCCGCCCGTATCCGATATCCCTGCATTCATACGGAAAAATGTCAGAGTGGTCTGGACCATCAGAGAATGGGGGAGGTTCCCACAGATGGGGGAGGTGTTTACATGAAACATCCACTCGTTCGCTCGACATCTTACCGCATTCGGACGGTGTGAGCGATCCGTACGGTAGGCGGGGCTAAGAACACTCGGTTCCTGTCCGAAATACGCATCCGTCTGGGCAAGGGCCCATGTGCACTGCAGGTGGGGTAGATGTTACTTGTGCAGAGATAATTAGATTTGGGTGGGGTTTTACTTCAAAGTGAGATCTATAATGCAGTGTAAAAATAAAGCAGTCAGTATTTACCCTGCAAAGAAAGGAAGATGATCAGCTCAGTCTTAAACACGTTTAGTTTAAGAAAGTGCTGGGACATCCAAGAAGAGATAGCAGAGACACAGTTGGAAATATGAGTGAGGAGATCAGAAGAGAGGAGAGGTAGATTTGGGTATCATCAGCATAGAGGTGATATTGGAACAGAACAAAACACAACAGTAACTAAAGAACTAAAACAGAGCACAGGTAACAATTATCAGCACAATCCATTGTACACAATACAGCTGAGATGCATCTAGCTTTGCATGGATATGGGTCATTGAGTCAACCAACCCAAGCTCGACATGCATTGGGTCGACCACTGAAGGTCAACATGGCTTAGCTCGACACCTGAAATAGGTCAACATGGATGGAAAAAAGTGTGAAAAACCCATGTAGACCTTTTGACTGTCGACCTAGCCATTGTTTACCTAATGCTTGTGTCGACTTGCATTGATATCGACCTTAAGCATGTCGACCTATTTCAGGTGTCGACCTAAGCCATGTCGACCTTTAATGGTCGACCCAATGCATGCCAACCTTAGGTATGTCGACCTAAGGACACATGCACAGTTCTGAAAACAGTGGTCATTGGGGCCACATTATTATTATTCTTTATATATTGCCACAAGGGTTCCGCAGCACTTAATAAAGTACATAACAAATGAGCAAAATATAAATATATATAACTAACTGTGTACGGCAATATAGGACAAGCGCATGGTATATAAACATTACAGCGTATGCAGACATTAATCAAGATATATCCGGGGCTTAATCAGCCCCAGAGTAACTGGCCAACAACACGGGTTTCCCCTGTAATGATATCAACCAGCAGTAGTCTGTTAAACACTGGACTGATTTCCCACCAAAACTGAGGACCACACTTCCCTTGAAAAAAATGTCCCATACTGATGCACTAGAACTCCTGACCAACACCACTACCCAGACCCGGACTGGCCTGGCGGGGTACCGGGACATTCACTGGTAGGCCCAGGTGGGTGGGGCCTGATGAAAACTTTCAATGTAGCCGAGCAGTCAGTAGCAGATGACTGACCTGGAAGCTGTAAGATGCTTTTGTTATCGCCGTGGGGTCAGTTAATAATTGTTCTATTTGCTACTTAGTGATCAACTCTGAAACAAGGGCCATACAGTAATTTGCTGTTTTCAGAAACTATTACTTTACAGGTAACAGCCGTTTCTTGTCCAGAGAGATCCTACTCAACTAAAGGTGCCCATACACGTTGCGATTAACAACGTGCAATGCAACGCAATGTGATGGTCGCTCCTGCCCGCACCGCACATTTCAAAAAGTATGTTGCTGCACATACTTTTTGTACTGCCCGCGGATCACATTGCACGCAAAATGCATGCGTTGCGATAAGATCCGCCCGATAACACATCGCATTGCACGCAGTTATCATAACATGAGCCGGTGAGAGAGGAGAGTTGGGTAACACAGATAAAGTATTCCTTCCAACTGTCGCAATTTTCGCAGGACAGTAATGAATTTTTGTGACTGTCCCGTTGCCGGCTGTGTCCCACGGTGAGGGGTGTAGTTGGAAGTCCCCCTGACACTTGCTGCTCTACATAGCAGGCGCTATGTGCACAGCGTCTGTTCACAGGAGACAGATGGACGGGGTGCATTTGAGAGAGAGATATGTTTGCAGTTTTATATAAATTAGTATAACGCTATCAGGATGTATGTGTCCTCCTAATTAGTCGTTCCTGTAATCAGGAGGCACTTTGATCTGACCAGCTGGAGTATTTTTGTAACCCATCCCTAAGTCAATCCAGCAAGTGGAACCTAGTTTCTTTCTTTTTTTTTCTCTGTGCCATTCCCATTGTTGAGGGTCAAGCAGCATCACTTAGCCTCCAATTCATATGCATTGTAACTTGCTTCTCACGTGTGTGATTGAGTGGGTGATGCTGTCAAAGGGTTACTGATTTACCTTAGTAAAATATTTCATACATGACATCTCATTCCACTTACACCAAAGTCCCAGTGGTGAAATGTTTTATCTACGAAAGTCATCCAGCCTCTATGCTCACACTGTGTCGTTCGCATCCATCTTCCTAGGCCCTCCTCGCATTAGCATTGATCTACGGGGGGGAAATAAGAAGCACGGGGGGTGTTTTCCTTTATACCCTGTTGCAATTTCTGTTCCAGTGATTGAATGTGCAGGCAGTTTCTTTGAAACATGGCCGTTCTAACTTATTTTGTCTGCCTGTCAATATTGTGGCACTTGTCCAAATTATGGATCAATACCAGCTGATCTTTTTATGTTAAACTGTAATGAAGTTGGCCGTTTCTTATTGGAGATGTGATTTTGCTCTAGGCGACATTTTTAACGGAGAACGTTGAAATGGAAATGAGATATAAGGAATGGAGTGTAGGTGAATTTTACTCTGTGTATTATAGAATAAATGGCAGAAAGATATAGAGCTCCCTGTTGTAACTTAATTAAAGAACCTCACACACAAGAGGGCAAGTTATCCCATTCAATGATGAATTAGCCTGTTCAGTAAAATAAAGATACCATATAGACATTTGTCTAACGGCACAAGAGACAAGGATGAATTTAAATTGGTATTGTAACCTACAAATCACATTTTGCAAATGATATGATATGATCAGAGGTCTTTGTACACCGTGGGGAAGGGTGTAATTAAAAAGAGGTATTCCTGTGGAAATAAGTTCAAGGCTAAACCTAATTGCACTTTTCAAGCAAACGTCACAAGTAAATTGAAGGAGTGACTTATGAGAGTTTTTTTTTTTTTTAAACCCTATTACAATGACGGCAGAAAGCAGATGTTAATTGCTATGAAAACATTAAAGTCAAGTCTATAGATTTCCTGTGTTGTGTTTTAAAGCGCATTGAATATATTAATTTCTTAATTACATGTTATATCTTGTAAACCTAGAACCTATTAACATTCCTACTATTTGATTATTTTTAATACACATGAATGTTAAAGTTAAACATTCACTCTGATTCATAGGGCATACAAATCCCCTGTACACCATATTAGGGATTGGGGTAGAACATATAATTCTCATAACAAAGTTCACTTTTTGTACCTTTCTCTCTCTCTCTTCATAGCTTGAAATACATGTTGCATGGTATAGTACAGATTCCAAGAAAAATGATGTAGCTTCAATACAATACAATTTTGGACACAATTATAGGCCAAGTTCCTTATTTGTCTAGTCAAGAATCCATTGACACCCGGCCATTTCCCTAGTCATGTAAGGTACTGGAATGTTATTGGCCAGAAATTGGCCATGTTGCGTGAGAGGTCCATTACATTATGACTACCTTTTATGGTCGCTACTTCTCCAGGACCAGTAGCTGCAAGATTTCTATTCTGAGGCACCAGAAAATGTTGAAGGTCAACTGCTTGAGCACACTAAAGTGCACTGTGGATGTGGCCACAAAGAGTGAATCATAAGATGACCAAGGACACAAATACTCCACAAGCATTGGGAATAATTTGCGAATGCTAACATTTCTCAAGTTTATTTACTATGTGTCTGGATTTTACACAAAATTTCGTAGTGCTTTTCTAATATAACCTTTTGTGTTGGACTGGAAATGAAAAAAAAAAATACAAATATGTCCACATACATCTATCCTCCATGCCTATATAAGTCGTGTTACACATTGTGGAAGAGCTGCATGTAACTCGGTGCCATTTTTACATAAAAATGTACCGGTATCTTATTCACAAAGTGGTGCAAATATGTGGCTACCTCTTTACAAAACTTGAAATAGGGACTGAAGACCCACTTATTCACCAAATCCAGCCAAATCTCATCCTAATCTTTTGTTACATGCTCATTGTCTACCTTGTCACCCCTATCTGTCTGCTCCTCCTCTTTAGAATGTAAGCTCTCACGGGCAGGGCCCTCTTCCCTCATGTACTTTTCCTTTTCTTATTTATACCATTTGATGGCACCAAGGGCCTGATTCAGACCCGATCGCTCAGCTGTGAATTTGCAGCGATTATTGAGCAACCACACATGCGCATGGTTCTAAGTGTGCAAGGGCAAGCAGTCCGTGTGAACAAAGCCGGTGATGGATAGCCATCACTGGCTTTTTGCAAGGTGATTGACAGCTGGGGGGGTTTGTAGGTGGCACGCCGGTGTTGTCTCGGCAAGTCGGCTAAAATCACAGGTGGGCCCGGCCATGGGGAGGGAGGGCAGCTGACATCAGTGGCAGCCTCCATCTCCCCACAGTGATCGCAATTCCCACAATCCTGTGGTTTTCTGCCATGCTGATACTTGTTTCAGGGCTGTCTGCTGATGCAGCTATGGTTATGTACTCTGTAGTTGTCTTTTATTACTTCAACTATAAAGTCACATATACACTAGATGACATTGTTTATGAATAATATCATCAACGATTGCCCATGAACTCCTGAGCAAACAATATAGAGTATACGCACTGAACATTATCGTTAATGATATTTTTTCAGTGATATCATCCTTTTTCCACTTTGTACATGCAGTCGTCAATGATATAGTCAAATTGACCTGCATATACAAACGATTAAGGATATCAATAACGATCCATGGGAGGGTGCATTGTTAACAGCAACATTTTGATATCAGTTCAATACAACGTAAAGTTGCTTGTCTGCTCTGGTAATGGTTAGGCCACTGAACATTGGCTAACTCATTTTATTTGCCAAATGCACATGCAGGTTTTTAAAAACATCATATTCTCTAAATCAAACCCATTTCTTGTTTGAAAACAAAAAAATCACACCAAATATACATATCACAGGGCAAAGTCTTACAGGGAAGAGAAAAGTGTCCTGGCCACCCCAATGTCAGCTTCACCATCAGCCAGATAAGTACGTTTGCAAGACTTTGTTATGCATAGTAACATAAAATATGTTTATGTTAAACTGGCTACATTTCTGGAGTGCTTAATTCCACAAGCGGCTTTTTTTTTGGATGATCAACAAACCATCTAACTTCATCGTACTTTTCCACTTGTGTCAAAAAACAGAACCACTGCCTATTACAAATTTTTTTTTGGGGGGGGGGGGGGGGGGGTTGGCTTTTGTCCAGACAGCACAATTGGTAATTATGCCATTTGTCCCCTTGAGTTTGTACCGTTCATGTTTTTCTTTACCCTCACACAGTACAGAGCCTCGATTGCCAAGCATGGATTCTCTGGGATCAGGAGAGGATGGGTCATACATTCAACATTTGTTTCTCGCCACACCACCACAGCCCCAAACTGAGGCCACCCAGCCCAGACTTATGGAAGCCAACAAAACAAACAGGTGCTGATACTGCCACTGAATTTCTATCCTCCATATCTTCATTCCATGAGTTGTATGTGGCAATGTTAGACATAGATGGGAAGCACTTGTCAAAACTTTGTTGTCAGATGTGAAAATGTGACCATAGTCTTTCACAAATGAATGTAACTTTATACTGTTAAATTAAAATGTCAGCTTGATTGACACCAATGTGACTGAGAGTTTTGCTGCGATATCCAAAATCTGAGAGGCACAAACAACATTTGCCTTTCAAGAAAATGTAATTTGTGTCTTTGAAACCCAAAACAATCTACATAGGGAGATGAATGAAAATGTGATAGCAATAGCACAACAAAATGTTGGTCACCTCACTGAGGCATCAAGTTGTGCCACCCCTCACCTGCCGGTAGCCCTGCCTGATCTGTATGTGTTGCATAATCTGGCAGACGTGGTTGGTTTAGGCACAGATTATGCAACACATAGCAGCTGTGCACAATGTCACATATCTTGTCAACAGAATACAACATAGTGCATCCCGATCTATAAAGACAACAGAACGGATGCGGGACCATTTGTCTACTACAATAAGATAGACAGCCATTAGGTCGACACCATTAGTTCGACAACTCAACAGGTCGACATGCTTTTAGGTCGACATACCATTAGGTCGACATGTCATTAGGTCGACACTGCCATTAGGTCGACAGTGTCTAGGTCGACAGTCAAAAGGTCGACATGGTTTTTTCACTGTTTTTTTACCCAAATGTCGACACAGTCGACATGAACACAGTTTGAAGTGAACCGCTGCCCCTCGCATCGCTCGCTTCGCTCGCAATGCTTCGGGCACGGTGCCTCGCTGCGCTCGGCACACTATTATAATCTAATTCCACGCCCTAGTGGATGGTAGGGCATGAAATACCACCTGTCGGCACATGTCGGCTCACAAAACAGTGAAAAAAACCATGTCGACCTTTTGACTGTCGACCTAATGGCAGTGTCGCCCTAATGGCATGTCGACCTAATGACATGTCGACCTAATGTTATGTCGACCTAATGGTATGTCGACCTAAAAGCATGTCGACCTATTGAGTTGTCGAACTAATGGTGTCGACCTAATGGCTGTCTATCTTCTTGTTGTAGACAAATAGTTCGGATACCGCATCACACACCACCTGGTGGAATACTGTGGGTGTGGTGGCGATTGAGGAATGCCCTACGGTGTCTCAGCTCAATGTACGTGTGAGTATATAGCCACACAAATTGAGGGCATTTATATAGGACATTTGGCATTCCCGCAATCTTATAAAAAGTTAACCTGACATCATGCCACTGTGACTTTTGGCTAGATATAGGTTTTGGAGGGGGTTTTGATTATGCTAAGGACAGCCAAGGTATTATTTGAAGGTGGTTTGGGATATCCCTACCACTCTCCACATGACTGATTTGAAGCTTCCAGTAGTCAAGACATGCAAACAACCAGCAGTGAGTGTAGGCCTGATAAGGCTCATGACTGTGCAGTTTCTGGCATCAGGTAAGTTTTGACAAGATCATACAGGTACATTAAGTTGATTTGATTGAAGTGGAATATCTATGGGCCTTATTCTGATCGGTGCGGCCCGATCAGAATATGCGGCCGCAACCGTGCAGGCGAATCCCCGCCTTCCATACGGATCGCCACCTGCCGTCCGTACGCGGATATGTGGCGATCCGCATGAAATTGGACGGGGATACGCCTCCTCCGTCTTGGGAGCAGCCCCTGCATTCGATGGTCGCCGAACATCGAATGCAGGGCCGCACGCTCCACCAGGTCCCGCCACACAAGACCACACGGACACTTGTCCGTGTGAAATCATGTATGGGGGCGGGCAGCTGACATCCGGCGATGTCAGATGCCCGCCCCGTACCCACGCGTCACGGCCTCATTACCATGCATACGCCCCGCGTTTGCATGGGAACGCCCATGAAACGCGGGGCGTATGCATAGGGTAATGAGGCTAAGTAGCCCCTCACGCCCCTCTACGCCCCCTGTGCGGCGTATAAAGAATCCGTGCGGCGAAATCGCCTGCACATGCGCATAGTGACCTCTGCACATGCGCAGACGATCAACATCGGCGGTCCGTCCGCATGCGGGAATATCCGCACTGATCAGAATAAGGCCCTATATGACATCAACAGGCACTACATTGAGGTTCAACCACCTGTGGAAGAACCTAGGCCTACATAGGTTCTTCGACACCCCTACCTGCTGGTTCCTTTGTTTTGTTTCTTGCTCCTGGGCCTTTGGTAGTGGTGCATTGAGCGATTTTTGCACAATTTTGTTGGTGATTTTGATCGGTCTTAAGAGGCATACACACAGTGTGATTTTGTGCTCTTTTCTAAGCAATCTGACTAGATTGCTTAGAAAGAAAGAAAAGATCTCTCCGTGTGTATGCCCCTAGTGATTAATTATATCCTGCAGTCAGTGCATGCAGTCAAATCGCTTAGCAGGTGGCTGCAAATCTCTCTGTGTGTGCAGAATGAGAGATATAAGGGGTGTACACACTGAGCAAATTTGTGCTATTTTCTAAGCAATCTGACTAGATTGCTTAGAAAGTAAGCACAGATCTCTCCGTGTGTATGCTCCGAGAGATTAAATATCTCTTGCTAACTAGTCAGTGCATGCAGTCCAAATCTAATCAGATTGCTTAGCAAATGACTGCAAATCTCTGTGTATACAGAATGAGAGATACTGATCGCAATCTCTCATTCTGAACCACTACCCGGCCTTTTTTTGCTTAAGCAAAATTGCTTAGCAAAATTGCTTAGCACAAATCTCTGCGTGTGTATGTGCTCTCCATGGGAGATCTTGACACCAGCAAAATTGCTTAGCACAGATCTCTACGTGTGTATGCCCCTATAGTGATCGAGGTCTCTCATTCTGAACCACTACCCGGCCTTTTTTTGTTTAAGCAAAATTGCTTAGCAAAATCACTTAGCACAAATCTCTGAATGTGTATGTACTCTCCATGGGTGATCCGGACACAGGGAAATCTCCTACCCTAAATAGCTTAGCAAAATTGCTTAGCACACAACTCTATATGTGTATGCCCCTTTAGGGAAAAAAATTACTGTTCCATGTAAATACGCTAAAAAAGACCCAGTGCATTGTGGTGTAACGTTGTCGTGATTTTGGTGTAAATCAGAGCAATTTGGCAAAAACAGTTCTTATTAAATTAACACTATCCGGTGATACCAATATTATTTGGCAGATGTTTGCTCTGATGATGAATTGCTGCAGGTTGGAGTAGAGATGGAGCCCCTCTCATTGAGCCCCAGCGCCCCCCAGAATGTCCCCGCTGGCGAGTGCTGGCTGAGAGGGACACCATCAGACTGGGACGCGCTTGCATCTCACACGCACGTGCATCCCAGTCGTCTCTGCTTCAGGGAGATGGGCAGGGTTAGGGAGGGTGTGGTACAGGGATCCGACAGTTGGGATCCCGACAGTCATTAGTCCGACGTCGGCATCCCAACTGTCCGGACTCAGACAGCATGGTGAGCGCAACTAATCTCCTTGTGGGCTCGCTGCGGGCACGGTGGCTCGCTACGCTCACCACCTATTCTATTCTCCCTCTATGACAGTTAATACCATGCCTATGTGAATAAAAAATATTTGACATATATATATATATATATTTTTTTTTTTTTCACCTAAATCTTACAGTTTTTCATGCAATTGGAAGGAAAAATTATCAACTATTTTATTGGTAAATGATCTCTAACTTTCTCCCTGCTGCAATACTGTCTGAAATGAATCAGTTCATATTTGTCTAGTCTCTGGTATTTTACCATTGAAGTGATGCCTCATTAAAATCTTTCCTCTGATCATCTCTTTATCTTAAAGTCTCTTCTTTATATCTTATGGACTTCTAGAAAGATCATGTTTCCTTTCCTTGCAAAGTACACACCTGCTACATAAAATGATGGTTTTGTTTTCAACCTCCAACCAAGGAGCTATAATTAAAGAGATAGCCGTAGTATTTTATTAGTTTATCAAGATTATGTTTCAACAGTGATTGTGAAAATCCAGTTCACATAGTGCCAAGAAGATGTAAAACAATAACCTGTTTACACACTGTAGTGTATTTTGTGTAAAGTGCATTGGGTAATCCTACTTTTGTATGTTTTTACTACTTTTGTATTCATTTACTATAAAACCCTAGAAATGCAATCCATAGTTATACTGGAATGCTGAACAGAAAGTACTTTCTAATTTACAGTAGGTGACCAAAATCTATGTGAGTTCATTAAAGGCCCATACACACTAGATGATTTTCAGCTGAAAATCACAAATTTTGCCTGTTTTGAGCGATTTTCAGATGAAATGCCCCAGAGATTGCCGACTAGAGATGATGTGCGCTCCCGCATCATTGCAAAGTCTCTTGTTGGCTGGTTTTAACAGAATGTCTAGCGATGATGGATGGTTTGTCATCCATCATCGCTAGGTGTGTGCGCTACCACGGCCGCCGGGCTGAAAGATTAGGCACTTTCAGCCCGGCGGACCGCCCTGCTACCTCTCCTTATCCCTCCCTTTGCTCCATCCCCCTGCTTTGTACATACCTCCCAACTGTCACGATTTTAGAGGGACAGTCCCGATTTTCGGGTACTGTCCCGCTGTCCCACCCGCGGCAGGCATTGTCCCGCTGCGGGGGTGGCAGTTGGGAGACCCCCCAATCTAGTAGAATAGACGCTGTGCGCATGCGCACAGCGTCTATTCTCGTATGAAAATGAGGTCGCGGCTAATTAGCATAAGCCGCACCCTCATTTGCATACACCCCGCCCCCTTTTCGGACGCTCGCGCGGCTTCGCCGCGCGAGTGTCCCTATTTCTTCATGACAAAAGTTGGGAGGTATGTTTGTATATTTACTCTGAATGGAGCAGGGAGTCCAATCGGCGCAGGGTGTCTGTCTGCCGTCGCCACATAGAGCTGAAAGTCTGTTTGCAACTGCACATAGCACAGAGTCGCCGCCACACAGAGCAGGGAACCTTCCACCGCTGCCCTGACTCTGAGCAGGGAGTTTATCCCGCCGCCTGCCCTTACGGTCATCAGCCCGCAGCAGGTCCAGCTCCCCCGCCCGTGACAGCACCAGCTCCCCCACACGCCGCAGGCAGCACCAGCTCTCCCGCATGCAGCAGCACCCAAATATATAACACTGCCATCAATGTCTATATTAGCCAGTAATATATATACATTGCTGGCCCATGCCAGCAATGTATATATTACTGGTACCCCTGCCCACCAATGTTTTATTTATAAGCCAGTAATATACACATGGCTGGCATGGGCCAGAAATGCATATATATCTGGTACCCCTGCCCACCAATGTTTATTTTTTAGCCAATAATAATAGGCTACTGCCGATGTGGGTGTCGTATGGCGCTCCGACAGGTATCCCGATGGTCAGTATCCCGACGTTGGAATCCCGGCTGCCGGTGCTCCGACAGGGGGGCAAGCACTAAGAAGCCCCTTGTGGGCTCGGTGGCTCGCCACAGGTTCTATTATTCGCCGTAGCCACATGCACTCGGCATATGCACATGAGCAGAAATGCGGCTGCACATACACAAAACCTCGGTCCCCGTGCAAATGTACGTTTCTTGAGAATGGACCAGAATAACCCCCAATAAGGTCACATGTTCTTAAGCATGGGGCTATCTAATACCTGGACTGTTGGGAATCCTTTTGTGTGTATTCATAATATTTCAAAAGTAGCTTATTTCCCATATAAAATAAGATGCCCAAATAAGTACAAAATTACACCATTTTTATACAGTGAAAACTGACAATATTACAGTAAAACATGAAATAGAGAAACGCAAAGGGCCTAATTCATGTTTGTACACAATGGTTGGTCATGCAATGGAATGATTATTGTCAGAATGCATTGTACTGCACATGCAGCAAGGTACTGTTGCAATCCTGCTTTAAATGAGGATTTCATGAATCACAGGAAGTGACTGTTTGGAGGTTTTAACGAGGCGTTACCAGGGAGTGGCGGTAAAAACACAGATCTTTCATTTCCATTTGTATGAAGAGAAACATAGTACCAGTGTCGCAACTGTCACATCCAGTCGATAGGGCCAGTGATGTAACTATACATTTTGTGCCCCTTTGACAAAAAAAAAATACTGCTCCCATACATTAATTATAATTTTTATGTATATGCTTGTTGTCAATGGTTTCATTCTCATTGTCAGAGGTTTCATGCTCGTTGCCAGGGGTTTCATGCTTGTTGCCAGTGGTTTCATGCTCATTGCCATTGTTTTCATGCTCACTGGCAGCCCAAGCATTCCTGGAATCCTGGCACTACTGGGTAACACTATACACACTGTGCTTCCCTGACAGACACTAGAGGTCCAGTATGACATCCAGCCCCTGTCTCCTTCTAGGTGGTGGTCAATTCCATGTGGATGCCAGACCACATGGAATCTCTGTAATCAGAATCAGATTTATTCGCCAGGTATACTTGCGTATACTAGGAATTTGTTTTTGGTTTGCTGTGCAGTAGCAAGGTGGGTAACAAGTAAACAGCATACAGTATAAACAATATACAATATAAACAGGTGGGGTAACATGTATAGAAAGTTATTCCAAGGGGACACCGTGTTAGATTAAGTGCAAAGGCTTGTGGCGGACCTGGTGGGAATAGCCCTGTAGTGTCTGCCTGATGGCAGCAGGTTAAACAAACCATGGCCAGGATGTAGTTGGTCCTTGACTATCTTCGTTGACCTCGTTTTTTGCTCTGGACAGGTACAGGTTCTGGACAGAGGGAAGGTCCATCCCGATTATCTTCTCCACAGTTCTGACTACCTTTTGGAGTATGCATTTGTCTCTTTCGCTGGCTGAGCCGTACCAGATCAGTATTGAGGAGCACAGTACAGACTCCACAATCGCGGAGTAGAAGAGCTGCAGAAGCTTCTGTGGGATGTTTAACTTCCTCAGTTGCTTAAGGAAGAATAGCCTCTGCTGCGCTTTTCCAACTATAGTATCAGTGTTGGGCCCCCATTTAAGGTCCCAGGAGATTGTGGTTCCTAGGAACTTGAAGGAGTCCACTAGCAACACCACACTGTCAGCAATTGTTAGCAGAGGAACACCAACAGCTTTCTTCCTAAAGTCCACTACCATCTCAATGGTTTTGAGTGGGTTGAGCTCTAGATGGTTGATGCTGGACCACCGGGCCAATTGGGACGATTCGCCCCTGTCCTTGATAAGGCCAATGACGGTAGTGTCATCGGTAAATTTGATTTACTGATTCCGCCTCTGAGGTGCAGTCATTGATGTACAGGGAGAAGAGCAGGGGTGAGAGTACACAGCCCTGGGGGGCTCCTGTGCTGATGGACCGCACTTGCGAGGTGAATTTCCCAGCTTTCACAACTTGTTTTCTATCAGTCAGAAAGTCCACAATCCAAGAACACAAAGCTTCAGGGACTCCTAGGTGGAGTAGTTTGGGGTGGAGGATGTTAGATATGATTATGTTGAAAGCCGAGCTGAAGTCGACAAATCCGGACCATTGCATAGGTACCAAGCATATCCAGGTGCTGCAGAATGTAGTGCAGTCCCATGCTGACTGCGTCCTCAACGCATCGATTCGGTCGGTAGGTGAACTGGAGGGGATCTAGCTGGTGGCCAGTCACAGCTTTCAGGTGGTTCAGTACCAGGTGCCTGAAGGTTTTCATGATAACAGATGTCAGAGCTATCAGCCGGTAGTTATTCAGATTTGTAATAGTGGATTTCTTGGGGACCGGAACAATAGTGGAACTTTTAAAGCAGGAGGGAACCTTGTGTAGCTCCAGTGATTTGTTGAGGACCCTGGTGAATATGGGGGCAAGTTGACCCACGCAGCGAGTAGGTGGACGAGGCAGTGGTCAGATAGTCCGAGTGCAGCACGGGGGATTGACCGGAAGGTAGACTTAATGGTGGTGTAGCAGTGGTCAAGGGTACGCCCTTCCCTGGTGGGACATGTGACTTGTTGTTTGAACTTGGGTAGCTCCTGGCTTAGGTTAGTTCTGTTGAAGTCACCCAGCACTATGAACAGAGAGTCCGGGTGTTTTTGCTCCATGTCATATATGCTGGTGGCCAGGTTGTGTAGGGCTTCCTTTGCACAGGCAACTGGTCTGTTGGGGCTATTGCTATGTCACTGCGTAGGACTACCCTAGCAGTCAATGTTCTTATTTATTACATTTAAGCTGCAAATGTGTACGCAATTGCGATTGAGTTTCTGATTGTTCTGGTGGGCGTTTCTTTTCATTTCCGGGCAACAGTTCCATAACCTAGAAGATTAAAAGTGCCATTGCATTTACGTACAAACATAAATGAGGCTGAAGATTAGCAGTGCATTTAGTTATACCCAAACTACAATATCCTTGTGATTAAATCTATTTGACATAAGAAACATATTTTTCTATTTCCCCCTATATTAGCACTTTCCAGACTGAGAAGGTTCTATTTAACTAAACCTGTGACTTTAAGATATCCTGAACAGTAATTGTTGCAATTGAACCTTAGTTGTGCTTCGTTAGCGATTCCACTGATTAATATGTGGGTGGGAATTTGTCTATTCTTATTTAAGGAGTTGTCAGGTTTCATTTAGACGAGAGTTTGTCCACCCTCTGCCACCTGCATGTGTGTATGTGCCTTTGTCGACCCACACTGACACAAATACTTACACACACTCCTCCTCCAGGTTTTCTGGATCAAGCCTGTACAGAATGGGGATATAAGAAGGGGTCATAACCTTGTCTTTTATTCCCTTGAGGAGGTTTGTATAATGAAGGGAAAAGAAACAAGGCCCAGGACTAATTTGTAGTGGCATTTCCTGGCTTCTCTTCTTCCAATGAAGCTCTGTTTCATCTTTAGCCTTATCAATTCTGTAGTCATGTGGCTTTCTGCTTGGACGCCTCTATCAGCTGTACCCCCACCAGTCCCATTTCTGATGCTAATGGAAACTTTGTTAATGCTATTTAATCCACTGAGATCAAGAGAACACTACCAGCAATCACTGCAATGTACAAAACTACCCTCTGGCTGCAGCCGGAGGCAAATTCCGGATTGAATGCATTCTTTCTACAGTATCACATAGATACGTTTCCTTAACTTCCTATTTAATCTGTCATTGTTTGTTTTCTGTTGTTTTCTCCTTGTATTTCCTCTTTGAGTAATCTCTGACTTGCTGTCATGAGCCAGATATGTCACAGGGCCCCGTCTAACCTGCCACTCACTAGCTCAGGTTTCCTATATATATATGACAAAGTTTACTTTTAGCCGTCTACCTTACGCAAGCAATATGGAAAGATTGCGTCCCCACTGTGGATATTCCCCAGCAAATACTTTTTTACCTGTAACAAAATCCTCGCATATATAAACACCTATATGGTACTTGCAAAACACGATTTTATTAAGTAAGGAGAACTTCACAACCCAAGGGGGTTATTCAAACGCATCTGCGTGCAAATGGTTGTGTATGCTCACACATCCATTCGCGTGCAGCTGAACGGGGGGGGGGGGGATCATTTGATGGTGGGTAACCATCGAATTATTGTTCTTTTAATTTGCATATAAGAGTCAGTCAAGGTTTACTTTTATTTACGAGCGCCAGGGCAAAGCCGGGGCGGTTGGCTGACGTCCGGTGACGTCAGCCGCCCGTCCCAAGCAAGCATCGGCCTGCCTGTGTCCCCAAGGGAAAAGCCAGTGTTTTCATGGGAATGCCCATAAAACACTGGGTGTTCCCCAGCTCCGGGCCGATGTCCTCCCCCGCCCACCCGCCCCCCTCCCTCCCACACCCATGCAACGCCTCAGCGGGGGTTATCCATGCCAAAGGTGTTCGCACAGCGGCCCTGCGCATGAGTATATTCGCATATACGCATACACACTAGAGATGTGCACCGGCCACTTTTCGGGTTTTGGGTTTTGGGTTCTGATTACCTTGAGGTTTTGGGTTCTAATGGGTTTTGCCAAAACACCTCCTAAGTGTTTTGTGTTTGGATTTCTTGGGTTTTGGGTTCTGATTTTTTTGTGCTCCTACGCTATATTAACCTCAATAACATTCATTTCCACTCATTTCCAGTCTATTCTGAACAGCTCACACCTTACAATATTGTTTTTAGGGCAGAAGGTTGCACCGAGGTAGCTGGATAACTTTGATAAGCCACACAAGTGTGCGGCACAAACACTAGACTGATATGGCACACTTAGCATACCCTCTAGGCTGATACTGCACACCTAGAATTACCCCTGGACTGATATGGCACAGGTAGCATCACCCCTGGACTGATACGGCACATTTAGCATCACCCCTGGACTGATATGGCACACTTAGCATCCCCCCTAGTCTGATACGGCACACCTAGCATCACCCCTGGACTGATATGGCACAGGTAGCATCACTCCTGGACTGATACGGCACATTTAGCATCACCCCTGGACTGATATGGCACACTTAGCATCCCCCCTAGTCTGATACGGCACACCTAGCATCACCCCTGGACTGATATGGCACGCTTAGCATCACCCCTGGACTAATACAGCACACTTGGCAGCACCCCATGAATTATACGGCAGACTTGGCTTACCCCAGGAATTATACGGCACAGATGGTGGCACCCCTGACCTGATACAGCACACATGGAATTATACGGCACAGATGGCGGCACCCCTGGACTGTTACGGCACACATGGCGGCAGGCATGGAATTATACGGCAGACAAATTCCTGCAGTAAAAATAAAAATGTGTATTCTTTTAATTATAAAAAAGAACAGCACACCTTACTTAGCAACACCCCATGAATTATACAGAACTCTTGGCTCACCCCTGGACTACAGCGCATTTAACAGCCCTTGCAGTAAAAAAAAAGGTACTCTTTACCTATCACGGCGCCCATCGCGGGAATCGCGGGTACATTTATGTCTGGCCGCGACGCGACCGACGCGATGCCCGCGATTTCCCATTGAAAACCATGTTAAACATGGAAATCGCGTCGGTCGCGTCGCGGCCGGCCATAAATGTGCACACGATGACCGCGACGCGATGCCCACGATTTGCCATAGGAATCAATGTTAAAAGGCCCGATGGACACGATTTTCATGTTAAATGGCTGAATGGACCCGATTTTACCATAGCAAACAATGTTAAATGGGCCTTAGAGCCCAAATAGTTACCCTGAACTCTAAAATGGCCCCCCCAATTGTGTACGCCACCCCACGATCAACGTCAACCCGAAGCGTGGCGAGCGCAGCGAGCCCGCGAGGGGCGGCGGTACGCGTCCTCCGACCTTTTCATACCCCCACTATCCACGTCGGCGTGGAGTTGAGAATAGAATAGTGTGGCGAGCGCAGCGAGCCACCGAGCCCGAAGCGTGGCGAGCGCAGCGAGCCCCGCGAGGGGACGCGGATACCTTCACAGCTATACGCGTCCCCTCGCGGGCTTCACAGGTGTCCGTGGCGACGCGGACACCTGTGAAGCCCGCGAGGGGACGCGTTTACCTGTGAAGGTATCCGCGTCCCCTCGCGGGGCTCGCTGCGCTCGCCACGCTTCGGGCTCGGTGGCTCGCTGCGCTCGCCACACTATTCTATTCTCAACTCCACGCCGACGTGGATAGTGGGGGTATGAAAAGGTCGGAGGACGCGTACCGCCGCCCCTCGCGGGCTCGCTGCGCTCGCCACGCTTCGGGTTGACGTTGATCGTGGGGTGGCGTAAACAATTGGGGGGGCCATTTCAGAGTTCAGGGTAAGTATTTGGGCTCTAAGGCCCATTTAACATTGTTTCCTATGGTAAAATCGGGTCCATTCAGCCATTTAACATGAAAATCGTGTCCATCGGGCCTTTTAACATTGATTCCTATGGCAAATCGTGGGCATCGCGTCGCGGCCATCGTGTGCACATTTATGGCCGGCCGCGACGCGACCGACACGATGTCCATGTTTAACATGGTTTTCAATGGGAAATCGTGGACATCGCGTTGCGTCCGGGCATCTTTAGCCTGCATACGACGCGACGGACGCAATTTTTTACCTCACGATGCCCACGATCAAGATCGTGGGCGCCGTGCTAGGTAAAGAGTACCAAAAAAAACAAAAAAAAACTTAATTTTATTTTCATTAAAAAAAAGGGCAGCTCCCCTGGTCTGATATGGGACACATGGGGCACCCCTGGAATTATACGGCACACATGCGGGCACCCCAGGACTGATACAGGACACATGGGGGCACCCCTGGACAAATAGAGCACACATGTGGGCACCCCTGGATGGATACAGCACACATGTGGGCACCCCTGGACTGATAGTACTGGTAGCCAGTGGAAACAGCAGATTGGAATTATATACTGCAATAAATACTGGTAGCCAGTGGCAACAGACTGGAATTATATACTGCTATAAATACTGGTAGCCAGTGGAAACAGCAGACTGGATTTATATACTGTGATAAATAATACTGGTAGCCAGCGGCAACAGCAGACTGGAATTATATACTGCGATAAATACTGGTAGCCAGTGGCAACAGCAGACTAGAATTATATACTGCAATAAATAAAATACTGGTAGCCACTGCCAGTGGCAACAGCAAACTGGAATTATATACTGTGATAGGTACTGATAGCCAGGGGCAACAGCACACTGGAATTATATACTGCAATAGGTACTGGTAGGCACTAGCCAGTGGCAACAGCAGAGAGCAGACTGCAGCAGACACTAGGCAGTGCAGGGCAGGCAGTGGCACTAGCAGCACCAGTGGACTATCACACTGTGACAGACTATACAGGAGCAGACTCAGCAGAGGCAGGCCCCAGCACAAATGAGAGACAGAACACAGCACCAGTCATCCTTGCAATGGTGATGTCTTGATCACTGAGCAGAGACACAGTACACAGCAGCACAGGCCCCAGCAGAGACCACACTCAGCAGCAGCACACCCTTCCCTACCCTTCTCCGAGATTGGAGTGAAGATGGCGGCGCGAGGTTGCGGAATTTAAGGGTTCCGTGATCTCGCGAGAATCCGACGCCGGGCGATGACGTTTTGCCCGTGCGCCCGGATTCGAGTAAGGCGGGAAGCGCCGAGCGCTGCTCGTATCCGGACCCGGATTGATGACGTCCGTGCTGGCTCGGATCTGAGGAATCCGAGCCCGCACATCTCTAATACACACCATAGGTCCCCAGACCGAATTAGCATTTCTGCGAGTCAACCAGAACCCCCCCCCCCCCCCCCATGTTTATAGAAGGAGGTTGGCAGGAGCTGATATTAATTAGATGTTATTTGACAACCTTGCTTTTGCAGAGATATGCACCCAACTTATGTTATTGATTATACTGTATTCATAATGGTACATGCTGCCTGCATACTGTATTGTCATATGTCACATGTCACAATACAGTCCTGCTTAATCAAGGTAATTATGTAGCTGTTGTGATAGATCGTACCTATAGATTGTAAGCTTGCAGCAGGGCCCTCCTACCTCCAAGTCTGTCTGTTGTTACCCAGTTTGTTTTATCACTGTCTACTATTGTAAAGCGCAACCACACCCAAATTTAATTATCTCTGCAGAACTTACATGTGCCCCACCTGCAGTGCACATGGTTTGTCCATTTGAGAAGGAATTTGCCTTGGTGAGTGAATCAGAATAAGGGCCAAAGCTTCAAAAGTGATAAAATGGAGAGTGATTCCACATATGGTGGCAATGTCCCCTCATACTGCCCTTCTGGTCTGAGATTTTCAAACTCTCTAGTACTATACTGGGAGACCCGGTTCCTACAGATCCATTGTTCCACCTCTCCCCTGCTCCTCTCTCAAGATACAAAAAATCCCTGCTTTGCCACTTAAATAATGCAGCTAAATCGGTCATACCGGTGAGGTGGCGTTCTTCCTCTCCTCCAACGATTAAGGACTGGTTTAAGAAAATAGACTTCTATATGGACATGGAAAATATCCTGTCCTCAGTGGACGATCGACAAGACCAGTTCAGGGATACTTGGACTCGTTGGTTAGTCTTCCGGGACACCGGGACCTATAAAGACGTCATGGCGTCCCAATCCTCTAAAATCCTCACCCTCCCTTGGACTTGCTATTCCTTATTCCCTCTGTTATTTATTTATTTGTCTATTTTCTTTATGTGGCCTAAATGTAAGTGGTATACTTGCTCTATTTCCACTTAGAGTGATCCAGAGTGTTCCCTCTTCTGCGCCCTTCCCCCTCCTTTTCTCTCTCGCTTTCTCTCTCTCCTCTATACTTTCATTTTGCAAGTTTTTTTCAAATTATACTGGTATAATCTGATGCGCATACTGTATGTTTTGAACGCATTGTAACAAATGACAGTGAAACGAAAGAATGTCTATGCACTTGTATTTAAAACCAATAAACTCCATATGCACTAAAATGGAGAGTGATAAACAACCAGCCAATCAGCTCCTGTCTGACATTTTTCAAACACAGTCTGTGACATGGAAGGTAGGAGCTGACTGGCTGGCTGTTTATCACTCTCCATTTTATCAGTTTTGAAGCCAAAAATTTCCACACGTTCAACTGATCTACTGGAAAGTTGGTATTGGTGTATGGGTAGTGGTGTGGTCAGTAAGATGAAGTTTTTCCTAGGTGCTGAAAAAGTTTGCACCAGCCCTTTATTACACAGCACACAAGGATTACAACACACACATATGGTGTACACAGAGTTTAATGTGTTTGTTCTCTGGTAAGTGAATGTAGCATAGGTTATGTTTCTGTGCGATCAATCATTACACATGCACCGTACATAACATTTACATTTAGATACACAGACATGCATAACTTAAAGATTTTCTGTGGGTTTCTTTTTTATTAATGGAACTGCAGTTATCTGTTTTGACAGGAATGGATCCATCACAAAATGTTATGAAAAATGATAAGCATAGGTTGTCCATCGGGCTGGGGAAGATACATTTACACTACTGTAGGTTATAATGTCATCTAAATGTATATTCAGTCTTGAGGAACATTCAAGAACGTCAGGCCTCACATTAATATTTGTGAGACACGGATACTGATAGTTGTCTCAGAGGACTAGTCATGCTAAATGTGCCAGTAAAGCTCATGCTGTTCTTCATTAGGCACAATCTTACTCTGGGGTGCAGATTTTGCCATGACTACATCCTTCCATGTACTGTAAACATTTGGTCATACTGCAAATATAACTATTTTCACTATATATCCCCAAACCATTTATGTGGGGTGCTCCCCGCAGTTGCTGTTCTTTTTTCCATGGGCAAAACTGTTGGGTATTTTAGCACTTCGCTCTTGCACTTGAATTGTGACTTCCACTTTATCAGATAAAACTGCTAAAAATAACTCCTGTGAGGAAATATACCGAAGTGCAATTTCACCTGAACACTCAGTGGGGGTATTCAATTAGGTACCAGATTTTTCCACAATTGAAAAATCTGCACTTTTCGCCATTTTTAGGTCAAATTTCCATTTGACATATTCAAATAAAATGACGATTTTTTGACTGTTGAAAAAATCCGTCACACTCTAGAATCACGTGGATCGGCGAATTACACACTGATCGACATGTTTTGGTCTAAATTGTGTCTGTTTTTGACTATCTTTTAGTTATGTTCTGCTGATGCAGTTCTTACTTTAAAGATAGTCCAAATGTGACTAAAAGCCAACCCGTAAATGGTCGCAATTGAATAGGAGAGTGGAAAAAACTGGACTGAATTGAGTAATACTTCAGTGTAATATGGGAACAAATGCAAAGCAAATTGGACCTAATTCAGAACTGATTACAGGACAAATTTGTTCTCAAAATGGGCAAAACCATGTGCACTGCATATGGGGCAAATGTAACATGTGCAGAGAGAGTTAGATTTAAGTTATATTGTTTCTGTGGCTGCCTTATTTTTGCACTGCAATTTAGATTTGAACACCCTTCAACCAAATCTAAATCTCTCTGCACATGTTACACCTGCCCCACCTGCAGTGCACATGGTTTTATCCATTTTGAGAATTTTGCCTTGCAACCAGGTGTGAATTAGGCCCATTATTTCATATTGTCATATCTGAATCCCAATGTCATTTTTGAGTCATGGAGAACTTACACAAATGAAGTACAGTATGACGCTGGCATGTCAAATCGCACAGGATTGAAGGCCGGGACTATGCTAAGCATCACTGATTATTGGTTGCCGAGTTCATGGCTTTAATGCGTAAAAAGTAGAATTATTTTTTGCCTTTTACAGATGGAACTACAGGTCCCAGCAAGTCTTCCTGCTCACTGGTACTTGGAGAACCACAAGTACCAGATACAACGAATTAAAGGGCCCACAGTTACCTGTAGTGCCCAGGTAAAATAAATACAATAAACACAGTACACACACAGTAGTAAGTACAACTTTAATAAAGCATAATGCACATTCATATAGTTTGGAGTTTGTGAGAGACCGCACTGAATTCACATGTCTGTATGTGATTGAAACACCAACATGAATATAATAATTGAGAAGTTTAGTTTATAACAGGGTTTGTGGTGCTCCCAGAAAAGTTCAGAAAACAAAAGACGCCAACAGACTGACTACATCTGTTCACAGGCATTCTTTATTGTATGGAATAGTTAATGATTTTAAATATACTGTAACTTTTATTTGGTACACCTTTTTTTTTTTTAAAAAGAAGAAAACTATTTAAGGTTTGATTAGTATTATTAACTAGGGATGGATCATACTCCAGTATAAGAACTGGGATATTAGAAGGGACTTGTAGAGGAATATTGAAATTTTATAATTGTATCTGGATGTTCATTTTTTTCCTCATCAATGTCCCCCATACTATCTTGGTGACAAATGTCACCTTTTCCTTCTTTTCTTAAAGATTGTACCAAATAAAAGTTATATTATAAATAATGAACTAACTACAATAAAGAGTGCCCCAGAACAGACGTAGCCTGTCTTTTTGCATCTTTTGCAACTGACAGCACTCCCAGTGGAATATTACCTACTGTGTCCACAGAAAGAGGTCAGTATTTAGCATGCTCCTGTGTACCCTGTAATTAGCCCAAATTCAATCCTCTGTGTCACTTTTGTCCTCTTGTCCAGTAGAAATCCATGATAGCTGGTAAAAACCAACAAAAATAGTCACCTATTCCAGTGTAGATCACGTTCTCTTTGTTCTGTGTAGACATCCCTAGCCCTAGGGCATGGTGTGGATTATGAAGGGCTCAAATGTTATCTGTAACTGACAGCACTCCCAGTGGAATATTACCTACTGTGTCCACAGAAAGAGGTCAGTATTTAGCATGCTCCTGTGTACCCTGTAATTAGCCCAAATTCTGTAATTATAATTTTGGCTGCTCATCTATGGGCAGTACGGATGGTGTAATGGTTAGCATTACTGCCTCACAGCACTGAGGTCATGGGTTCGATCCCCACCATGGCTCTAACTGTTTGTATATTTTCCCCGTACTTGCGTGGGTTTACTCCGGGTACTCCGGTTTCCTCCCACAATCCAAAAATATACTGGTAGGTTAATTGGCTTCCAACAAAATTAACCCCAGAATGTCTCTGTGTGCATGTACATGTGGTAGGGAATATAGATTGTAAACTCTACTGGGGCAGGGACTGATGTGAATGTTCAAATATTCTCTGTAAAGCGCTGCGGAATATGTATGCGCTATATAAGAAACTGTTAATAATAAAAAAAAAATCCACAGGGAAGATTAGGCAGCACGGACGGTGTAATGGTTAGCATTACTGCCCACAGCACTGAGGACAAGGGTTCCATTCCCACCACAGCCCTTACTGTGTGGAGTTTGTATATTCTCTTCATGCTTGTGTGGGTTTACTCCGCATACTCTAGTTTAATCCCACAGTCCAAATAACTGGCAGGTTAATTGTCTCCCAACAAAAATTAAACCGAGGGGGAAATTTAATAGGATGGGAGATTCAGAAAATGAGAGATTTGGTAAGAAATCTCCAGTTTTTTTAAAGTGGCAATCATTTACACTGCAAAACCAGTTTGATTTTGTCGGAGTATGCGTGCGCTATATAAATAACTGGTAATAAATAGATTAATAAAAGCAGATTAGGGGCTTAGAGGCATCACCAGAAATAATGCTTTTTTTTAATGACACCAGGTCATTGCAGGTTACACCCCTGCAGAGTAATCTTGTTTTAGAAGTGATAACATGTTTTATTAATATGGAATATTTTAGTATAGAGCAACTTATCAATTTACTAGTCCAATAAATTTTTTTTATGTGAAATGTAATGAAGATGTTAATACATTATCCTAATTAGTCACTGAACCATAACATAGCACATTACAGAATAATAGGATTATATATTTTCTATACATCTCTAACTGCAGTGTTATTTTAGCCCTGAGAAAAGCGAAAGTCCCAGTTATATCAGACTGGTCAGTGCCATAGATCACTCATGTGATCTTCCCTCGACCTGTAACCGTCCTTTCCCTGACACCAGCCAAAGATGAGTGTAAAAATACCCCCCACCTCCAGAAGGGTGAACTTTGACACTAGAACTAGGAACTTTTAAGCCTATTAGAAAGTAAAAAAATATATACAAACTGTAAACTAATGCTTTGTTCCCTATATACAATTATATTCACACCTAGTGGATACACAGCAAAAAAAAAAATTAAGCTATTGAGACACATGACATGTCAAAAATGTATTATTATTATTATTATTATTATTATTATTATTATTATTATCGTGGTTGTTCATTTGTATGGTACAGTGTTCCACAGAACCATTGCTAGTCTTATTACATCTACATACCTCCCAACACGGATTTATCTGCTAAAATTAGGGGGTGTGGCCTTGTGGTCAGGGGTGTGGCCTATGATTGCGGCACTCCTACCACTATGGGGGCATGACCAGCGTGCAATGATCTGCTGCCCATGTCCCCGTCCCTCTCTTCAGTGACTAGACGCTGTGTGCACAGCATCTATTCAACGCAGCTAAACAGAGCAGCGAGTGACAGTGGGATTCCCAACTGCCTCCCCCCAGCCCCCCCTGGACACAGCTGCCCGTGAGTGGGACAGTCACAAAAAATTGTGACTGTCCCACCACTGGATCTTTACAGTTCCGACAGTTACACACAATGGAGCAGTTTGCAGGCTACAAAGTGAGGGACACAAATACATTTAGGACATTATTCAGCTACAGTTGCTGTTTTGCAAATAATTGCAACACTTAAACTGCTTCATCCAGCATCTGGGGGCCATCCAGCACAGGTCTGGGTTACCCAGCATGCTGGGCCCCTCCCTGGGATGCATTTGCAGTTTGAGGTCTCACTTTAGAACAACTGTGGGTCACACTGAATTAGGTCTTTAGAGGGTTATTCAATTCTCCCTACTAAATTTTCACATGGAAAAAAAATGGGATATTGTTGCAAGTTTTCCCAATGTTTTGCTAAGGGCTATTCAATTATGCTCTTTTTAGTGTAAAATGTTTCTGTTTTTTTTTTTTTGCAAAAACTCAGGGCTTCTAGGGCTGGTTATTGGGGAATTTGCTTTTCCAGTATCAGGCTTGCAAAACAGGCCCCTGCCGCCCAAATCTCCTTGGTAGCATGCGAGCAGGGAGCGCCACGCCCAAAAGCGCTGCGGGTTCTCCTGATGCACGCCCTCCTCCCCCACTTGAAAACGCCTCAGCAAATGTGTGATACTTGCTGAATGTGTTCACACAGGGGGTCTATACAGACCCCCTCACCATCGGAACAGGGCTGAATTCAGCCCCTTCCGAACACGCCTAAATCAGGTTAAATGTGACCTAAGGCAGTTCTGTGGGGGCTCTGAAGGCATTGGGACAGGAGCCCATTCAAAATGTTACTATGGGGCCCACAGAAATCTGGCACTGCCTCTGTATCCAATAGTAGTGCCAATAGTCTATCTTATTTTATACACATCATACTACTGTATGGCCCTGATTCTGGTTGACCCCGTGGTCATATCCCCTCGCAACCACGTCACAAAGACACATCCCCCCGCTTTTACCGCTGGAGGAGAAATCATTCGATTGTTGCTGACCATCAAATGATTTCTTTAGGCCTCTCAACTATAAGTCAGTCTCAACTGACTTATATTTGCAGCCATTCTGCTGAAGACAGGGCGGGCGGCTGACATCATGTGACCTCCGCCCCCACCCCCCTAGCACATCTCCCTCCTGAACACCCATGGGGACGCCCATGAAACGCTCGGTGTTCCCATGGGCAACACCCGGGCCCCCCTGCCCACACTGTCCCGTGCAAATGGGACGGTGCCTATGTAAGTCTCCGAGTCCCTTCGCCCAGGGACCCTGCACATGTGCATAAAACATTATGCGCATGCGCAGAAAGAAAACCTCGCTCCCCTGTGCAATTGCGCGGGGGAGCGTGTGAAGTAGAATGACCCCCCATGGCTGGGATGTAATGGAAGCCGATTTTAGTGGCTGGGATAATGTCAGATTAAGTCGGACATATACAACTTTTTCCTAGATTTCGGCCAATGTAATGGTATGCATCTTTAATACTCTGAATATAAAGTGGATCCTGACAGTATTTTTAGATCAGGAAACATCTGACTTTTTTGGACCAACCAGAATGCATGGTATAGTAGTATAACCGTTACAGCCAGGAGGGATGTACTGTAATGATAGCCGAGTGAGAAAGTCTAACATAAATTAGCTCTATGAAGTCGAACATTTACAACAAATAAACGGTATCTGCATACCAAATTATATTACAGTGTTTGGATGGAAAACACTGTAGCATAACATACTGTATGCAAATACAGTAGTTGCAATTACATTCAGAATATTATGGCATATAATTTTATTCAGCAGAAGCTGCTTGTGCATCTGATTTGCATATTGATGCACATAAGATGCATTTGAAGGGGAAAAAGTTCTAAAATAACTCGTAAAGTGTGAGTGATTTTGACAGATCAATGTATATATTTTTTTGTTGTTGTCATAAATGTGCAGTAATTGTGTACTTTTAATTGATTTTGAACATTGACAAATACCACTCCCCGAAAAGCAGCTCTTATTAAGTTCGACTTTATAGAGCTGTTTGGTGTCCGTCTTTCTAAATTGGCTACCATTACATTACCCGAGTTGTATGTTTAACATGGGCAAAACATCTGGATCCGACTTTATACCAGCAGCTCATGGCCGAAAGTATCCAACGTTTAATGAACTCAGACGCTATTACATTGCCTGAATGTGCAGAATGTCTCTCTTTTGTGGCAAAAGCTGACATTTCACAAAACTGGACCAAAATCAGCTCCGATTACAGCCAGACCTATATTATTTTGTACTTAGTATAATGCAGGTGGATATCGCTACAGATGAAAATAATTAGTAGCAAACCAAGTGTACACACAGGGTATGCTGATGGCTGACAATGGCCCTTATTCTGATCTGTGCGGCCAGATCAGAATATGCGGCCAGGACCGTGCAGGCGAATCCCCGCCTTCCATACGGATCGCCACCTCCGTCCGTACGCGGATATGTGGCGGTCCGCATGAAAGTGGACGGGGATACGCCTCCTCCATCTTGGGAGCAGCCCCTGCATTCGATGGTCGCCGACCATCGAATGCAGGGCCGCACGCTCCACCAGCTCCTGCCACCCTAGACCACACGGACACTTGTCCGTATGAAATCATGTATGGGGGCGGGCAGCTGACATCCGGCGATGTCAGATGCCCGCCCCCTACACATGCGTCACGGCTTTATTACCATGAATACGCCCAGCGTTTGCATGGGAACGCCCATGAAACGCGGGGCGTATGCATAGGGTAATGAGGCTAAGTAGCCCTTCACGCCCCTCTCCGCCCCCTGTGCGGCGTCTAAAAAAAACGTACGGCGAAACCGCTTGCACATGCGCAGAGTGACCTCTGCACATGCGCAGTCGAAAAACATCGGCGGTACGACCGCAAGCGGCAAACACCGCACCAACCAGAATAAGGGCCAATGTCTAGGCCGACAGTCAATAGGCAGGGGCGGATTTAGGGATGAGGGCGCCCCTAGGCACAACAATAATGTTTACTAAGTAGGACAGTTTATAGGGGCAGTATCTGCATGTCCGATCCATTTACACTCTATTTAAGATGGAATATAGTACAGTACAGTGGATATTTTGCAGTTATTGGTACATTTTGGGCTGACAGTACTATCACAGGCATCCAAGTGCCGCCCCCAAACATGTGCCGCCCCTAGGTACGTGCCTCACGTGCCTAATGGGAAATTCGGCTCTGTCAATAGGTCGGCACCATATGGTCGACATACATATGGTCAACATGGTCAAAATATCGACACAAGCAAAAGGTCAACACATGAAAAGGTCGACGTCATTTTTTTCCTTTTTCATACTTTACCATCCATAGGGACTCCAATTAAGTCTGAAGCATGGTGAGTGAAATGAACCATGCCAGGCGACGTCTTACACTATATGAGGGCCCACGTGCTCAGGTGTAGGTATGGATACAAAAAATACCCCCCCCCCCCCCCGCCCTGCTGAAAGGGGGGAAAGTACCCTACAATGAATACCAGCGATCACAGTGCTTTGGAGAGGGTGTGTGGCTGATATGACGCAAATTGCGTAATTTTTGCCCTGCCCCCTCTCCTTAGAAAAGCAAATAGCTTAATGATGCTGAATCCCCCCCCCCCCCCCCCCATATTAAACAGTGGGCAAGTATGACTGTATTTTAAGGATGTTGGATGATTTAATGAGCCTTGAGTCCTGTTGGAGAAAGCGCTCTATATAAATGAAACTTACTTAAGATGTTCCTTTTTATGTCCATGTTATTTTTTTTTAGCAAAATGTGCCCGTCTTACTGCCAATTTTCTTTCTAAATGATCATCATGAATGTAACATACTACCCTGGAAGTTGAAAAACAGGTACTTGCGTATCTGCAGGGGTGCCTGTAAATGGGTTGCCTTGCCAAGCTGCAACAAAAAAAGGGGTGTCACTCCCTTTATAAGAACAAATAAATATATGGTGGTGGTTGCACTATACAGATGATAATAAATAAAAAACTGTAATTTTTATTTATTATCATTTGTATAGCGCAACCACCACCATATATTTAACTACCCTAGAAGTGGCTGCATGTTGCAACCAAGAATGTATGCTATAAATACATATTTATTTTCTAGTTAATAAACAATTTATACTGTATGTGAATACTATTGAAAAAATGTGGACCCCCATGTCTCCCCTCAATAATCATAATGGAGGCGACTTTGCCCAATTTTGTAAACTATTTTTTTTAAATCTACGCCCCCATTACTTTTTCAAGTGATGTCAAAATCTCCAGAGCAGAAAAAAACAACAGAGAAAATCCTCTTCAATAAAAAGAGGGCACAGAATGGGATGCTTTGAAAATAACTAATTAAAGTTGTTTTAGGCATTTTTTCTCTCGTCTTCTCTTCACTGAAGGCGCCTAATCTTCCAGGGCTAAGGGGATACAAAGGACTCCCCCTCCTTGTCTGACTCAACCCCATGGCTGTGAGGTCTTAAAACAAGAGGGCACTTTAAATTAATGAGTGATCAGCTGACAGATAGGAGATTCTCTCTAATTAAGGTCTGTATTCACACATTCTCTTTCTCGTGAATAAGAAGCTGCCAAACTTCTAACTGTCAGGAACCTTCATTCACAAAAAAAAAACATAGCTGGCCTTGGAGGTTTGGGGTGGATGTCTATGAATGGTGCGGTCAGACTAAGAGGCCAAGTAGGAACATGCATCTCCAACCTTGGCTGTCCACGGGGAACCAAGATCCTGGCTCCTCTCTCCATTGTGTGTACAGTAATTAGGAGGATCTAAATGGCTTTGGTGTCTACTGAAGTTTGTCGGGATAATTAGTGAGGATTTGGGAAAGGGTTCAGCAGTGATACTGCATATTCTGTAAAGCGTACTTTCTTCATACACAACTAAATTAAAATCACAAATGTAGGGAAAAATTTGGTTTATTTGTCTCTAAATTCTTCTGGGAATATCTGGTCGCATAATACAACATAAATCCTTTTTTACTATAGCTGTGTTCTATACAGTGCTTTGTATACAGAATTGATTTACATGTCTCTATGGCCCTTTCCATCACATACTTTTAATACAAATCGCTTGTAATGCTAAATCTACCTGCTGTGTTCAATTTTCCTGTTTTTTTTTTTTTTACATTTTGATATGGTCAAGCTTTAAAAGCTTATAAGTAAAGACAACTGGAATATACATTGGCCTTTATTCAGATCTGATAGCAGTTCAAATTTGTTATCAAAATGGGCAAAACCATGTGCACTGCAGGTGGGGTAGATGTATGGAGAGAGTTAGATTTGTGTGAGTTATTTTGTTTCTGTGCAGGGTAAATACTGGCTGCATTATTTTATTTTTTTTATATATTCTTTATTTGTAATTTTCAATTGTAAGAATACAGGCATTACAACACTTGAAAAAATAGAAACTTGTCTGGAGCGATTGCAGTGAATATGGACTATATATTTAAAACTTTATCTTACGATTTCACCAATACATGTTAGAATAAGAAGGTTTCTATAATAACTTTAACATACTAAGCAATCAAATCTTGTATTGTAACACATTGCGCAACTAGACAAGGGGTACAGTTAGGGGGGAGGGAGGTAGGGGAGTGGTGTAGGAGTGGGTCATGGTGGGAGAGGGGGTAGTTAAGGGGGGTAGGGACCTGCGAAGAGATACGGATTCTAAACACTTTATATGGATTGAAAGTTTACACTGGCTTAGAATTTTTCCCCGTTTTGTATCCCGGTGCGTCCGGGGCCTCGCACTTCACGTTTAGTGGGCGTTTGGTATATGATTTTTATACGTGGTTGAGGACTGAAACTCATGCCATTTTAGCCATGTGGCTGTGAAGTCGGATTGCTTGTCAAGTGCAGAGTAGTAGATGTCCTCCATTGCTCTATAGAAGTCCACTCTCTGAAACCACTCCCAAATGGTCGGAGGAGATGTTGACCTCCAGTGAACTGGAACCACCGCTCTTGCTGCGTTGTTGAGATGCCCTAGGAGTGAACGTCTGTATTTAGCAAAGGGTATGTTGGTGTGGGATAGTAACCAGAAGTCGGGAGTCTCTGGTGCCTGAGATCCCAGTATCTCCGACGAGATCTGTATCACACTTTCAAAGAATTTCACTATCTTCGGGCAATCCCACCATATATGAATCAATGTCCCTCTCTGTGAGTTGCATCTCCAGCACATGGGGGACACAGAGGGGAAGAATCTGTGGATCTGGGGCGGACATCTATACCATCTAGTTAATAGTTTATAATGCGTTTCCACTACTTCCACGCTAGTGGAGCAACGGGACATGTTTTCGCAATGTTTTTCCCATTTTATGTGGATGCCCCTTGGAGATAGGTCCATGTCCCAAGCCGCACAGAAGGCGGGGACATCAGTGGAGTGTGCCTGCACTATTAGTTTGTAGATGGACGACACTGTGTGGGTTGGTTCTAAGGCTTGTGAGCACAGTACCTCAAATGGGTAAGGAGCTTTCGCTAGAGAGGAAGTGTTCCTTTGTGAATGAATAAAGTGTCTTACTTGAAAGTAGAACCATGTATCTGACTGTAGTATTGTCTTGTCTTCTTTTAAGTCACTAAAGGGTTTAACATTGCCTCCTGATATCAGATCACATATTCTGGATAGGCCTCCCCGATACCATCTGCGTGCTATACTTCCTGAGGTCCCAGGGCTAAAGTCTGGGTTATTAATTATTGGGAGGAGTAAAGTGTCCGGTGAGGTGAGACCTAACTTATATCAAACAGATTTCCACAGATTTAAGGTTGGCTCTACCGTCGGGTGAATTGTACGAGCTATTTTGGGGAGCCAGGGAGTCGCCTGTAAGTCCAGTCCTGAGGAGTGTTTTTCTATGTCTACCCATTGTTTCTTATTGGATTCATATCTTGACCAGTCTAAGATTCTATGTAATATTGATGCCTGGTGGTATGCTTGTTGGCTGCATTATTTTTACACTGCAATTTAGATTTCAGTTTCAACACACCCCACCCAAATTTAACTCTCTGCACATGTTACATCTGCCCCACCTGCAGTGCACATGGTTTTGCCCATTTTGAGAACAAATTTGTACTGCGATCAGATCTGAATAAGGACCATTATGCGTACTGCAGTGGCTTATCCATTTGGAAGGATGAATGTAGCAGCTCACTATATGTATGTGGTATGTGGAAGTATGTGGAAGCAGACAGGAACAGGCACAGCTGCTCTGAAATATACAGTGATAGCACACTGATTACTGAGTGACACTGGCCAATCAGAATGCAGAGGGGGCTATACAAAACTACCACTCCATACCCTCTGGATCTGCCACTGGTTTCTGAGGGCTTATATACATATATTAGCAATAGCATTGAAAATTAACAAACACATGTAATCCCAGCAAATCCCCAAACTGTATACCACCCAAATAACCACAATAGCATCCCATAGACCTTACTACACTTACAGCCATGACCAGGGATCCATGTACTAGACAGGCTAAAAAAAAAAAAAGAGTGTGCGCTTACTCTATACAGATGAGGTGGCTGTTGACTTGTGGGTAACTAGCATACACCACTCTATGGGAATATACAAAAAACAAAGTTGACTGCAAATGGCTTTATCTGGGACAACGAAAAGGAGATGCTATAGTAGAGTAGAATAAAGTGTATATTTTTATCCAGTTATGAAAAAACAATTTAAGAAAAAAGTGTACTAGTATTTGCAAAATAAAATGCTATACTAAAATGATAGCGTCAAAGTGGTGTCCTATTGCTGGTCAATTCACAACAAAGGGGAGACAGTAAAACATATAACAATAACATATATCGGAATTACCCTCTTGGGTGTATTCAAATATAGCACAATAAAGATTATAAAACGTAATTCGATTTTACTTCCCCTAGATAAAATGTCAGCTTTTGGTGTGAATAACTCAAAAGGTAGTTAGATAATGCCGTAGATATTGCAGGCTTCAAACTGGTATCGTAAGAGATGGTCAATGGCTACAAATAGCCTTTGGTAGCCCAATGTCAATTGCGCATAGTGAATGCTAATTTCTGTAATAATACCTTCTCTGGACCTGGGGCACCTAGCATGAGCCACGGTCCTCTTCCATGGGATGCAGCCTTGTAAGTGCCCATGGAGGCCGAGGGTCTGCTGGTGGACTTTCCTTCCTCTCTGCTCAAAGCGTTCGGCTGGCTTATGGAAGGAACTGTTAATTCTGTGATTGACGCATTTCGCCTTGGCAGACTTTTTCAGGATGTGGAGAGAAAGAATATGTCAACCATTGACCTCCCTGAACCCAATACTTTCACGTTTGACGTGTTATTGCAATATTACATCAGGTGATCCAAAGAAGTTAAATTGCTAGCCTGAAGTACCTCTTGAGATAACAGGCATAGTTATCCATGCTATTTTACAGAATATCTCCCCAAAACAGCTGTATCTGATATATATATATATATATATATATATATATATATTCAGGACTTAAGAAGGGGGGTGCGGTGGAGGTGGCACACTTCAGTTTCATAAATAAAATCAGCCCCTATATTTCTATATTCTGCTAAATTGTGAAAATTACCAAGCTCTGGAAAGCATTAGTGATTGTAGCCTCTTGACTACATTATGCAAAATTTTTCTAAGGAGGGATCCAAAGATTCATGTTGCAGCGTGCCTGATTCTGGTACATAGCAAGTAAGTAAGTTTAATTTATATAGCGCACTTTCTCCAACAAGACATAAAGCGCTTTACAGACATTAAAAACAATGCACATAATACAGAGGATGTTGGTGATACAGTAACCAAGTCACAGACAAACTAAACCATTGAGCACACAGTAAGCATAATGCAGGAGTGGTGCAGCATTTTGGATAATAACTTCCATGGGTTGTGTACTACAACCTGACAGGGTACCAGGTGCAGCAGCCATTTTAGGCACTCTGCATAGGATTACCCTGGGTGGAATAGATTACCCCTAAAAGAAATTACCCAAAATGGGTGATTTCAGTGTATACTCAGGTCCAGGTATTTTTCATCCCATCCACAAGTGCACCAGTTAAGGCAGCCATGGTGGGCGCACTACGAAGGTTACACTGTAGGAGACGAGCCATACAAGAACCCAATGCATATCTTGGAAAGCAAATACTAGTATGCAGGGGCGTAACTACCATAGGTGCAAGGGGTGCAGCTGCTATGGGGCCCAGAGCTGAAGGGGGCCCATCTTTGCTGTCAAACTAATATGTTTTGCATACATTTATCACCATCAGTTGCTATAAAGGGGGCCCTTACAAACTTTTGCTATGGGGCCTACGAATATCTAGTTACGCCTCTGCTAGTATGATAAACCCTGCACAGAAACATCCACGTGACCCACATCCTGCCCGCAGAGAAACCATCTGAGGCAACCATCTGGCCAGTGGTCTCCCCTTCTGCTGGGGATCTGCTGGTCTCCCAGCTGCTGTTATTTATCTTCTTCCAACTGCTGCGCAGATCTGGTCAATCACAGCTTCATCTCCCATAGAGATACATGCAGTGCTCTGCAATAAATTTAAATCCCCTCCCTATAAAAGGGAGCCTATGCGCAGTCAGACTAATAAGACTGTATACCTGTTCTACAGCATCTGTTCCTGTTTGTGTTCTTAGTGTGATTCCCAGCATTTTGATCCAGTCCATCTCATTTACCTTGCCTGCTGCCTTGGTGCTGCTCCTAGTTATCTCCTTGTTTTGACTTTGGCTAATACTGTCTTATATCTCCAGGGATAGTTGAATAGAGATGGGGACCTGTGCAGACTGGTCCCTGGGAACATTGCACCGCAGAGAGGATGAAGCATTGAAGCCCCCTCTGTGGGCAGAGGCGTAGGGAGGGCGGAGCCACCGGAGCTCTTGCTCCGGGCGCTGATTGGTAGAATGGCGCCGCCGGCCCGCCCCCCTCCGCAAATGATCCCTGCATATATCATACTATAGTACTAACGGGCAGCGTGCGCCGGTGGCTGCCCTGGCCTGCCCGGCGCCTGCCTCCTGGCCTGTTCGCCCCCAGTCAGGCATGTAGTGTGAAACCAGCAATACGCTACACAGCCCAGGCGAGAACACGCCGAGGAGTGAGAAGTCGGAGATGACAGGAATGCTCCGCACCACTCTCAGCCTTTGCTGCGGTGCACCCGTTCTCCCCGCCCAGCCCATGAACTAATGAATATTTCATTTTCGTGCTTCATGAGCAGGTGGGCATTGGCTGTGGGGAGCTCACACCACACAGTAGTGAGGGGGGATCCTATTTACCTGACCATGATCCCCTCAAGACCACCGCCACTTCCGGCGCACCTTCCTCACGCTGAACAGTGCAGTATCACCTGCACTAGCAGCCTGACATTTGCCGGCGCCGCAGAAGGGAGGCTGCCCTCTTCTTCCTACAATATGGTAATAAAGTGGAGAGCTGCATTTAACTAAAACGCCAGACTCGGATCCCCCTGTCTGCTCTCCTGTACCTGCCTGTCCTGATCTGCTGTCTCAGCATGCCGGCTGCCAGACCCCAGCCCACCACCACTAGGAACACCGCATAAGATGCAGGGTAAGTACTGCCCCAACCCCCCCCCCCCCTAAACACTCTCTCCTATAGTACAAACTATGCAAGTTGAGCACTGACATTCAACCCCCGCCCCAAATATGTGGTCTGACCACCCCACCTAATGAGTACTGACAACCCCCACCCACACTGCAGGGTAAGGAATGACCATCACCCCCCAATATGTCCTCTGACCCCTTCCCCCAGGGGAAGAGAGAGCGAATCTATCTGGCTTCTGCTGCTGCCCTGCTGTGTTACATATATTCCGTTACAGTGTCTTATATTGCGCAGCGGATTCCGTTACAGCGTCTTATATAGCGCAGCAGATTCCGTTACAGTGTCTTATATAGCGCAGCAGATTCCGTTACAGTGTCTTATATAGCGCAGCAGATTCCGTTACAGTGTCTTATATAGCGCAGCAGATTCTGTTACTGTGTCTTATATAGCGCAGCAGGTTCCGTTACAGTGTCTTATATAGTGCTGCAGATTCCGTTACACTGTCTTATATAGCGCAGCAGATTCTGTTACTGTGTCTTATATAGCGCAGCAGATTCCGTTACAGTGTCTTATATAGCGCAGCAGATTCCGTTACAGCGTCTTATATAGCGCAGCAGATTCCGTTACAGTGTCTTATATAGCGCAGCATATTCCATTACAGCGTCTTATATAGCGCATCATATTCCGTTACAGTGTCTTATATAGCGCAGCAGATTCCGTTACAGTGTGTTATATAGCGCAGCAGATTCCGTTACACTGTCTTATATAGCGCAGCAGATTCCGTTACAGTGTCTTATATAGCGCAGCAGATCCCGTTACAGTGTCTTATATAGCGCAGCAGATTCCGTTACAGTGTGTTATATAGCGCAGCAGATTCCGTTACACTGTCTTATATAGCGCAGCAGATTCCGTTACAGTGTCTTATATAGCGCAGCAGATACCGTTACAGTGTCTTATATAGCGCAGCAGTTTCCGTTAGTGTCTTATATAGCGCAGCAGATTCCGTTACAGTGTCTTATATTGCGCAGCGGATTCCGTTACAGCGTCTTATATAGCGCAGCAGATTCCGTTACAGTGTCTTATATAGCGCAGCAGATTCCGTTACAGTGTCTTATATAGCGCAGCAGATTCCGTTACAGTGTCTTATATAGCGCAGCAGATTCTGTTACTGTGTCTTATATAGCGCAGCAGGTTCCGTTACAGTGTCTTATATAGTGCTGCAGATTCCGTTACACTGTCTTATATAGCGCAGCAGATTCTGTTACTGTGTCTTATATAGCGCAGCAGATTCCGTTACAGTGTCTTATATAGCGCAGCATATTCCATTACAGCGTCTTATATAGCGCATCATATTCCGTTACAGTGTCTTATATAGCGCAGCAGATTCCGTTACAGTGTGTTATATAGCGCAGCAGATTCCGTTACACTGTCTTATATAGCGCAGCAGATTCCGTTACAGTGTCTTATATAGCGCAGCAGATCCCGTTACAGTGTCTTATATAGCGCAGCAGATTCCGTTACAGTGTGTTATATAGCGCAGCAGATTTCGTTACAGTGTCTTATATAGCGCAGCAGATCCCGTTACAGTGTCTTATATAGCGCAGCAGATTCCGTTACAGTGTCTTATATAGCGCAGCAGATCCCGTTACAGCGTCTTATATAGCGCAGCAGATTCCGTTACAGCGTCTTATATAGCACAGCAGATTCCGTTACACTGTCTTATATAGCGCAGCAGATTCCGTTACAGTGTCTTATATAGTGCAGCAGATTCCGTTGCAGTGTCTTATATAGCGCAGCAGATACCGTTACAGTGTCTTATATAGCGCAGCAGTTTCCGTTAGTGTCTTATATAGCGCAGCAGGTTCCGTTACAGCGTCTTATATAGCGCAGCAGATTCCGTTACAGTGTCTTATATAGCTCAGCAGATTCCGTTACAGTGTCTTATATAGCGCAGCAGATACCGTTACAGTGTCTTATATAGCGCATCAGATTCCGTTACACTGTCTTATATAGCGCAGCAGATTCCGTTACAGTGTCTTATATAGTGCAGCAGATTCCGTTGCAGTGTCTTATATAGCGCAGCAGATACCGTTACAGTGTCTTATATAGCGCAGCAGTTTCCGTTAGTGTCTTATATAGCGCAGCAGGTTCCGTTACAGCGTCTTATATAGCGCAGCAGATTCCGTTACAGTGTCTTATATAGCTCAGCAGATTCCGTTACAGTGTCTTATATAGCGCAGCAGATCCCGTTACAGTGTCTTATATAGCGCAGCAGATTCCGTTACAGCGTCTTATATAGCACAGCAGATTCCGTTACACTGTCTTATATAGCGCAGCAGATTCCGTTACAGTGTCTTATATAGTGCAGCAGATTCCGTTGCAGTGTCTTATATAGCGCAGCAGATACCGTTACAGTGTCTTATATAGCGCAGCAGTTTCCGTTAGTGTCTTATATAGCGCAGCAGGTTCCGTTACAGCGTCTTATATAGCGCAGCAGATTCCGTTACAGTGTCTTATATAGCTCAGCAGATTCCGTTACAGTGTCTTATATAGCGCAGCAGATACCGTTACAGTGTCTTATATAGCGCAGCAGTTTCCGTTAGTGTCTTATATAGCGCAGCAGATTCCGTTACAGAGTCTTATATACTTGAAATGTAACATGCCAACACATGTTAGCCACGCCCCCAATTCATTCCCAGGGGGGGCTGCGAAATATGCCCTTGCTCCGGGCATCATGGCACCTAGCTACACCGCTGTCTGTGGGCTTCATCCTCTCTGCGGTGCAATGTTCCCAGGGACTAATATGTAGCATCATAGTTGCCTACCCTTCTGCATTCTGCAGGAGACTCCCTGAAATAACAACAATCTCCCTCGCTCCCTCATTAGTCTAGCAATCTCCCTCATGTCACCTAGCCCACATTACACTGTTACATTTTTGGGGAAAAAAGGAATGAGAGATAGATATAGTTACATTGAATCATCAGCACCATTTCCCAGCACATTACCAAGTATAGTAGCTCTTACTAACTGCTTTGGGGATCATCTACATTTGGATCTAAGTTATTTTAAAAGATTCCTCTCAGATGTAGCAGTGCACATCAATGATTCTAGGTGCCACTTTTACAACCTCTTTTCACAATCTCTACATATATGGAACTAGACATGCCCTTTAGGTGGAGCATATGGGGCACTGTGCAAAATTCTACTACCAACTATAATCTCCCTGAAACTAGTTTTCAAAAGTAGGCAAGTATGTGTAGTATGCATATGCATAGTTCCATAAACATGGCACCCACCATGTTTCCTGAGACAAATCTTTACTGTACATGTGTGAATCAATGGGAAAATGGCCACTGCACAATTTTCCAAGTGATTTCTTCAGCACCAGAAGTGCCAACGTGGTACTCTGGCGAGGTAAGTAATGAAATATTGGTGCATGGTGGGGTATGCAGTGTGGGCCCCCTGGACTCAGAAGCCCATGTGCACTGCAAATTCTGCACTCATTATACAAACCTCTATGTATATAACCCATAGTAATCTAATATATTCTGTTACAGTTTCTAGTTGTAAATGAGGGATACAAACACTAACTAGGCGATGAGGATGCCACAGATCACAAACTGCCTCACAGCACTGAGGTCATGGGTTTGATTCTCACCATGGCCCTAACTGTGCGGAGTTTGTATATTCTCCCCGTACTTGTGTGGGTTTCCTCCGGGTACTCCGGTTTCCTCCCACAATTCCAAAAATATACTGGTAGTTTAATTGGTTCCCAAAAAAATGAACCCTAGAATGAACTTGTATGCATGTACATGTGGTACGGAATATAGATTGTAATCTCCACTGGGGCAGGGACCGATGTGAAAAATATTCTCTGTAAAGCACTGTGGAATATGTGTGCGCTATATAAATAACTGGTAATAAATAAATAATTAAGACCGACCTCGGCATCCCAATAGTGAAAATCTCAACAGGTGCTCGGAAGGTTCCCTCACCTACTCCCCCCTGCCCCCTTTCCCTCTCTTTAAGCAAACTAACCTTAACCTTTCCATCCCTGCATCTTAACCCTAAAAGTCCATACACACTGGGCGACTATGCCCAGCATGTATGGACAGCGATGATGCTAATCATCGCTGCGGGGAAAGCTGCTCAGTGCATACACACTGAGCGGCTTTCCCCGTGCCTGGCGCCGACGGAGGTGGGGAGGACGGCATTGCATAGCGGAGCGCTATGCAAAGCCATCCTGAAAACCGCTCATCTGCTGGTATAACCAGCAAATGAACGCCTTTCCCGGCGATGATGCGAGAGTGCGCAGCAGCGCTCACTGCTCATCTCTGGGGCGGGTGCTGGACGGCTCCCCGACAGTCGGGATTCCGACAGTCATTCCTCCGACGTCGAAATCCCGACTGCTCCCTCGTGGGGGTCCACGACCCCCATAGAAGGAGAATAAAATAGGTGGCGAGTGCAGCTCACCACCGTGCCCGCAAGGGGCTTCATTGCACTCCCCACGCTGTGCAATTGGGATTCTGACGTCTGAGTAATGACTGTCAGAATCCCGACTGTCGGGGGAAATATACCACACCCCTCTGGGGCATACACACTGGGCGGCTTTGAGCTGAAAGCCGCTCAAACTGGGTGTTTTGAGCAACTTTCAGCTCAAAGTCGCCCAGTGTGTATGGACCTTAAGTCCCCCAGTAGTGGCACAAACCTAAACACCCCCTTCCCCATGCGCAAGCTAGCGGTCCCTGCATACTTACTGATCGGGATGCCAGCTGTCGGCAACCTGATCTATTCAAGGTTTCGGCACTTATGTTCTGAAGGCAGTTGGTATGCCTGCATCAGTATACTGAATGGCATAGTGACTGCTGGGATGATGACTTTGTGTTTCATAATTGTTTCAATGCTCCCCTTCTATATGTACTTCCATAATTCTACTTTAATACAAGTCCTTTTTTTTGCCAGAAGTCTCTCTCTATATTACAGATAATTTATCTGTTAATCTTTCTAGGTTTATAAAACAGTATACCACGATAATGAGTGGTTTTATCTACTTTTTCTATATTTTAATGAAGTGGATGTTATGATAGCCATTCAAGCAGGATTTTCCTTTTGTCTAAGACTAACTGAAGTGTTGGTTCAGTGTGAGAGCCCTTTTTACATGTAGTATGCAAGGGGCTAAGGATCACTGATATGATGGCCGAGAAGGGACCTGACATTTGGAGAACCACTTGAGATGATGAAGGGCCATCAAGCAGCATTAACTGCTAGATAAGTGTCTCTCTGCTTTAAAAACCCCAAATAGCAAGGGAAGATGATATTGGCTGCTTTGAATAGCGATAGCATTTTAAATAAAAGGAAATTGAATGGTTTAAGAGGAATAGTTAAACTCAGTTATGGCAATTTAATGTTTAAATGTCCAGATAATAATTATGGCTGAGTTTTTCCAATGTTTTTATGGTCAATTTTTTTTTTAAACAAAAACTCTTCAAATATTTAATTACCGAAATTACAGCTAAAAAGTTATGTGAAGTAGCCAGTTTGTTTATATAATTCAGTTTGTTTATATATCTGTATTTGTTTACTTTATTTGTCTTAGTCACTATGGCCAGAATTGACGTAACGTGCTTAATCTCCATGGCAATAAGAGACTTCTTCTTTCTTCAAGAGACTTCTTTCTCTTCTTCTGCCATTATCAATACTAATTTCATTTACGAGGGGAGTACAGCGCTAGGTTTGACTGAAAAGAATGTACACTACCACATGTACATAAATTCAAAACATTTATTGTACAAAGAAATAAATGAGAGCTCTCATAAAAACATATATAGTGATAATAAAACAAGGTATAAAAGCAATCATACAGAGGCTCTCTGAATATAACTCCACAGTGTAAGCATCAGCACATATATAGTTACCAGAGGGAGACGGGGGGGCATGTGTAATCTCCTTGGTGATTATACTGCATGGGTATGTCCCATTCCGGATAAAAATGCCCAGTAGTCCAGGAATCAATATAAAGATGGTTTTAGGCAGTCCTTATGGTATATGAATACCAGGCTTGGTGTTGCAATGGCTGCTTGGAAGGAAGGTCCTGGAGGGTGGTAAACTGGTCCGGAAGTAAAGTGCAAAGTTGTAGTGCAGTCTTGGCTGGTGCAAATAGGCAATAAAGTGCAGTGGAGTAGTAGGTAAGCTGCTCAACGCGTTTCGACGCTAGCTTGCGTCTTCATCAGGAGCTGGGGTATCTCCTGGGGTATGATACCCCAGCTCCTGATGAAGACGCAAGCTAGCGTCGAAACGCGTTGAGCAGCTTACCTACTACTCCACTGCACTTTATTGCCTATTTGCACCAGCCAAGACTGCACTACAACTTTGCACTTTACTTCCGGACCAGTTTACCACCCTCCAGGACCTTCCTTCCAAGCAGCCATTGCAACACCAAGCCTGGTATTCATATACCATAAGGACTGCCTAAAACCATCTTTATATTGATTCCTGGACTACTGGGCATTTTTATCCGGAATGGGACATACCCATGCAGTATAATCACCAAGGAGATTACACATGCCCCCCCGTCTCCCTCTGGTAACTATATATGTGCTGATGCTTACACTGTGGAGTTATATTCAGAGAGCCTCTGTATGATTGCTTTTATACCTTGTTTTATTATCACTATATATGTTTTTATGAGAGCTCTCATTTATTTCTTTGTACAATAAATGTTTTGAATTTATGTACATGTGGTAGTGTACATTCTTTTCAGTCAAACCTAGCGCTGTACTCCCCTCTTTTTTGCTTATACATTTTATATCGGGAGACCTACACACTCCCTGTACAGCAGCTTTGGTTGTGCCTTGGTTCTATTCTCCTTTGTTCTTTATACTAATTTCATTTACGCCCCAACTGGTCTGTAGTGTACCACAGGTTGGGAACCACTGGTATAGTTCCTACCCCCACTCCGTAGTATAGAATATAATGAGCGTCCCCATCTTTAGTGAGAATTGGAACCCCACACTGCCTTTAGATCACATGCGTAGGCCCATTCCAGCTGTGCTTCTCCCTGCATCATGTAGGTTAGGAAGCTGCTCTGCCATCTCCAGCAGGTGCTGCCCCTAGGAGATGTACTTTATTTCCACACAGGTTGTTACAACTTTTTATTATGATAGTCATAGTGCCAGTACGCATACTAAACACCTTATTTCAGGTATGGAAACTTAGAACTTTCTTTTTTGTCTATGAACAAATGGGAAACAGAAAATGTATTCTAAACAGAAGAAAATAGTATTCCCCATAGAAATCATTTTATGGCAACTTAGAAAATGAATGAAATATCCAGTTTCTATGGCCAAAACCACCTTTTTCCTTTCTACTAGTTCATGTTTGTTTATCCCTCAGAATATTGGCATTACTTTTTAAACGTTTAATATTGCTAATTGTTAACTTTTTTATGTTGAAGGTAGAAAATGCACTGGTCATAAAGTGCCGTGAATTTGCTAGCTTGCGTCTTCATCAGGAGCTGGGGTATCTCCTGGGGTATGATACCCCAGCTCCTGATGAAGACGCAAGCTAGCGTCGAAACGCGTTGAGCAGCTTACCTACTACTCCACTGCACTTTATTGCCTATTTGCACCAGCCAAGACTGCACTACAACTTTGCACTTTACTTCCGGACCAGTTTACCACCCTCCAGGACCTTCCTTCCAAGCAGCCATTGCAACACCAAGCCTGGTATTCATATACCATAAGGACTGCCTAAAACCATCTTTATATTGATTCCTGGACTACTGGGCATTTTTATCCGGAATGGGACATACCCATGCAGTATAATCACCAAGGAGATTACACATGCCCCCCCGTCTCCCTCTGGTAACTATATATGTGCTGATGCTTACACTGTGGAGTTATATTCAGAGAGCCTCTGTATGATTGCTTTTATACCTTGTTTTATTATCACTATATATGTTTTTATGAGAGCTCTCATTTATTTCTTTGTACAATAAATGTTTTGAATTTATGTACATGTGGTAGTGTACATTCTTTTCAGTCAAACCTAGCGCTGTACTCCCCTCTTTTTTGCTTATACATTTTATATCGGGAGACCTACACACTCCCTGTACAGCAGCTTTGGTTGTGCCTTGGTTCTATTCTCCTTTGTTCTTTATACTAATTTCATTTACGCCCCAACTGGTCTGTAGTGTACCACAGGTTGGGAACCACTGGTATAGTTCCTACCCCCACTCCGTAGTATAGAATATAATGAGCGTCCCCATCTTTAGTGAGAATTGGAACCCCACACTGCCTTTAGATCACATGCGTAGGCCCATTCCAGCTGTGCTTCTCCCTGCATCATGTAGGTTAGGAAGCTGCTCTGCCATCTCCAGCAGGTGCTGCCCCTAGGAGATGTACTTTATTTCCACACAGGTTGTTACAACTTTTTATTATGATAGTCATAGTGCCAGTACGCATACTAAACACCTTATTTCAGGTATGGAAACTTAGAACTTTCTTTTTTGTCTATGAACAAATGGGAAACAGAAAATGTATTCTAAACAGAAGAAAATAGTATTCCCCATAGAAATCATTTTATGGCAACTTAGAAAATGAATGAAATATCCAGTTTCTATGGCCAAAACCACCTTTTTCCTTTCTACTAGTTCATGTTTGTTTATCCCTCAGAATATTGGCATTACTTTTTAAACGTTTAATATTGCTAATTGTTAACTTTTTTATGTTGAAGGTAGAAAATGCACTGGTCATAAAGTGCCGTGAATTTGTTTTATTTAATGTCGTATCAAACTGAATTCGGCCCCAGCACCGCATTTCTGTGCAATCCTCAACAGGCAGGGCTGCCATCAGAAATTGTGGGGCACGGGACTGACAATATAGACAGCCCTTGGCACCAGAAAATGCGATCGGATGCGATGGGATAATGCATCCGATGGGGTACATTAGTATTCCTTCTTGCACGGCGGTATCCAGGGTCATGTTTAAATCTGCATAGACAAGGCTACAGTACAATAAATAACTTATTATTGTACTGGTATTGTTTAGGGAAATGCCTCTTTTTTCTGGAAGATTATAAGATATCACATGCTGTAGCCTGCCCAGACACTCGCCCCCCTGATGCATTACAATGTATTTTAGTTACCTCCTTTTCCATGGGCAGGCCGGGGCAGCAAAAAGCTGATCTGGATGATGGATCCCAGGCACTGGCAGCTGCACCACTCCACCCCTCACTCCCTTCCTCATGATAGCGGCACCACCAGCTCCCCGTCCTCCGTCTGGTGCGCAGCGTGACATCATCAGTGTGGGGACTACTGGGTGTCCTGCTGCCCACTGCACTGCCTGTTTCAACGTCCCGGGTGGGCAGCAGGCACTGCTGAATCACACTAATGTAGACTACTAATATGGTGGTCGGACTCGGAGCTGGGCTCTGGCCACTTGGCCAGGGGCTGATGTGTGTGGCTGTGGGCTGCAGACGAACCGCGGCCAGCCACTGTGAATGGTGGCCACTGACCAGAGGTTAGTGCCCGGTGGTTGTGTAGTAAAGGCAGTAGGGTGCTGTGGAGATAGAGCGGCTCGGGACAATTGTCCCCATAGCACCCTCTGATGACAGCCCTGCCGACAGTGAACATCTTCGGCAAGTTACACACTCACCGGGCCATTCGCTGTGGGGAGGGAGGGCCGGAGGCAGATGAACCGCATCCAGCCACTGTGAGGGGGGATGGTGGCCGCTGACCAGAGGGTAGTGCCTGGCGGCTGTGTAGTAAAGGCAGCAGGGTGCTGCGGAGATAGAGCGGCCCGGGACAATTGTCCCCATAGCACCCCCTGATGGCAGCCCTGCCGACAGTGAACGGCTTCGGCAAGTTACCCACTCACTGGGCCATTCGCTGTGGGGAGGGAGGGCCGGAGGCAGACTTTAGGCTGGACCAGGGGAACCCCCAGAATTTATGACTGATGCCTGTTGGAGGCGGACAGCTGACATTACAGAACGTCAGCCGCCCTTCTGTCTTCGTCCTAGCGCTTGAAAATAAGAGTCAGTTAAGACTGACTTTCATTTGTGAAGGCAGGAGAAATCAGTCAAATGCGTTCTCATAAACATTCCCACGCATGGTACCGAGAGGATTCGGCGGCGGGGGGCGTGCGTTCAGCTGGGCGGTGATGAGCCGCTACTTAGCGAGCATTTAATGAATTACCCCCTAAATGCAATCTATATCTCTATAGTAACCCACAGCAGAGTATTGCGCTCGTTGGATTACAGGTATGTTTGGTTATTTGGTGACTTATTCCTAACAATTCATTTGAAGTTCGTTTTGGGTTTTTGAACACTGGATGTAAGGGCTGCTGGTCCATAAAGTACTTGCAACATCTGCTATAATTGAAAACAGATAATTCTAAACATAATTCAAGTGTTCCAGGCCACAAATAGGAAGACGACAGAATCATACATATTTCCCAGTGGTTGATTTTATTGCTCACAATGTTACCGGAGCCAAACCTTGTTATAAGGACACTGCGTTTATTGCTGTAGATTTAGCATTCTTTTATGAGCAGAGGCTCAACGTAAGAATGTTTATTTTATTTACAAGTGCAAAAAGAATGGCAAAAGGTGCCATGGGGATTTTAAATGTGAATTATTGATTAATCCATATTTATTTTCTATAATCCCTGCTGAAGGTATCATTTTTTTGTAAATTAATTTTTATCCTAAGCTGAAACTAAGCATGTTACTATTATGGGGAGATTATTTTCATGCTATATATGCAGCGCGTTCCAGACAAAAGTAAATACGAATACACAGTGAAAGCGGAGAAATACAGTCACGGCCCAGGGAAATGAGAGCTATGCTCGTCACCTGCCTGGAGCGTGAGTTTTTATTAGGTACTGTGGGGTAGATTTAAGAAGTGGTGCTGTGGGCTAAATGCGCTATCCCCGTGCGCTGAAGCAGGACATAGCGCATCTCCTGATCTATTATACCTGCGGTGCGGGTGTTCTAACGGCGGCGATGGGAGGGCGGGGACATAGCGCATGTACTATTTCTAGTACAGCGCTCACCAGTGAAACCTAATTTATGAACGGTCAGCATCGCTGACCGTTCCGCCGCCTGCAGCTGTCGACTTCGACAGCTGCAAACGGCGATGCCCTATGCCTACAGCAGGGACAGCGCTGTCCCTGCTGCTGGCTCTGAGCTGCGCTGGGATCTCACGTGAGTAGCGAGATCCCGCGCATGCGCAGTGAGCCAGCCGGGAGAGAAGCAGACAGCGCTTCAGTGTTAACTGACGCGCTGTCAGCTGGAGGGGACATCGCCGGAGTGGGGAGTTAGCGCTCCCCCGCTTCGGCGGCAAGATCTTAGTAGATCTTGTCGGTGTCCCCTCCTGCTTCGCCTCGCTCTTAGCGCCACTATAATAAATCTACCCCTGTATTAGCATAGCACCATGGCTTTAATGTAGCGGTGCTGTAACATTCGAGGGGGTCTGTGTGCATTTGTTTTCTGTGGATCCTTCTTCTGACTGCTTAATTGTGACTGCTCATCCCACCCCCAATCCCCACTTGTTTGCCACTTTACAGTGTCTTCTCTAATATAGGGGGTTATTTTGATTCACTCGAAAAGGCACAATCACTCTTTAATGGACAAAACCATGTGCACTGCAGGTGGGGCAGATGTAACATGTGCAGAGAGAGTTCGATTTGGGTGTTTTATTGTTTCTGTGCAGGGTAAATACTGGCTGCTTTATTTTGACACTGCAAAATAGATATTAGTTTTAAATACACCCCAACCCAAATCTAACTCTCTCTGTGCATGTTACCTGCAGTGCATATGGTTTTGTCCATTAGAGAGTGATTGTGCCTTTCCGAGTGAATCAAAATAACCCCCATAGTGCAGTTCAGACAGAACAAGATTAATGGACACTTGGGCCAGAAAATCAAGATCAAGTAGCAGGGACTGTAACTTGGTGTGTGTGGGTGAGGCGGGAGGGGGTAGAGGTGGTGGGGGTTGCACACTGCCCCTGGATTCTTTGCAGTATCCTGGAGCTGCAAGCTACACTGTACAATATCACACCTCCCAACTGTCCTGAATACAGCTAGACAGTCCGGCTACATGGAGAACTTTTTTTTTCTTATAGGGGCATGATCACACCCCCACTGTCACGCTCTTAGAAGCACCAGCTGGAGAGTGACGGAGGCTGGGTGCTTAACGTATGGTGGTTGCATCCACGACAGAAGGGAGTGAAACAAGGAGGATAAAATATAATGAATTTAATGAAGATATTGCAGACAGTGATAATGATGATAAAAACGGTATATGGCAAGTATGCAAATATAAAGTCAATTGTCCAGAAAGTATTATAATAGATGATGAAGCTTGGTCCTTGAAGAATATTGCAATATAATTGAAGAGTGGAATAGAATATAAACCGGAGTAGTAATTAAGGGTTGCAGAAGGAATTGAGGATTGGATGACTTGAAGAACGAATGAAGATTGTATTGCAGATTTGAAGATTTGATGATTGGATGAAGGTTGGAAGATTGGATGATGTGGATGATTGGATGAAGGTTGGATGATTGGATGAAGGTTGGAAGATTGGATGATTGGATGAAGGTTTGGGTGATTAGATGATGGGTGATGTGAATTGGATGATTTGGATGATTGGGTGATGTGGATGATGATTTGAAGATTGGATGCGGATTGGAGGATTGGATGATTGGATGAGGATTTGAAGATTGGATGAAGGTTAGTAGATTGGATGATTGGGTGATGTGGATGATGATTTGAAGATAATAAATGAAGATAACTGGAGAAGAGGAATCCTTGCAGTTTATGGTCATGGCTGCTGCCAGAGGTAACCTTTGGAAGTGACTGTCGGGAGTATAGCAAGGTGAGACCCCTTTGAGGATCTGACCTCGCTGTCCACATAGGCGGTAAGCAGAGTCCGGTGGTACTTGATGCAGTAAACGGCCAGCAGGATCTTCTCCAGGGGAAGCTCAGGATTGTAGTGGGAACTACAGAGCCAGGTGAGAGCGGAAGCTCAGGATTGTAGTGAGTACTACAGAGGCAGGTAGGAGCAATGATGCTACGGGATCGACATCATTGTACTGACTGCTGGACTAGCCTGAGCAGCCTGTACTTACCAGGTGAGCTGTGCTGGGATTGGTCAGGCAATCAGAGAGGGAGGCGGAGCCGTGCAGGAGAGGCTGGGAAGCCCTGATTGTATGCAGCTGCACAAGCACCGGCCTTTACTCAGACACAGACCAGGCACAAACACACATGGCGATATGCTACTCATGTCCTGCATGGAGCTGGAGCACAATACACCAGTGTCACCACGCGATGACAACACGGCCACATGTACCCCAGTGGAGCCAGAGACATAACAGAGGTGAGCACCATGGTTTTAGTGCACCTAGAGTGTCCAGGACTGGGCACAGTACAGGGGTCTTTAGGCAAGCGCCATAGTGGATGTGACAGTACCCCCCTTTTTAAGAGTGGCCCCAGGACAATCTCTAGGCTTACTTGGAAATTACTTGTGAAAGTTATTTACCATCCTGGGACCGTGTACTTCAGAGGCATTAGTCCAAGACCTCTCCTCCGGTCCGTAGCCTTTCCAGTCAATAAGGTACTGTAACCTCTTGTACCGGATGCGAGAGTCCAGGATATGAGCCACTTCATCAATTATCGGGAATGGCCCAATGAAGCGAGGAGCAAACTTCATTGATGGAACACGTAGATGAAGATTCCGGGTAGACAACCATACCTTGTTGCCTACTTTCCAAGTAGGAACAGGTCTTCTCTTCCGATCCGCAAACCTTTTATACCTTTGTGAAGCCTTCATTAGAGATCTCCTGACTTTTCCCCAATGTTGTCGAAGCTGCCGGAGAGATAAAGTTACCACTGGTACTGATGTCACCGGTACTTGCTGGAAATCAGGAACCCTAGGATGGAAGCCTCAGTTAATGAAGAAAGGAGTAGAAGATGAAGACGAATGATATTGATTATTATGCCCAAATTCGGCCCACGGCAATACTTCCACCCAATCATCTTGAGAGGAGGAAACATGTAGTCGAAGGAAAGTTTCTACATCTTGATTGACCCTCTCTGTCTGACCATTGGACTGCGGGTGGTATGCTGTACTGAAGTTGAGCTGGATTTTGAGAACTTTACACAGGGCTCGCCAAAATTTTGCAACAAATTGTACGCCCCGATCAGACACAATTTCCTCAGGTAACCCATGGATCCTGAAAATTTCTTTAATGAATAGATCAGCTAACTTGGGCACTGAAGGTAGACCTCGTAAAGGTATGAAATGAGCCATCTTAGAGAATCTGTCTATGACGACCCAAATGGTGGTATAACCATCTGATGGTGGGAGATCAGTGATAAAGTCCATTGATAGATGGGACCAAGGTTTCTTGGGAATAGATAATGGTCTTAGTGGCCAATTGGAGCAAGATTGGAGGATTTGTGCTGAGCACAGTGAGGACAGGAAGCAATATAGTCTTGGATATCTTTCTTTAAACCTGGCCACCAATACTGACGTGACAGGAATTCGTAGGTTTTCTGAACCCCTGGATGGGCAGAAAACTTAGAGTCATGAGCCCAACGAAGAATCTGTTGTCTTGAGTTAGACTTGACAAAGGTTTTACCTGGAGGTACCGGAACTTGCACAATTGTTACGGCAAAGGCGAGTGGATCGACAATAGGACTTCCTTTATAGGATTTCGCTTCCTCCTCAGTCTCCCATGACCTAGACAATGCGTCCGCCTTCCGATTTTTTGCTCCAGGAGAAAAGCATAATCTGAAATTAAATCTTGAAAAGAACAATGCCCATCTGGCTTGACGGGGATTAAGACATTGAGCATTTTTTTAAATACAGCAAATTCTTGTGATCAGTAATGATGTTAATAACATGAACTGCCCCTTCTAAAAGATACCGCCACTCCTCTAAGGCCATTTTAATCGCTAATAATTCTTGATCCCCTATAGCAACTGTCCGTCAGCTCTCACCTACGCCAATGGCAGAAGCATCAACCTCGAGAGTAAAAGGTAAAGCGACATCTGGTTGAGTCAACACGGGTGCAGAGATGAATTTCTTCTTGAGTAACAAAAAGGCATCAACGGCTTTATCATCCCATTTGGAAGGTTTGGCATTTTTGCGAGTGAGAGCAGTTATTGGGGCAATGATGGTGGAGAAGTTCTTAATGAATTTCCTGCAATAATTTGCAAATCCAAGGAATCTTTGGATACCTCGGAGAGTATGAGGACGGGGCCATGATTGAATGGCTTCCACTTTAGCTGGATCCATCTCTAGACCAGTCCCCGACACAATGTACCCTAGAAAAGGTATGGATGACACTTCAAAAATGCATTTCTCTAATTTACAGAATAGAAAATTTCCCCTGAGCTGGGAAAGTACCTCCTTGACAATTTCTCGATGCTTTTGAATACTGTTGGCAAAAATTAAGATATCGTCGAGGTAGACCACTACGTGTTGGTAAAGAAGGTCACGAAACAACTCATTCATATACGACTGGAAAACTACTGGGGCATTACTTAGACCAAAAGGCATGACAAGATATTCATAATGTCCATCTCTCGTGTTAAACGCAGTTTTCCATTCGTCCCCTTCACGGATGCGGATGAGATTATATGCTCTGCGAAGGTTCAAATTTAGTGAAGATTGTAGCTCCTTTAATTCTGTCGAAAACTTCCCTGATGAGTGGTAGTGGATATCGGTTTTTGATAGTGATTTCATTGAGTCCCCTGTAGTCAATACAGGGACGTAGTCCTCCATCTTTTTTCTTTACAAAAAAGAATCCTGCACCTGCAGGGGATGATGAAGGGCGTATGAAGCCTTTGGCCAAGTTTTCTGCGATGTACTCAGACATGGCTTGTGTCTCAGGGGGACAGGGCCGGTGCAAGGTTTCTCAGCACCCTAGGCAAATATTCTGCAAGCCGCCCCCCCCCCTTTAAACAACACTTATATATATATATATATATATATATATATATATATATAGTCTGGATTGGAGGTAGGCGGCACTCACGGATTTCAGTGAAGCATAAGCAAATTTATTGTGACTCCAACATGTTTCGGGCGTAACTGGTTCCCTGAGGACGGAACTGGTTCCCTGAGGACATGTTGGAGTCACAATAAATTTGCTTATGCTTCACTGAAATCCGTGAGTGCCGCCTACCTCCAATCCAGACTCTACTAGGACTTACCAAGTCCATTAGGAAGGCACCGGGTCATTACAAGCGACATCCACAGGAGTGCCGGGCATCTGAAATCACTATATATATATATATATATATATACACACACACACACACACACACACACACACACACACACACAGTATATACACAGAAATATGCAGTGTATAGTGTATGTGATTTATAGATGTGGCCATCTTTAGGCAGCCAACACCTCTGAGGCACTAGAAAGGTGCAGCTGCTGAAGAAAAAAACTTTGCAGGGACCCTCCGTGACCAAAACATATCCCACCTTCAACACATAGCTGCCTGGGACATCACCGTTGCCACCAGCAACCCTCCCATTCCTGAACACTGCCACTACAGACACTACTGATAGCACACACCACGTTCCTACTAATGCCTCCGCAGACATCTCTACCAGCACCCCCTTCCCCCAAACACTGCTCCTGCCAATAGCACCCCGTCTGTTGGCGGTGCTGTCTGCGGTGATGTGCACTTGTCCAGGCAGGGGTGCTATTGGTAGGAGCAGTGTTTAGTACAGCATAACTAATCATTTGGATTCCCCCAGGCAAAAAGTTTCTGTCAAACATCGTTATGCCAATTACAGAATGTTACACACCTTAATGTCCGTAACACAATATGTCACACACAGTATATTGCACCATTGCACATTATACCACACTCCACAATGCTAATTACACATTACAGTATGTCACACATGGTAATGCCCAGTATATAGGGCCTGGTGTTCATTATGCCGACGCTGGCATTCTGACTGCTGTCAGAACACTGTTAATAATACAAGAAGGGGAGGTTGGACCTGTGGATGGAGAAATAACAGGAGAGGGTAACCAGGTAACCCATGTGGGGGTCATTGGTTCCGCAGATGTGCTGTTAGGTGAGAAAGAGCATTAGAGTGCAACGCAGTGTGTGTGTAGGTGGGTATGGAGCGGTTAGGAGACAAAACATATCATGGTAGCCAGTGGGGGGAGATTGGAGTTGTGAGGGGAGAGAGAGAGAGAATGAGGGGGGTAGCCTGTGGTAAGGGGGGGTTGGAGCTGTGAAGGGGAGGCAGGAGAGGGTAGCCTGTGTAGGGGATGGGGGGGGGGAGTTGCTGGTGCCACAAATGGGGGGGGAGGGGTGGTTTGGAGATTTGAGGGGGGAGAGAGCATGAGGGGGTAACCTGTGGGGGAGGGGGGGCGTGGGTGCAATGAATGGGGGGTTTAGAGCTGTAAGGGGAGAGAGAACATGAGGGGGGTAGACTGTGTGGGGGAGGGGGGGGTCGCGGGTGCCACGAATGGGGGAGGGGGGGTTGAGTTTGGGAGGAGACAGCATGAGGTGGGTAGCCTGTTTGGGGGAGAGGGTAGCTTGTGTGAGGGAGGGGGGGGGTCGGGTGCCGCGAATGGGGGGAGGGGGGGTTGAGGTCATGAGGAGAGAGAGAGAGCATGAGGGGGTAGCTTGTGTGGGGGAGGGGGGGTCGGGTGCCGCGAATGGGGGGAGGGGGGTTGAGTTCGTGAGGAGAGAGAGAGCATGAGGGGGTAGCTTGTGTGGGGGAGGGGGGGTCGCGGGTGCCGCGAATGGGGGGAGGGGGGGTCGCGGGTGCCGCGAATGGGGGGAGGGGGGTTGAGGTCGTGAGGAGAGAGAGAGCATGAGGGGTTAGCTTGTGTGGGGGAGGGGAGTCGCGGGTGCCGCGAATAGGGGGAGGGGGGTCGCGGGTGCCGCGAATGGGGGGAGGGGGTGTTGAGGTCGTGAGGAGAGAGAGAGCATGAGGGGGTAGCTTGTGTGGGGGAGGGGGGGTCGCGGGTGCCGCGAATGGGGGGAGGGGGGGTCGCGGGTGCCGCGAATGGGGGAAGGGGGGCCCCATCATAGGAATCGGAAGGATAGGATGTATGTTAGATAGGGGGGGGGGGTTGCTGCCAGGGCCTGGTTGCTGAATACCAGCCAGGGATGGGTGCAGCAAGTTTAAAACGGGCAGGCTAGAGTGGGGGAGGGAGGGCACAAATCACTCACCGAGTAGCTGAGTGCTAGAAGTTGGCAGCTGCAGCTTCGCTTCCTTCCTCCTGCTCTCCTCTGCGTAGCTTTCCTGCTGCTGCTGCTCCTCCTGCAGCTCACTACCGCCCTCCAGTGGCCGGCCCTGCAGGGGGATGCGGTCAATTTGCCGGCTGGAATCCCGACCGCCGAAATCCCGAAACTTTCTCCCTCCGTGGGTGTCCACGACACCCACAGAGGGAGAATAAAATAGCGTGCCGAGCGTAGCGAGGCACCGGGCCCACTGCGTGGCGAGCGCAGCGAGCCTGCAAGGGGGGGCGATCCACGTCCCCCCCATGTCGGGATTTTTTCTGTGTGTAAACCAATTTGCAGGATCAAAGGTTGAGTTTTTTGTGTGACAGTCTCTCCCAGGATACGACTCCCATCCACTGCAGTGAGGCGCCCCTAACCTGCCTTTTTCTTCACAGATTAGCTTCCTGGGGTTTCCTGGTTTCTTAGGACAGAATTTGACGGAATGCTGGGAATCAGCACAATATAAACAAAGGCGTTCAACTCGCCGTCGATTACGCTCAACTAGTGTGAGTTTGGAACGGTTAACCTGCATGTGTTCTTCCGCAGGTAAAGAAGATGGGTTAGAAACAAGAAAATTAGGCTTGGAATCAAATCGACTTCTCTGTTGATTTCTCTCTCTGAGCCTTAAATCAATTCTTGTGCACAACGAGATGAGGTCTTCTAGCTTGGTCGGCAGATCCCTAGCAGCAAGCCCATCTTTTGATTTTATTGGAGAGTTCATTCATAAAGGCTGCTAGAAAGGCCTCCTCATTCCACGCCAACTCAGCTGCTAGGATTTTGAACTGAATTAGGTATTGACCCACTGTTCTGGATCCTTGGCGCAGCCTTAGGATTTCTGTGGCGGCTGAACTGATACGCCCTGGTTCATCAAAGATGATTTTGAAGGTGGAGATGAACCGAGTATAGTCTGTTAATAGAGGATCTGAATTTTCCCATAAGGGAGATGCCCAATTGAGGGCTGAGCCAGTAAGGAGAGATATCACATAGGCCACTTTAGACCTTTCGGTGGGAAAATATGAGGATTGAAGTTCAAAATGAATTTCACATTGATTGATGAAACCCCTACAGTTTTTGGGGTTCCCATCAAATTTATCTGGAGTAGGGAGTTGAAGGTGAGCAGTAACTCCTGTCGCAGAAGACATAGATCCAGGTGCTGGTGCAGGGATAGCTGCGGATCCTTGACCCTTTGGCAACGTGGATTGTATAGTGTCTAGTCTTTGTTTCCTGATGCTGGATCCATGAGTCAGTACAAACTGTCACGCTCTTAGAAGCACCAGCTGGAGAGTGATGGAGGCTGGGTGCTTAACGTATGGTGGTTGCATCCACGACAGAAGGGAGTGAAACAAGGAGGATAAAATATAATGAATTTAATGAAGATATTGCAGACAGTGATAATGATGATAAAAACGGTATATGGCAAGTATGCAAATATAAAGTCAATTGTCCAGAAAGTATTATAATAGATGATGAAGCTTGGTCCTTGAAGAATAATGCAATATAATTGAAGAGTGTTATAGAATATAAACCAGAGTAGTAATTAAGGGTTGCAGAAGGAATTGAGGATTGGATGACTTGAAGAACGAATGAAGATTGTATTGCAGATAGGAAGATTGGATGAAGGTTGGAAGATTGGATGATGTGGATGATTGGATGAAGGTTGGATGATTGGATGAAGGTTGGAAGATTGGATGATTGGATGAAGGTTAGAAGATTGGATGATTGAGTGATGTGGATGATGATTGGATGATTGGATGAGGATTTGAAGATTGGATGAAGGTTAGTAGATTGGATGATTGGGTGATGTGGATGATGATTTGAAGATAATAAATGAAGATAACTGGAGAAGAGGAATCCTTGCAGTTTATGGTCGTGGCTGCTGCCAGTGGTAACCTTTGGAAGTGACCGTCGGGAGTATAGCAAGGTGAGACCCCTTTGAGGATCTGACCTCGCTGTCCACATAGGCGGTAAGCAGAGTCCGGTGGTACTTGATGCAGTAAAAGGCCAGCAGGATCTTCTCCAGGGGAAGCTCAGGATTGTAGTGGGAACTACAAAGCCAGGTGAGAGCGGAAGCTCAGGATTGTAGTGAGTACTACAGAGGCAGGTAGGAGCAATGATGCTACGGGATCGACATCATTGTACTGACTGCTGGACTAGCCTGCGCAGCCAGTACTTACCAGGTGAACTGTGCTGGGATTGGTCAGGCAATCAGAGAGGGAGGCGGAGCCGTGCAGGAGAGGCTTGGAAGCCCTGATTGTATGCAGCTGCACAAGCACCGGCCTTTACACAGACACAGACCAGGCACAAACACACATGGCAATATGCTACTCATGTCCTGCATGGAGCTGGAGCACAATACACCAGTGTTGACCACGCGATGACAACACGGCCACATGTACCCCAGTGGAGCCAGAGACATAACAGAGGTGAGCGCCATGGTTTTAGTGCACCTAGAGTGTCCAGAACTGGGCACAGTACAGGGGTCTTTAGGCAAGCGCCATGGTGGATGTGACACCCTTCTGGTAGCCACACCCCATTCCAATGGCCACACCCTTCCATTTTACTGGAGTCCGGCCAATCTGTTGGATCCCCTGATTATATGGTAATATGGGAAGAAGCTAACCCTTGCAAAAGAACTCTTTAAATCCTTTGCCAAATGATTGTAGAAACAGCACTAACATTGTTGCACATCAGGTCGCCATGCAGTGTCTCTGTGAACACGTAGGCTGAGCTGATCTCCTGAGATGCACACTCCGCTGCAGTAGCAAGTGTGATCGCAGCTGCTAATGGGTCCATGCCCAGAAAACAGGTCGAATGACAATTCCCCATTACCACACCCCCAAAAGCTGACTTCCTGTCACTCTCAACTAAAATCTTGCTGTGACCACACTCGTGAATCACTTGCTGCATGTGCCAACAGCAGCGCAAGATAAGCCTGGGTGAGGGGAAACGGTACCCGCCCACATTCTCTGTCCTGCTGTTTAGCCTTACCTCTTCCCAATGACTGAGGGAGAGAGAAGTCTGTCATTATTTACTGTGGTGGGACCACTATAAGCAGGCTGACAGTGATGTCTATTACCAAGGCTGTTGTCTTCTGCACCCTAATTGCCCTTAGCTACAAAGAGAAGGAATGCCAGGGAGAAGCCATACATGCAGCATACTTATTTCTCCAGATACTTAGAAGGAAAAGCAGCTTATATTTTGAAAAAACATTAGAATTTTTGTAGTTACAGAGAGCAGTGAACCTTAAAGTGCTCGAGATGTGAAGTTGCCCATCAATGCTCTGCTTGCAGCGAAACTCCGGAGAAAGTCAGTGCTGGAATGAAAATAGCACAGAACTAATCAAACAAAAAAGTCTGTTTAGTGGTTTACTTTACTTTATTTTTACATACAAATGTACAGTGTTTCTGACCTGACAGTCCGTCGTTTGAAGATAAACCTTTTCAAGCCATTTTAATCCAATTTTATGTAAGCCTCTGTGGTGTTGCTGGGGTCAAAAAAAATATATATTAGCCTGTATGCTGATTTTATATTAAATATCATATTCACCAGTATACTGGCAAAAGAAATCAAGAGTGTATGTCATGGACGTAATTGACTGTTCACTTGCAAGCAAAATTGCTAAATAATTAAAGTAAAAAAAAATTCTTAATAGAGAGCTGAAAATTCATTTTGGAATTAAACGTAATTTACAGGATCCTAAATTGACTTTATTGCCATCTTAAGTCATAGGGGGAAATTTACTAAGATGGGAGTTCTGTTTCACATGAGATTTTGCTATGGGCAACCAATTACGTACTATCTATCTTCTAGAAGGTGCTAAATAAAAAAGAAGTAGATTCTGTTTGCCCATAGCAATATCCCATGTGAAATAGACTTCTCGGGTGAGATTTAATAGGATGAGAGATTCAGAAAGTGAGAGATTTGGTAAGAAATCTCCAGTTTTTTTAAAGCGGCAATCATTTACACTGCAAAATCACACTGGTTTTGCAGTGTAAATGATTGCCGCTTTAAAAAAACTGGAGATTTCTTACCAAATATCTCACTTTCTGAATCTCTCATCCTATTAAATCTCACCCATCATCTTATTAAATTCCCCCCATTGTTTACTGGTCAAGCAACAATGTTAGAAATAAAACCCATATTTAAACACATTGCTTTAAAAAACAATAAGGATTTATCATAAAGACATTCTAGATTAGCGATGACCAGTCAATACAGGACAAACACTAGTTTCAAAACGATTGCCTGCAAATCTATTTTAATAAATATGCCACTAGTGATAAGGGCCCTCATTCTGGTTTGCTTGGTAAGCTGCGATTAACGCAGCTTACTGAGCACCAGAGAAGCCGCTTGCCGCCTGGCCTCACCCTCCATCGACGATTCCCCTCGTTAACATGCAAGAGGATGTGTAATGAAGACACTTGTCCTCGCATGCCTCCGCAGCAGGAGAATTCATTCGATGGTCGCCGACCATCGAATGATTTCTCCTGGCTTCACAAATAAAAGTCAGTCTAAACTGACTTTTATTTGCGTGTGCCTACCCAAAGGCGGGTGGCTGACGTATTTTGACATCAGTCGCCCACTCGCAGCAGGCATCGGCCCGTCCATGTAACCATGGGAGCACCCAGCGTTTTTAATGGGGACGCCCATAAAGGGTTTACCGTTTCCATGGGCGACTCCTGCCACCGTCTGCACCGGCGGATCCTTTTGAACAGCTCGGCAACTCTGCAAGTCGCCGAAGCCGTTCACAAAGGGGAGATGCAAATGCGCATAATAGACCATGCGCAGTCCCCAAAACATCCGGATGGGGTCAAACTCACAGTAATGCAAGAAGATCAGAATGAGCCCCGAGTGCAATGTTAAACATTCCGACCCATTGATCGATCGGATCCTGCAGCCATGAATGGGATCACATAATATACATTGTATGCAAACGGGCAACATCACCTCTTTTAATTTTTAGAAGATCTAGTAAAACGACCCCTAAGAAAGCCCAGCATGCTATACTATGTGGCCCGTCTGTATTTTGGTTAATTAAAGAAGGGATTTTAAAAATGCTCTATAAAGGCTCACATGTAATATACAGCTACAAGGTGGGTTCTGCATTTGATGTGATTTTACTCTTTTAGATTTTGTGCTCCAAGATATAATAGATAGTGATGCCATTGGTAAAGGTCAGGAAATAACCTGTCAGTCACACAGAAAAAATAAAACTCATTAAAAAATACTGTGAAAGAAGACGAGTGGCCCGCACAGTGTGTCTATTGTCCTCCTTGATTTGTTAATTTATAAAATTGGTCCTAATTAGATCGTAAGGGCCACACCTCAGGTATTTTTTGCCTGGGGACAATGCTCAATGGCTCTCTGGAAAGGCCGATGAGAAGGAACAAGCTCTTATTGTCTTTTGCAGAAAACCTGATTGTGCTGAGCAATAGCTACCTGCTGGTTCATTTGATAACATTGTCCCTCTGGAACACTGCAGCAGAGTAAACTTTAGTGAGTCCTATGGTTACTGGCTGGAACCCATCACCATCCTTAACAGTCCAGAAAATGTTGATAATTTGAAACAGATAATCCTTAGATAAAGCTGTACTGTTGATTTTAGTTATGGCAAATCTTCACTAGGTAAGAACTGAGCTCTTGTATTATTAATGTCTGTTACTCTGCAGCTAAATCAATGACCGTTTGGTCATTGGAAAATGATGGCTATACAGTAGTAAGATTTGGACTGTGGTTTATAAATGTGACCACTTACCAATAACCAGGGCTCATGTCCCCTACAAAATACAATGCTACTCCCATCCAGGGCCATATAAAACCATAGCTGGGCTCCTACCCTTTCAGTTTTTTCAGGGGCCCCCTCCAACGCTTCAGTCTTTCACCCCACATTAGCTGTTGTGCATAAGCTCTGGGACGCATAGCTTATGTAAACCTTCCAACTGTCCCAATTTTTGCAGGACAGTCCCAAAAAAACAACAACCAGGACTGTCCCGCCTGGGGTCAGCAGCATCCCACGGTGGGGGTGGGGGGCAGTTCAGAGTCCCCTTGTCACTTGCGTAGCCGAGCAGTGATTAGACGCTGTGTGCACTGTGTCTATACACGGGAGACAGAGGGACTGGGGGCATGCCCCCATAGTAATGGAAACGGGAGGCATGGATCACGATGGTGGGTATTCCCACAAAGCCACGCCCCCATTTGCTGAGGTCATGTAATGTTGGGCATTATGGTTTATGTCTGTGGTTCTCAACCTCGGTCTTCAGGTACCCCCAACATGTTCATATTTTCTAGGTCACCCTGCAGGTGCCCAGGTGCACTCATTACTCACTGACATATTTTAAAAAATACACAGATGGAGCTAATTATTTCACTTTTGATTCTGTGTAGAGACATGGAAAACATGCACTGTTAGGGGTACTTGAGGGCCAAGTTTCAGAACCTGTGGGCTATTGCATAAGCCCCTATGTCTCCACCCCGACTTTCTCTATCACAGCTTTCCTAAACGTGAACATCGTATTTAGGGCTTCCCAAGTGAACCGTTGTAGGATACACATTACTAGAACATAGCAGGAAGGTAGGCAGGCTAGAAGACAGTTTGCCTTGTACTCCCAACTGGTAACAACTACAGATCCACTGAATCAGCATGCTTCAGAAGATGTACAGTATCTAATTACAATGTGCAGCGCATCCTCTTTGTGGTGGTTATTTAATTAAACTCTTTAATATGATATTGTAGTTTAGTGGTTTGTATTGTTTTCTCCATTACCAATATTTTGTATTTGCAAAGTGCCTTTTATTAGAAATTCTGAACAGAGGTATGTAACTGAAATCACTGCCTGTTCTCAGATGCCAGCTCCAGTTTAGCCCCTTACACACACATACATTCGTTTCTGAGAACACTTCTTCTACGGAAATGCTCAGCTAGCAATCTCAGCCTATAGACAGCTGCTTCACCCTTCTGCTAGACCCGATGTGCAAAGTAGCTGCTAGCTCAGCTTGTTTATACTGGTAGGAACTATGTACGGTTTTATTTAGCTATCAAATAATGCCCTTTCTTACCGAACACAATTTTAACTTGAAACGATTTCAGAAGATAATAATAAGTTCAGAAGATAATAATTAATACGTTGATTTAAAGATGAGAGAGTGCTGGTGTTTTACCTGGATTACAATATGGAGACAGTTCAGTAAGGGGCAAAGGGGGTGAGATGTTGTTGCACTGGAATTTACCCCTTACATAGCCCAATCTTCCACTAAACATGCCGAATTTTGTGTGCAACCCTGTGAGGCTGTAACAAAAATCAGTGAGTTCAGCAGTGCTGTAAGTGCGGCATATTGCAGCACTTACTTGTGTTGGAGAACATCTCTCCGAATTGGATTGGCAACAATAGGCCTGATGCATAGTAGGGAATATGCCGCGGCCAGCGATCATGTAGACACCGCCCAGTTGCCGTCTTCCTGTCAATCAACTTGCGAACGGCTAGCGAAGGAAAAAAGTAGCAGGATTTAATCACTGGAAGGTGTCACATACACACATTGTGGCCCAAATACATGCGCAGTGAATCAATAATCGATCAGATCTGAATCAGGCCCAATATGTTTATTAGGAATCATTTTTAATGTTGAAAGCAATATAACACTGAAAAGGTACCGGTGTTGCCTTTAGGGACATTTTGGAACTCATTTTGAATTGAGAACAGAGCCAAACCAAAAAAAACATATCTTTGCATCTGGACAACCACTGGGAGGGGAGCAAATACATTTATTGTTTTGGCATGCAGGGTAAATAACAAATGTTTTAGTATGTAGCCCACAAATACTTGACAGTTTTTTTTTGTTTACACTGCAATTTATAGTTGAACTAGGACATGCACTTCTCAAATCCACAGGTTGGATTAAGATGAGGGAACAGGAGGCGAGTACCCTGGGCCCCCCCTCTCAGCCCCCCCTGGCCAGAGCTGCTCAGACTCAGCTCTGCTGAAATGTGGTGGATCCATGCCCCCTTCTTTGAACACGCTTATAACTCATAACAATGTACTTCTGATGATGGACATTACTGCGACCACTATAGATGCAGGTCAGTACCTGGCTGTAACAGGAGCTGGTGACTCCCCATCACAACACTGCTACATACTGGAAGATCCCTAGAGGAGTGTCAGGAAATGCTTGTGGTGGAGGCTCCTCCTCTTCAAATCAATCTTTACACACCCAGGAGCCATCCCCAGCCAATCTGTCAGCAGTGAATGGAGAGAGGAGCATAAAAGGATGCAGTTAGAGGAGGGGGAGAGGAATGTGCATCGCCTTCAACATGTATAAGCAGCCCATCTATCTGAGCTGGCAGCAAAAGGTAAATGGCTAGTAAGACCTGCGCCTCAACCTTCTGGAGGTGCTGGGGGAGGAATCATAAACACAGAAGGCACAGACAGGGGGGTGGTGCTGACAGAGCTGTAGGTAAACCCCTGAAGGCTTAGGGTGGGATGTTGTATCACAAATATGCTGTAATACCTGCGTTATCTGGGTTTTTACTGCATTTTGGTATGCAGGAAAAGCTGCATGCCGGGTTAGTGCTGCGGGGGGGTGGTGGGGGGGGGGGGGGGGTGGCGGGTATTGCCAGCAAAAGCTGGTAATACCACATAGAAGCCTATGGGTTTCTTACCGTTGTCTGCATGAACCCCCACACCACCCCCTGCCACCCCCGATACGATAGCTTGCGCGGGGGGGGGGGGGGAGGTAAGTTAATCTGGCCCTGCTCATATCTAAATCTGTCAGTTACATCTGCCTCACCTGCAGTGCAACATGGTTTGGCCCAGGTGCGATGTTACTTGCTCTGTTTTGCTTTACTCCCAACTCCGAATCAGGCCCTGTGGACAGAGAGAGAGATTATCCAGAAAGAAGGGATATAGAGAGACCTCAATAGCTGAATAGGCTTAGGGCTTAAAAGTATCATTAAGTTGCATGTAGAACATTGTTGTAGCTTGTTTTGCTTTCACCTGTGTAAAAGGTGGCAACCCTGGCTGACATGCTGACATGAAACATACCCTGACAGCTCACAGTATAGGTTACAGGAAAAGCGATTCTTTTTCCACGCTGCTGTCTCTGTGGTTGAACCAAGTAGCAGAAAAAAATCATAGACTTATCTGGATTCAAGTCAGGAAACAATAGTGCAGAGTGCAGCACCAAAGATTACATTAGAACAGTGGTTCCCAACCTTTTTTCTCTCCTTTACCCCTTAATTAGGCTTTTTATTTATGAGTACCCCCTCCTCTCAATTTGAATTATCCACAGTACGAGTGGAGTGGAAGTGAGCACTATGAGTGTCCTTATATTAAGGAGTAGCAGAGAAGTAGTGTACTGGGGGTTTCAATAATTAAATGGTGACACATGGCACTTTGGTGGGGAGGGGGCACTGGTGAGTGGGGGTTGTGCCACTAGTCTATTATCTATACTGGGGTTGGGTTAATGCTGTTGATAATTAGTAATCTATCGCCACTGGGAGATCTATTGTCACTGAGGGCATAATGTAATGTTACAGGGATTGGACACAGGTGGTCTGAGATACCCCCTTGGCATATGTTTTTACACTAATATACTTACTGTACATACATTTTTAAACCAGTATGGATTATTAAATAGACAGTATCTAGATAGATAGTCAATAGGCTACCTGCCAATAGATAGACAAGGACATGGGAAAGGTGGACAGGGTCAAATTTTAAAAGTGTAGACACATGAGTGTTTCACAATTTTTGGTGTCAAAGTCGACAACTGTCGGCATGGACCTATAATTAGTGTAAGGTGTACCCTCACATGGCTCGCTTCGCTCACCATGCACCGGGCTCAGTGCCTCGGTACGCTTGGCACACTATTATATTCACCCCCTCTATTTTGACATGGATGGTAAAGTAAGAACAAGTCAGTTTTAAAAAAGGAATTATGAAAAAATGACATCAACATTGTCATGTGTCTACCTATTTCATGTTGACTTTTGGACCCTGTCGACCTATTGCATGTCAACCTTTTGGGGTATATCTATGGGATGCGGTCAATTTGCCGGCGGTCGGGATCCCGGCGTTCAGAATCCCGACACTGGAATCCCGACCGCCGAAATCCCGAAACTTTCTCCCTCCGTGGGTGTCCACGACACCCATAGAGGGAGAATAAAATAGCGTGCCGAGCGTAGCGAGGCACCGGGCCCGCTGCGTGGTTTGCGCAGCGAGCCCGCAAGGGGGGGCGATCCACGTCCCCCCCATGTCGGGATTTCGGCGGTCGGGATTCCAGTGTCGGGATTCCGACCGCCGGGATTCCGACCGCCGGCATTACGTATCGGATCCATACCTATTGATTGTCTATCTAGACACTAGATCTATCAACTTGAACCATTTTTAAACAATGTTCTTGATTTTATGAGAACTTTTTTGAGAAAAAAGAATTGTCAGTAAAGTGGTTAAGCATCTTAGGGCCTGATTCTGGTTCGCTCACAAAAGCAAATTCTCTCTCTGATGGACAGAACCATGTGCACTGCAGGTGGGGCAGATTTAATATGTGCAGAGAGAGAGAGTTAGATTTGGGTGGGGTTTGTACTTCAAACTGAAATCTATAAAATTAAAGCAGACAGTATTTACCCTGAACAGAAACAAAAAAACACCCAAATCTAACTCTCTCTGCACATGTTACATCTGCCCCACCTGCAATGCACATGGTTTTTCTATTAGAGAGAGAGAGAGAGTTTTCTTTGCAAGTGAACCAGAATTAGGCCATTAATTCAATGTAGATCAGGGGTGGGGAACCTTTTTTGTGCCAAGGGCCGTTTGTATGGGGAAAAAATCCTTCGGGGGCCATATGTAAAAATTTCTCTCACAAATTGTCCTGCTGCAGCCGTCCAACGTTACGGCGGCTGCCGCTGAATAGGACTGACAGTCTCCAGGTGCTGTTTATTAAGAGGAATCTTGCGAGAACTACCAACCTCTCGCAAGAATTCCCCTGTAGTTGACTCCCGGCAAAGCTGCCAGGTGGGTGGGAGGGCCACTCAGACTGGCTACGGGGGCCGCATCCGGCCCCCGGGCCTGAGGTTCCCCACCACTGATGTAGATCATCAACACATTATTTTCTCATTTCTACCAAAAGACAGATTTTAAACATACTGTATCTGTGGAAACTTCACTATTTCTCAGACCTGGCTAAGTGATAAGTGCTGCTCTCTTTTTGTATAAAGACTTCAGTGTTCATCTCTGTATTCTACAGAATTTTTAAGAGTTAATATCTATTGAATAGATGTATTTGAAGCAAAAAGAAAAAATAGTATTTCAATGAAAGACAGTTAACATATTGATGTGGACGGTAGTAAATTAATGTCATCTAGGCAGTTTTGCATTCAATGTATCTGTTCCGTTGCAAGGTATTCATGGAAATTATTTTAAAATGTTGGCAAGTATGATACACTCGCTTCCAATACTTTCAAAACTCATTTTCACTCCAAAAATCTTTTCAACTGGATCAATAACATCTGTATTTCACTTAACACAATCATGACAGATTTACTAATAAAGCATGATTTAATTTTATCTCTCCTGGTAAACAAGTGCAGTATGCAGTTCTGAAGGTGGTTGGCTGTGTGGCGGAACCTGGATATGGGAGAATCATGGCTGGAGCAATGTTGGACTGCATAGAAACTCTTGACCTAGGGCCTGGTCAGTTTGTACCTGTTCCTGGTACTGCTCACTGACGGTTATTTAGTGTAAACATGCCCTGTTGTTTTCTGCTGTTTGTTTTCTGTGCTTATAGAACTGAAGTCACTTCCTCTAGAACGCTGCTGGGACTGTAAATTGGGGGGGATATTAGTAGAATTGCTCACAATGACCCATTAACAGAGAAGATGAGAGAGGCTTGCAGAAACATGTATTGCTAATGATTATTAAGAAATAGCCGGTAAGTTATACCCCTTTTAGACCAAAACGCCGGGTAGCACCCGGCTTTTTGGACCCTGGTTGAAGCCGGGTGCGACCCGGCGTTTAGGGGCAATTACACCGGACAGGCTTAAACGCCCGCACCCCCCTCCCGCCCCTTCCCGGCACTTGAAGATGACAGCGCGATGTCATCTTCAAGCGCCGATCGACGCCGCCGTACCCGGAACGCTGCTGGGGGCAGCCCAGCACTAAGGTAAGCTGCTAGGCTGCCCCCAGTCCCCGCGCGCACCCCCCCACCATTGGACAGGAGGTGAATGGATGCCGCACACAGGCATCCGTTCACCTCCCTCCCCCGCCGCCGCTGCTGTCTGCAGAGTATAGCAGACAGCAGCGCCGGCTGTCAGTGTCAGACTGACAATCCAGGTCAGGACCTGGGTAGAAGTCCCATGTAAAGGGACACAGCGTTAGGGATTTACACCGCCAAAGATCCGGGTCTGACTTGCCGCTGACCCGGATTTTTCGGCGGTGTAAAAGGGGTATAAGATACCATAGGTGCTTTATTCTGATTTTATCCTGTAATAAAAGTTTCCTTGTGTCCTCGGTCAGCATGAGTCAGTGATGCATATTTCATATCTATTGCTTTTAAATGGCTGCTTTAATATGGATGTTTGCGCAGGAATTAAGTTCCTATGAGAGTGACACACAAAAACCAAATAAAAAAATCACAAGTGCTACATTGTACAACTTCGTATAGAGATTCAGACTCAGTCGCACACAGATATATAAGTGTCGCATATCATATTAATCAGCACAGAGTACAGCAACTAAGATGTTTTATGGGTAAAGACATGAAAAAGATGCTTGGCACCAGAGCCGGCCCTAGGCACAGGCATACTAGGCAATTGCCTAGGGTGTCACCTATTCCTAGGGGCAGCAGCCTCCTATGCCATTGGTGATCAGTGGGGACCGCTGGCTAGGGCAGCCAATTGTCTCCGCAAGTGAAATTAACATTTCCCACCCCGGCCGCCATGAGAACACCTGCCCACGGGTGATCTGTGCTGCGGCTGTCTTAGCATCTGTGGCCGCGCCTTCACCTAAGAAAAATGCCCCCGTCCACCTGACCTGCAGGATACCTTGCGCTTACAGCCAGCGCAGCCAACAAGGAAAGCCTGCTGGGGCTCAGCGACCGCTGGTGAAAAGAACCTTGCCGGGGCACAGTGCGTCCTTTGAAGAGAGCACAGCGCCGCAGACCGGCAGAGCTTGCAGGGGCACAGCGTCGCCAACGAGGAGAGCCTGCTAAGGCTTACTGAGGTACAGTAGTTAGGGAAAGGTTAGCGAGGTACCAGTGGGGGAGGGGGGATTTAGTGAAGTACACATGGGGGGAGGGGGTTAGTGAGGTACACAGTGGGGGAGGTGGACTTAGTGAGGTACACAGGGGGGGAGAGGTGATTTAGTGAGGTACACAGGGGGGGAGAGGGGATTTAGTGAGGTACACAATGGGGGAGAGGGGATTTAGTGAGGTACACAGTGGGACAAGGGGGCTTAGAGAAGTACATAGTGGTACAGGGAGGACTTAGCGAGGTACATAGTGGGGGCAGGGGGGTTTTATTAGTAGGTAACCATTAGCACACAATTAGGGTACAATTGGGCCACTATCAGGGCATCCATTAGAACATTATCATGGCACCATTAGCACATTATCAGGGCACCATGGGGACATTTGCTTAAAATACATGTGCATGGTCTTTTACTGGAGGCACCCTGGTGGCTAAACATTGTGGGCCTGATTCTGATTGACATGCTCGCACAGGAATGACCTGCATGTATGCACAGGGGAGCGATTTTTCAAAGTTTGGTGGTGGTATCATCTGCTAGGGGGCGCCAACATTTTTGCCTAGGGCATCAAATTGGATAAGGCCGGCTCTGCTTGGCACTATCAGAGTAACACAGGACCTTGCAGTTCACTCGCTCCAGGCGTCTTGCACCAGATTCCTTATTGAGGCTAGTTATATGAGCACACATCTGTACTCATCTTTACAATGATGCCTACATCCTTAGCAGCATCACTGCCCTTATCCTCTTTAGCATCTCCATGTGAGACTCCAGCAACTTGTGAGAGAGTAGGTAAGTTTGGACCAAGTCATACAGATGGAGCAGGCTCCATCTTTGCAGGGGCTGGACTCAAGCCAGCGGCCGACTCTCGCCAGGGGCGTGCACGCACCCCGTGACTACAGAGCTGGCTCCACCTCTCACGCCGCCTCCCCCGGTGCCTCTCGCCACCCTGCCTTCCCTCCTATCCCTGCCTATCTCCCTGAAGAGTAGACAGTCAGGATGCCGCCGCGGCGCCATCCTGAAACTGGGACGCGCGTGTGTGTGACACGAACGAGCATCCCAGTCAGATGGAGCACCTCTGCACCGGTGATCGCCAGCGTAGGCATGCTGGCGATCCCCGGCCAAGGATCAGAGGCGCTCCATCAGTAGATCACAGCTTTTTGTCTCTGATGTCCATTCATACATCATGTACAGGGGGTTATTCAATGTGTGCCAATATTTTCGACAGTCGGAATATCAGCACACATCGGTACTTATGTACTATCTGGGCATCCGATTTAGAATCGGGCACATCGCATCGCATGCGACCATCGGATGCAATGCGATGCGATGACCCGATTTTTCCATAGGAATCAATGTTAAAATGGACTGAGTCCATTTTAACATGGAATTCAATGGGAAAAAGGGGTCCTTTTCATACCCCTACTATCCAAGTGGGCATGGAGTTGGATATAAACCTGTGGCGGACGTAGCGAGCCACCGAGCCCGAAGCGTGGCGAGCGTAACGAGCCCCGCGAGGGGACACAGAATACCGTCCCCTCGCGGGGCTCGCTTCGCTTGCCACGCTTCGGGCTCGGTGGCTCGCTACGCTCGCCACAGGTTTATATCAAACTCCATGCCCACTTGGATAGTAGGGGTATGAAAAGGACCCCTTTTTCCCATTGAATTCCATGTTAAAATGGACTCAGTCATTTTAACGTTGATTCCTATGGAAAAATCGGGTCATCGCATCGCATCCGATGGTCGCATGCGATGCGATGCGATATCGCATCGCATCGCATCTGATTGTATGCCTTAACTTAAGGCATACAATCAAAAAATCGGACGCCCAGATACTACATAAGTACCCACACATCTATTCAAAGCGGCTGTTAATGACCGCATTGATGTCTGTCAGATTGTACTTTTTAAATAGTCAACTCTGCATGGTCAAAAAGCCGTTTTTAACCTAATCCATGTGTATTCTGACTGTCGGAACGCTTCTGACAGTGGGAACATTGAATAAGGACAGTCCAATTGACATTGGATTGGCCAGGATTCTGACTGTTGGAAACGTTCCGACAGTTGTAATTGAACGTTGATCCCCCCCCCCACACACACACACACACACATTATTAATTAGGATAAGCGTCACTAATGGGCACATGAGAAATAAGTTCTAGCTGTGAAATACAGAATCAGTATGCATGGACAAGGTTGGTATGTAACATATGGGCAGGAGATGCAGCCACATGTAATAAGACTTAAGTCAGACAGGCAGAGGCTAGAAAAAGGTAATAAAATGTATAGATATGTAATAACACAGAGATGCAAAATACACTACACAAAACACTAGCACACATACACTACCGTTCAAAAGTTTGGGATCACTTAGAAATGTCCCTGTTTAAAAAAAACAAAACAAAAACATTTAACTTAATCAGAAATGCACTCTATACATTGTTAATGTGGAAAATGACTATACTAGCTGCAAATGTCTGATTTTTTAAAGGAATTTCTACATAGGTATAAAGAGGCCCACTTCCTGAAACCATCACTCCAGTGTTCTAATGGTACATTCTGTTTGCTAATACCATTAGAAGACTAATGGATGATTAGAAAACCCTTGGATATTCTTGTGAAATTATGTTAGTACAGCTGAAAATTGGTTTGCTTATTAGAGAAGCTATAAAATTGGCCTTCCTTTGAGCTAGCTGAGTATCTGGAGCATCATATTTGTGGGTTAGATTATACTCTCAAAATGGCCAGAACAAGAGAACTTTCATGTGAAACTCGACAGTCTATTCTTGTTCTTCGAAATGAAGGCTATTCCATTCATTGCCAAGAAACTGATTATTTACTACAAAGGTGTGTACTGCTCCCTTCAGATAACAGCATAAACAGGCTAACCAGAGTAGAAGGAGAAGTGGGAGGCCTCGATGCACAACTGAGCAAGAAGACAAGTACATGACAGTCTCTAGTTTGAGAAATCGACGCCTCACAGGTCCTCAACTGGCAGCTTCATTAAATGGTAACCACAAAACACCAGTGTCAATGTCTACAGGAGAGGCGGCTCAGTAATACTGAGCATCTAGGCAGAGTGGCAAAGAAAAAGCCATATCTGAGACCGGTCAATAAAAGGAAAAGATGAATGTGGGCAAAAGAACACAGACATTGGTCAGAGGAATATTGGAAAAAAGTGTTATGAACAGATCAATCGAAGTTTGAGGGTTTTGGATCACACAGAAGAAAAAGTGAAAAAATGCTGGAAAAGTGTCTGATGACATCTGTCAGGCATAGTGGAAGTCATGTGATGGTCTGGGGCTGCGTTGGTGCTGCTAAAGTGGGAGATTTGTACAAGATAAAAGGGATTTTGAAAAAGGAAGGCTATTACCCCATTATGCAATGCAGTGCCATACCCTGTGTACAGCGCTTGATTGGAGCCAATTTCCTCCTCCAACAGGACATTGACCCAAAGCACAACTCCAAATGGAGTGTACAGCGCAGTCACCAGATTTCAACCCTATTGAGCTGTTATGGGAGCAGCTTGACCGTATGGTACACAAGGGGCCAAATGTAATAGGGTGAGAGTTTCAGAAAGTGTGAGATTTTAGGAGAGTTTTCCCATGTTTTTTAAAGCAGCAATCAATTACATGGCAAAATCAACCTGGTGTTGCAGTGTAATTGATTGCTGCTTTAAAAAACATGGGAAAACTCTCCCAAAATCTCTCACTTTCTGAAACTCTCACCCTATTACATTTGGCCCAAGAAGTGCCCATCAAGCCAATCTAACTTGTGGGTGCTTCAGGAAGTGTGGGGTGAAATTTCTTCAGATTTCCTCAACAAATTAACAGCTAGAATGCCAAAGGTCTGCAATGCTGTAATTGCTGCAAAAGGAGCATTCTTTGACAAAAGCAAAATCTTGCCAATGTCTTGACAATATGTTCTTTTCATTTTGCAACTTATTTGATAAATAAAACTCAGTTTTCATGAAATTGTCTGGGTGACCCCAAACTTATAAACGGTAGTGTACATATTTTTTAAAGAGAGTATTTTTGCTTAAAAAATAAAATAAACTGACCAAGAACTGAACAGAAGGCTCCAGTTATAAAAATTCTGTTTTCCCTCCATTTCGCCCCTTAAGCCTTTTTATTATTATTAATTAACAGAGTTGGCTGGAATGGAAACGAGGGACAATGACCAACACAGAGAAGCCCGGGCAGAGACCTATTTTTAATAACATGCTCTGCATCATCCTAATTGGTGGGGGAAGACTGACCCGATTGGAACAGGCAGGAATCTTGCTTTTCTTTCCAAGGTTTTTGTGTTCTATAGAGAAATCTATTAGAATGCAGAGAAGATGAGCACCAGCAAAACGTGACCATTGTCACTGCATGGCTTGCTGTGGCGTCCTAGCTGACCTGCTTCTAGTGTTTCAGAGGTTTCCTAAATTTCCAGGAAAATTAAGAATATGATTAATGAATTTTTCTATAGCTAGAAAATTCAGCTACAAAGTTTTGCATCGAGAAACTGCAGTGGTCAAATAAAGCTGCCCGATATCTATATGCTACATAAAAAAAATCAGGATTGTTTTTTCTGCATGCAAAAAGAAAATTGCATTTGTCCCAACATATTGCATTGCAACATGGTGTTTGCACCCATTAGCTGGATTTCTGTTCACTCTATATAAGGCTCTTAATGTAACCTGCCCCGGCTGGACTTGTTTGTATGATTACCTGTGTGGTTATATGGTGCAAAAGTACAGGGCCTGGTTATTGTGTGGGTATGGAATGAGGATCAGCCAAAGAATCCGATGCATTATGATCCCATTTTGTCGGTTACTCCAAATATGGGTGTTTTTGGAGAAATAGCAGCAAATAAAGTTTGATAAATGGGCACACACATAAGTCCATATCGCTATAGCCCCGTACACATGTAGTGTGGACGGGCACTTTCTAAGTGATCTAGTCAGAATGCTTAGAAAATGCCCCTATATCGCTACGTGTGTAGGCCCCATTATCCATCAATGCATCCAGGGTAAGAACTCTAGGGCTAAAAGTAAATGTGCAATGTGCAATTCTAAAGTAACCATTCATCAGAAGTGGAGAACTTCATCTTTAAAATGGTACCTCATTTTTTGTTTTTGGTTAAGGGAGACAAAGGGATCGTCACCAAAAATCACTTTCTAGAAATAATATATACTGTGAGATGCATCACTGTGTATACAGAATTGTTCAGGTAAAGTTTCTCCTCTAGTCCAGCTCATAAACTAGTCCTGGTGCGTGGAAGTTGGGACATAATAAGGCAAAGTCACAAGATGCTGACAGTGGAATTTAACCCTGCAAGTCTGTGAGTATCATTGTTGTGTAGTCAGCAATGTGACCCTTTTGTCTACTATGTGAGCTCTTCCATAAGGCATTAACAATCACAGCAGACAAGTGAGTTAGTGACCTTCAGGTGTTGGAGCAGACAGTACACATACCGCGCATCCCAGCTTATAAAATGGCCAGAGGGTCAATTAGAATATTGAGTCACTGTTTTTATATATGTTCACACATGGGCATGCACTTGGCTAGATATTCTGGGTCATATTTAACAAATTATGTTCCCTGGAATGCAGGGAAGATACTAAAATTGCCATTACTAATCTCCACATATCACAGAAATAAGGATTTGTTTTTGGGCAGTTTATCTATTACACAGGTTCTCAAAGTCAGTCCTCAGTACCCCCAACAGTGCATGTTTTGCAGGTCTACTCACAGAATCAAGTGAAATAATTAGCTCCACCTGTGGGTCTTTAAAATGTGTCAGCCAGTAATGAGTGCACCTGTCTGTTGACCTGAAAAATGTGAACTGTGTGGGGTCCTGAGGACCGAGTTTGAGAACCACTCATCTATTATTTATAACTAGTCTTAAGGCTGTCTGACGGATGGGCGAAAGTATATGCTTATGCAATTCTCAAAAGTTTTGTAAAGTGAAAATGTTTTTCATTTAATGGACCCTTATAGGCCTATAACCCCTTCGGTGGTATGGTCAGAAATTTTGGTACTTATGTATTATCTGGGCGCCCGATTTTTTCATTGCATGCCACTACTTAAGTAGTGGCGAGGGGACGCGGATTACTTTACATATATTCTGCTTCCCCTCGCCATGCTTCGGGCTCGGTGGCTCGTTGCGCTCGCCACACTATATAAAATCAACTCCATGCGTAGTTGGATAGTGGGGATATGAAATCACCCATGGGTGACTATACAATTAAAAATCGGGTCTTTACAATGAAAAATCACATCACATGAATTGTATGCCACTATATTGTGATGAAAAAATCGGGTGCCCAGACATTACATAAGTACCGAATTTGGGTCCAAAAAGAGGGACTGTCCCTCTAAAAGAGTGGTTTTCAACTACACTCTTCAAGTAACCCAGACATGTCATGTTTTCGGTATTTCTGTCTTTAGAAACAAACAGGATAATTACTTAACCAGAAAAAAATAGATCAACTGACCTGCACATGATTAAAGAGATCAAGAAAACATGCCATGTTAGTTACTTGAGCACTGCAGTTGAGAACCACTGCTGTAAAAGTGATTTTGTTGTGTGAGGGTATTTCTGTGTCAGGTGTGAATGGTTTACAGATGATGGCTGTACTGTATATTTAGCTGACCGCTGTCGCTCCTGTAATCAGTTCTTTCCCGTAGACCCTATAATGATACACAGCGCCTGTATCACATGGAGTGAGGGCTAGAACACAGAATGAAGGCTGAACTAGAGTTTCCATCTGGGCTCTCTATAACCTGACATTCCAGGCAGAGAGGAGGAGGAGGGCAGCAGCTTGTTGTTCTGCTGGCATGTGATGAGTCAGCAGGTTGTCAGCTGTGAATAAGGCACTGTCTCCTATGGAGAGAGCCAGACCTGCACAGCAGGGGGCGCCCTCTCCCTGGGAATTCAATACAAACACATGCCAAACACTGACAGCTCGTGCAGGCAGCATTTGTTTCTCCAACTTTATATACATTTTCTGTTGATAGAGAAACAATATATATATTTACATGATGCCGCATACATTTCTTGAATACAGATTTATCCTTGTATTCATTTTTATTTCCATGCTGGTGCTAGTACAGTATATGTGCAATTATGCTCCTGCTGTTATGCTTTTTGGCATACACATATATGCAAAATAGCATGGAATAACTGCATATCCTGCTTGCAGCTAGTGATGATTAGAACCATTTGTCTGAACTAGATGTTACAGGAAAGCAGAAAGCCATACTGTACTTTCATATATGGATTGCATATTGTGTACATATATACACATTGGCCCTTATTCAGATCTGATCACAGTACAAATTTGTTTTCAAAATGGGCAAAACCATGTGCACTGCAGGTGGGGCAGATGTAACATGTGCAGAGAGTTAGATTTGTGTGAGTTATTTTGTTTCTGTGCAGGGTAAATACTGGCTGCATTATTTTTACACTGCAATTTAGATTTCAGTTTCAACACACCCCACCCAAATTGAACTCTCTCTGCACATGTTACATCTGCCCCACCTGCTGTGCACATGGTTTTGCCCATTTTGAGAACAAATTTGTACTGCGATCAGATCTGAATAAGGGCCATAGTCACATAGAAAATAGTAGTAAATTAAATTTGATAGTGTGTAGTTGTATCTGAATAATATATCTGCTCTGGTCATACAATTAAAAAGTCTGTAGCTCCCACTTAATCACAAAAAAACCCTTCTTCCTAACTTGACCAAAGTAATGGGTTCATCACAAAAAGTCCCATTTGAGCACTCAAACGGGTCACTTTTACTGCTCATTTCACCTCGTCATCGCTGAAGGCAGGAGCTGAAATGTAGACATCAATAGAATAACCTCAAACATCTGAAGACCGGTACAAATGCAGAAAGGGGGCATGACCATGAGTAAGGGTGTGTGGCCACATCCCTTTCCTATACTTTTAATGGAGAGTTGGAGACCCAGAAAAACGGTACCAAGCCCAGAAAAACGGTACCAAGCCCTTTTTGGCCGGTACAGACCATAGAAAACGATACTGGCTTCCAATGTCTGAAACAATTGAATCTCAGATAGTATTTGTTATTTATTATGATTTTCTTTATCATACTTTTCATTGTACTTAAAACATGAACACAAATAGAGAGTATTGCCTATAACCTATCAATTCTGTGTGGTTAATCTAGTAAACATAAACCCTAAATTTTATTTTGCACTACTTTTAAGAATTAAAATATTATATGTCATGATAGTTTTTATCTTGATTAATAGTTAAGAAATAATAGTGAAAGCTGGGCTTTCCCCTATGTTCTGGCCCGGTGTCTGCCCCGCCTGCCCCCTCCGGAGACAATTGCTCAGTGAGTGTGAAACTCACCAAAGTCTTTTAGTTCCTGGGGTTTGCACATGCACATAAACGCACATGCACAAACCCCAAACATCGGGGAAGGGGCTGAATTCTGCCTGCTCCGAGTGGGACAGAACCAGCCCCAAAGTTTGGTTAATTTGAAATCTATACAGAAGTTGCTTAGTGTATGCTGTCATATTCCTTTAAAAGTCTGCCCCACAGTTTTTCAGCATTGATTTTAGATTTCACTTAAAAATTTCAGCATTTCAGTCTGTAAAAAAGCGGTTTAAAAAAATATAGAAAATATATCGGGCTTACCAAACTTTGGCCTGCCCTTTCCGGGAGAGGGCAGACAGTTTTTGGAGGCAGGGGGCCAGGGCAGGCAGAATTCCAGGAGGCTTGCCTACCTTTCTGGGGTGCCAGGAGGGGGACCCGATTTCTGGGACCCTCCCGAACATTCTGGGAGGGTAGGCAACCATGTAATATATAATCTGACTATTAAAAACAAGGCATTTACCTGCTGCTTTTGTCATCATTATGCAGATGCACAGATTCATTGTAAAGGACAGGAAAAGTTACTGAACATCAAAGGCTTTATTGGTTTATTTATTCCCTGTAATTTCCCATTTAAATTCAGTTTTTAAACGTCTGTCCATGGCATTTTTGCCTTAAACACACATTGCTGCTACCTATAGGATGATCACCTTTCCTTTTACTGCTGTAGTGCTTTTAGACCTTTTAGTGTAGCAAGAATGAGGAAAGAAAATAGTCCTTAATGTTTACGAGTGTTCCCATTTCCTGACTTTATCTCAACATCTTCTCTACAGGGATTGTACCTTTAAGCAGTTTTTTCTTTACTAAGTAACTCTTGGCTTGAAGTGAGATTTCCTTAGATTGGTTCCTTCCTGGGCCTTTTAAGTATTTTATATCTGACTGCACCGCATTCTATGTAGAAAGATAATTGAAAAACAAAAGAAAAACAGGAGTGGCTGTGATGTGAACATTATTACCTGTAGCATAATAAGTTTAGGTACTTGTGAGTTATCTGGGCGCCCGATTTCTAAATCGGGTCGGATCGGGCACATCGCATCGCATCACATGCGACCATCGGATGCGATGCGATGCGATGCGATGACCCGATTTTTCCATAGGAATCAATGTTAAAATGGACTGAGTCCATTTTAACATGGAATTCAATGGGAAAAAGGGGTCCTTTTCATACCCCTACTATCCAAGTGGGCATGGAGTTGGATATAAACCTGTGGCGAGCGTAGCGAGCCACCGAGCCCGAAGCGTGGCGAGCGTAGCGAGCCCCGCGAGGGGTCACAGAATACCGTCCCCTCGCGGGGCTCGCTTCGCTCGCCACGCTTCGGGCTCGGTGGCTCGCTACGCTCGCCACAGGTTTATATCCAACTCCATGCCCACTTGGATAGTAGGGGTATGAAAAGGACCCCTTTTTCCCATTGAATTCCATGTTAAAATGGACTCAGTCCATTTTAACATTGATTCCTATGGAAAAATCGGGTCATCGCATCCGATGGTCGCATGCGATGCGATGCGATATCGCATCGCATCGCATCTGATTGTATGCCTTAACTTAAGGCATACAATCAAAAAATCGGGCGCCCAGATAACTCATAAGTACCTAAGTTTATAGTTTTTTTCAAAAAAACAATGAAATCTACGAAATCAGCACAAAACTACTGATCAATATGAGACTGGGAGAAAAAAAAAAGAAAACTGAGGGGTAGATTTATTAAGCTCGGTGAAGTGTTTTTTATCACCGGCCAATCAGCTACTACCTGTCATTTTTCAAACCAAGCCTGTAACTTTACAGTTAGGAGCTGATTGGCCGGTGATAAAAACCAGACACTATCACTTCAGCAAGCTTAATAAATCTGCCCCTAAGGATGGATTTATGTGTGTGCCGAGAGAACATCTCCCTGTAAGCAAATGTGGATGCAAATGTTTGCATTTGGGATATGGTTACAGAAAATGATGCTCTTCAAAGAGATTCTGGGTGAAATTGAATAGGATGAGAGATTCAGAAAGTGGGAGATTTGGTAAGAAATCTCCAGGTTTTTAAAGCGGCAATCATTTACACTGCAAAATCAAACTAGGTTTTGAGGTGTAAACGATTGCTAAACTAAAAAAACTGGAGATTTCTTACCAAATCTCTCACTTTCTGATTCTCTCATCCTACTAAATTTCCCCTTCTCTGAATCAGTTTACTTACTAAACACAGCAGATTTCAATCTAATATATATGGCTGAAGGTGAACCAGGAAGCTGTCTCAAATACATCACTCCACCATATATACATTTTAATTGGTTACCATCCCCTGTATATCAAGAAGGACTTTATACAGACTTTTAAATATATTTTTGTATGTGTTTTATCTTTCATGTATATGCATTCCGACTGAGAGGAAACAGAAGGAATTTTGGTATCTGTACACCCCCATTTACCTATCAGTAGAGCGCGGATTACCCCCCTTTTCTTGTATCTAATTGTATCTAATTTATATGGCTGTTTGGAACACAGGGAATAATTAAACTGTCAACACAGACCAGAGCGTCACGTTCAGGTGTTTTAATTGCAGGGATAATCCCCAAATCCATTGATCTAAGTATTTTTTTTTATAGAGATGGGACCTCCCTATCTAGCAACCCCTACTATTGCTGCTAATGCCATTTCTAAATCATATTTTTTTTCTTACTGCACTTAGTCACAGAATGAAAAGTCTCAGCCAGTGATTGACTCACCTGTGATCCAGCCTATACATCCATTATAAACATGACCTGGCAGTGCAGCCTATCAGAACGTTTAAAACCCCCTAGATTTAATCTGTTTTACCTGAGGCTCTGGGAAGTAGAGTGACTAAGTAAAGGTCACATGGAGCTCACAAAGGTATTAGCATAGCTTCTAGGGACATGGCAAACAGGCTAATTGTGCTTTTTCTGTCTAGATTTACCTGTATACCATGTGCTTGAAGAGCCTAAAAATGTGACACTGTGGGATCAGACAGTGAGGGTGGTCATTATGTCACACAGCAAGTTCGGGTCTGTGAGAGCAATGGGTGGTAAAGCAGATAATTCACACTACAGTCTAGAAAAGCCATTTCCTGGCCGAACTGGCAAAATATCTGATTGACCACAGTCATCTGAATTGTGTTATCATCTGTCTACCAAAATGCAGTTACAAATTGGTTAACTGACTTGAATGAATGACTAGTGACCAAAATGACCTGTGTGACTGTGTGGCCAATCAGCGCAATAACCCAGATGCTAGCATTGTACAGACCTCAAGGTAACCAAGCGTGCAGCATACTGTAGTACAAACAGGGCTTGTGCTCCATTAAGTCAGAGTCACCCACAAGCCATACTTGAATATGTATTATATTATTGTTACATAACGCGGATGTAGACACCTGTAGAACATATAATATTTAGAATACCTGTGGTAGTATCACAGTCACTTCCTGAGCTTTAAAGTGTACCTCTTCAGCTTTGTTACATACAGACTGATGTATTGTTGTATGCATGTTCGTTTTGCAGATGGGCCTTGCTTCTTTGCATACTGCACTTGTTCCTTGGTGATAGTTATCAGTCTACTAGATGTATTTGGTCTGGGAAGCCAGTGATTCCAGACACAAGATTCACATACAGAGGACAATAAAGGTCTATACACACTGGGTGATTATGCCCAGCGTGTTTGGACAGTAATGACCGCTGTTATCGCTGGGGGCAAAACCGCTCAGTGCATACACACTGAGTGGCTTTCCCCCTGCCGCAGCGCTATGCAAAGCTGTCCTCAAAGCCTCTAATCTGCAGGTTATACTAGCAGATGAGCAGCTTTCCCAGCGATGATGCGGGAGCACGCATCACGCTCATCGCCGGCCCGCACACACTGGGCGACTTTGAGCTGAAAGCCGCTCAAACTTGGTGTTTTGAGCGGCTTTCAGCTCAAAATCGCCCTGTATGTATTGGCCTGTAGGAGTTAAGGGCATAATGGGTCTGTAGCTGAAAATGTTTGAGGGCCTTTCATGAAAAGTGGTGGAGTTGAGGCCAATATGGCATTGGCCTCAACTCCATAGGCATGTAGGACCCATACACTATAAGCCCCAGTGTCTTCCTAAATATTTAAAAGTACAGAAATTGCTTAAATGTGTAAAATAGAAATGCAATTGTAATACTTATGATTTATGGCAAACCATGTGACCAGCTGGGGTCTTGTCAGGTGTTCATCATGATGTCATCATAATGGGCCTATTTTTATGTGGTGACCTGGAGTTGTAGCTTCATCCGCCTAATTGTTAATCTGGCCCTGTAGCTAGTATTCCTGGAAGGACGATTACTGTTTTCAAATGAATAAGGAGTTTCTTGAAATGTTAAAAACATTGATTTATTGGTAAATACTGTATTAAAAAGTGATATTAAGTAACCCTGTATATTTGTCTCTTTGTAAAACAAAGTGTTCTTGCAATGTATACAAAGTGTTACTTAATTGACATTGTATATATCTACGAATCAGCAAATGTCTTTATTCTGGTTTTCTTGCTATGACTATGGAGGGATTCTGATCACAAGTACGCCCAGGTAACAATACTTACTGCCTTTATTTTATTGGAATCACTGAATTAGCAAATAACAGCAATAGTTGTGCACAATGTAAAGTCTAATTGGCCTGTACACATGTGTCGCTCTGTAAGGCCTGGGTAAATATAAAGGCTCCCACGTAATATCTGGGGTCGTAGTACAATAGGCAAGGTTCGTGGGTCTGAAATTGTAGACTTTAATAAAGCCAGTGACAGCAAATAAGAGTCTGACATGTGAGTCACATTACTGACAACAAGGGCTGCTTTGTAGTTCTGCCTGCACCCCAATCCAGTCAGTACAGTAGCTGAAAGGACAGAACAAACTGCAGCCTTTAATAAATACAACGTCTTCTACAAAGGCAGGGAACAGATACACTTTGTGTGGTGCAGCCACAACTGCCATGTCCAGGCCATTGTACTCTTCGCAGGCCTGTATACCATACCTTAGTTTTTGGTGCTCATCTGGTATCAAGATTGAGTTTTGTAGAGATTTTATAGTTTATTATCATTAGAAAATTGGAATAAAGTTCTTTGCTGTTGACAACGTTCCACAAATATACACATTCCCGAAATATTGCTTTATAAAACGTTTCCCTTGTACAACAAATCCCCCCTTCCAATAGTGCCAGCCATGGTCACCATTAAGAGTTTCCAAGTACAAAGGGCCATTAAAATGTATTCATTCCTTTATATGTCATCCTCTTTAGAACACCATCATTGTTTCCTCTAGGCTGAGCAGTCTGGAAAGGAAAATGTTAAAAGGTTAATCTTACCTTTGTCTCTTTGTGAATACTCAGTCTTGTTTTATTAATGTATTTGTTAACAATTGCAAAATATGTCTATGCTCTCTCTCTCTATATATATACATTTTAATAGTAAATACTCAACATCAATGGTGTTATTAACCCTTTGAGTGCCAACCTTGCGGTGGGAGATCCTCAAACTATCCGCTAGAAATGTCAACGTCGCTCACAGCGACTGTTCTTTTTGTGAGTGCAATATTTAACTAAACTTCAATGAATTGAATTGGCTGTATTTGTATTTATTTATAGTAAAGGAACAGCTGCTGCTTGCGACGCTGGCATTTTTAGCGGATATTTTGAGGATCTCTCACAGCAACATTGGCATTTAAAGGGTTAATAATCTCCTAAAAAGGCGCAATTTTTTGATTGCTTAATAACTATGAGCAGTTCAGCTGGGAATTTAATATTCTAATTAGCAATTTAGGTAAAATTCTGGAATTAACTAATGTACGAGTTATGTCCATCAAATTGCGAGGTGATTGCGATTAGTTCCTTTTCGCTATTTTTTACGCCATATACATATACAGTATTATTGCGCCCGATTGTTCTTCTTACATTTTGGCTTGCGCCTGGACACTACAATTTCTAGTTGTATTCATCAATTCATTATTTTTTTTAAATGGGTAATCGATGACTCATCTACTCGTACAGCATCTATCTTGGTGATTTTGTTTAACTTAAACGATGATATTACATAATCATCAGCTTCCTGCATTTTTATTGTTTTAAGTTGTTAATAAAATAATATACAATTTTTTTACATTGTGAAACAGTATTGCTGTTTTGAATTGCTGTTGAAGTAACCTTTGTCAAATTATGATATTTACTCTTAACATGGAATACATACAGGTGACTAGCTGTCGTCATGCCGACGGTCACAATACCAATGCGGCATCCCCATAGAGGGAATCCCAACAGTGGTCCGATAAGTATACTTACAGATGTCGCAAGCTCACAATGGCGATGTTTCAGGTGCAGTTGGTGGAGGGCGGATGGTGGGGCCGCACGAGCGTCTCACTCATGAGAGCGGCTCCATCTGTACCTTTCCCTTGCCCCCCCTCCCTCCCTGCAGTCTAACCTTAACCCCCCCATCCCACCGCAGCCTAACCCCAACCCTCCCCGTGAGTGCCTAACCCTAATCTTCATACTCTGCAGCCTAAACTTAACCTTCCTTCCCTGTAGTATAGCTTTAACCCCCACTTCTAGTGCATCAGCCGCCCGACCCTGACAGGCATCAGCCTGCACGCATATCCATGGGCAGGGCCGCCGAGAGGGGGGTCGGGTACTAATTACCCAGCCCTGGGCTTGCTGGATGGTCCCGGCGGGGGCCCTGGTCGGACCACCCCCTCCCCCCTCCATCCTCACGGGCAGCAGCAGCACACACATACAGCATGTGCTGTGCTGACAGCAGGCTCAGCATGAGCATCTCACTGACAGCGTGAGAGCTCATGTTGACAGTTTTCACCCCCTAAACATTTTTGGGGCATGGCCTAATCACAATAGGTGACCATGCCTTCCGCGGTTAGGCCCCACCCCCAAATTTACCGGGGCCTGGCATACCTCTCGGCGGCCCTGCCCATAGGAATGCCCAGTGTTTTCATGGGGACGCCCATAAAGCGATGGACGTTCCCATGGGCAAGCCCCATTTCTGGTATTAATGTTTGGTGGTTGTTGGGGCAGTAAGCTGAAGTTTTGCATAGGTGCCAAAAATCTTGCACCGGCCTTTCCTATAACTAAACCTAATGTAACCCTCCCACCCCTGGCCAAATGCTAACCTGCTCTGCATACTTGCATTCGGGATGGCGGCAGTTGGGAATCCAGCATTGCATCCTCTTCGATGTCAGGATTCCTAAGGTGTTGATATTGTGGCTGCAAGTCGTGATGCCGGCATTATTCTGACTGCCGTCATCCCACCAGCCAGGATGTTAACTGCATCTCCTTCATGTATGTTAGTTTTCTGACATGCAGTTTTCATATAACTTCAGAGCAAGCCGCCCAAAAGGATAACATTTTGGTAAACAAACTTCACTGGTGTATCACAGACCAATGCCAATATTGGTATTTGCTAAATCAGCAAAGACCAATGTAGCCTTGTGGACATTGGTAGTTGCTAGAAGATGCCATTTCTGGACCATTATGATAGGTACGCTTCTACTGTATAAAGAGATTTGCTGGATAGCCACTTTGAATGCCAGAGTTAGTGTCTTGTAATATTGGACAGGTCCCCCTGTGTCTCAGGAAACATAAGCTCGACTATAAAATCCATTTTGCAGAAAAACTGTGCCTAGTAAATTCTAAGTACAGCAACACGTAAAACTTTATGCACTGTATAAAAAGCTATAAATAATAAAACAATGTTTTGTAAAATTTTGGGTAATAGAAATGATATTTGTTCTTAAAAGTCCTTATATGAATGTGGAGATCAGATCAGTGACACAAATTTTTCCGGTTTGCATCGAATTAGTCCTTTCCACTACACTAAAAACCTTGTGTATATTATCAGCATATCTGGGTTCTGATTCGTGCTCTGTATATCTGAGCATGGTCTCCAGAACTCCCGCCCAAGTCACAGAATATGGTCTACGGAGATGGACAACATGCTGATCTACATATTTTTGGCCAGTTCTCAAGAGTTCCGAAGATCACACTGTTTCTGAACTGTTTACAGGACAATGATTGGGATGACTTTATATAAATAAAATAATAACTAGATATTATTGATATGCTCTGATATAGATATTTGTAGTCATATATGGATCCACCTCACATCAAGGGCATGGCAATTATCTTGGGCGTCTTCTTAAGGAGGATTTTGTAGGTGCGTAAATTTAATCTAACAGCAGGATGTAAAACAGTCCGAGTTTACTGGAGATTCAGGATGCCGACCAACTTAGACGTTATTTCTTTTTAAAGCGGCAAGCATTTAGAAGGCATGGTTTTGCTTTAAAAAAAGTCTGTTTGGATAGTATCCTGCATTACAAGGTGAACTTGGACTGTATTACATCCCGCAGCTTACCTTAAGAATACTCTTTAGTTGAAATTGTGTCATGATGGAATGAGAATTTTAGAACTATGGCCCTTATTCTGATTGAGTCGGATGGCTCTGAGTGCAGTCAGACAGCCGATGGTTAGTGTTTGCGCATGTGCAGAGGCGTATCTGCGCATGTGCGAACACCTCACATGTACGAACACAGCGTGAGGTTCGTGCAGAAAATGATCGTATGGAACAATCCGATCAGGGGGTGGAGAGGGGCGTGAAGGGCTGTTTGGGCTCATTACCATATGCGTACGCCCCGTGTTTCATGGGCGTTCCCATGAAAACGCTGGGCGTACGTATGGTAATCCGGCCGTGACGCATGGGGCGGACAGCTGACATAGCCGGATGTCAGTTGCCCGCCCATATCCCTGCTTTCATACGGAAAAATGTCCAAGTGGTCTGGAGCACACGGTGCTGCCTGACTGCTCGGTACATCATTTGATGGTTGGCGACCATCAGAGGATGGGGGAGGTTCCCACAGATGGGGGAGGTGTTCACATGAAACATCCACTCGCAGTCTGTTCACTCGGCGTCTTACCGCATTCGGACGTGTGAGTGATCCGTATGGTAGGCGGGGCTAAGAACACTCAGTTCCTGTCCGAAATACGCATCCGTCCGATTCAACTAGAATAAGGACCTATATTAGGCTATTTTTTCCTTTATATTTATACAGTATATTTATTCTTTTTTAACCCAAAATATCTAAGCACAATGGATTTTCCAGGGCTATGACTTTATTTTTTTTCCACTATTTTGGAATTTTGTATATTATGCCCATTTAAGAAGCTTCTAAACTGCCAGAAAGAGTCCAATGCAGAGAATGCATGTTACATGTTCCTAATTGTAAATAGCATTGGAATAAGCTAGTACTTATTAATAAATAATAATAATAATAATAATAATAATAATAATAATAAAAACATGTCCTAAAACAATGCAAGTCTGTTGCCCAGGAAAGTCCAATGTGTGTAATGTCCTTAAATACAGACCTTTATATACGTGTACATTCTATAAACTATACTATATACTATACTATAAACAATGTGCATGTATTTTCTGGTCATGTGTGGCTGAGCTAGAAAATAAGTGATATTCATTTATTAAAGTGACAATAATTTTATACGCCTGATAAAATATATGCTTATGAGTGGATTAGCGAAATTTATGCTAATGTACCAGGGATTAGCGAAATTTATGCTTATGTATTAGAGATTAGCTAAATTTATGCTTATATGCTGAGGATTAGTTTTGGAAGTGATTAGTTTGCCTTGTAATATTGCAGAATTTTTATGAATCATTATTAAAGGTTTCTCAAATGATTATGTTAAAGGGGCTGTGGTGTTCATGGCTTAGGTGCAGAACGACTCTGACTAAGGAGCTACTGACAAGAAAATGGTATATTCCTCATACTGTGAATGAAAAAGCAAGGCTTTACATGGTACTGAGGACTATCTGGGGTACATCCAGAAACATCAGTTTCCGACTTGTTTAGACAAAATCATGATTTCATTTTTTATTTAAAGAAAGAAAAATAGAACAAAAATATTTTCTCTCTATGGGGGGAAGATCAAACATCCGCACCCCAGCTCCGGCCCCTATTGCCGCCCAACGCATTCATAATTATCGCATATGCACTAATTATGGCAAAGGACAGCTCTTGCGTTAGTCAGCGGGTCCCAACGGGACCCGGCGGCTCCCCCCTCCCTCCCTTACCCGGCTGCAGCTGCGGGAGGGGGCTGGCTCTCCTCCTCCCAGCACCTGGAAGAGGATCAGTGCAGGGAGGAGGTCACAGGTCCAGGCAGCACAGCTCTGTGCTACCCGGACACAGGTGAGGGGGGGCGATGCAGGGCGGCGGGGGTCCGTGCGGTGCGGCGGTGAGTCGGTGCGGGGCGGCGGGGGTCGTGTTAGAAGCCCATGGGCTTCTATGGGGCATCGCCAGATTTTTCCAACCAGGCGGGGGATGCTTAGTGCATCCCAAAATGCATTTTTAGCTTAGAGAATCTCCCCCTTTAGCTGCTTTTGTCAGTCACTTACATAAATGCTCCACAAATCAGTGAGTGGCAGCCCTTGAACCTTTACATAGGGTTGCCCGTCACACTTTAATCTCAGTAAAATTTTATAACAATACAGAGAAACACTTAAGAGGCCTACCCACGGAGAGATAAGTGTTCTGAGCGATGCTAGATCATTTAGAACACTCAGATTGCTCAGCACACAGCACTGTGCAGCAACGTGCTGCTGAACGATCTGTCAGGGCCAGTGTTCCTCATGAGAACACTGGCCCTGACACTGGCGATTATAGATTTATCCAGCATGCTAGATATTAATCGCCGGGGTGATATTGAGGCGTGGGGCTGTGCATCAGTATCGCAATGGCCCCTACACACGAAGCAATCTAGTGAGATCGCTTAGAAAATGCCAGCGGATCGCTACATGTGTAGGCCCCATCACAGTGTTTGTGATAACATATCCAGGACCACATCTAGGGGTGTGTGGGTGCTGCCATTGCACAAGCCAGGGCACCATCATAGCACCACTATGTGACTTTCAGTGCCCTGCTGCAAAGTTGCCCAGGGGTAAATGTATGAAGCAGTGATAAGAGTGGAGAGCTATGCCATGGCAACCAATCAGCTTTGAAGTAACATTTAGCAAGTGCATTTTTATAAAACTATACGTAATAGCTGACTTGTTGCCATGGGCAACTTCTCGACTGGCACTCTTCTTCACTCATCACTGCTTCCTAAATCTACCCCCGAACATAAATGGTCGCTCTGGGCAGGTACCTGGTCTGTGATGCTGCTGGGTGCAGTTGTATCTATGGTGGGGGTACAGGTACTTTTTACCTGTGCAGTATGGAAGTGTCCTGTAGAAAGCCCCCTCCCCCCAACCCCACACTGCTACCAATACCCACAATCCAGCTCCTCAAGTGAAAGTGTGGACCATGATCTTAGACTTTTCACAGAAATGGGGTGTAGAAGAAACCAGACCTTCCTCGCCAACATGAACAATAACAACAATAATCTCAAATTCACCACCAAGTACAGCAAAACTCAAGTAGAATTCATTGACTTACAAATATTCATAGACGATCGACAGTTGCCCAAAAAAACCTACAGGAAAACAGTAGATGTTAATAGTTTTATCTTATTTACTAGCTGGCACCACCCAAAATGGTTGAGAGCAATACCTGAGACACAACTGTTCGAAACTAGACGACTTCCAGACCCAGAGTGAACAATTACCACACAATTCATCACCACAATTATCCCAACTATTAGAAGTTTCACAGTTGACCCTGATTTAAGTACAGCAAGGATGTCTTCTACATAGAGAGCCTTAATTTTGTAATAGGCTGACTTGGTGGCACCCCTAGATCCAGGCACCCCTGGATGCGGCCGCTGAGTTGCTCTACGACAGGGGGAGGGGGAAAGGAGGAGAGTTGCGGTGGAGGAAGGGGAGGGGATGCGGCCGCTGCTGCCGAGGCACTCCATGAGGAGCAGGGTGTGGGGATGGTGTGGGCACTGCTGCGCTCACCAGACTCTACGGGGGGTTGGGGACGGTGCAGGCGCCGCTGTGCTCACCTGGCTCCAAGGGGGTTGGGGACAGTGCGGGCGCCGCTGCACTCAACTGGCTCCATGAGGGGGGGCTCCCAAGTGCCGCCCTCCAGTGGCCTGATTGCCGCAACCCTACTATAATACATGTAATAGAATATACATATAAAATCATGTAACTAATAAAATAAAGAAGCATAGGGTCCTAGTTTTTAAAGTTTAAAAAAAATTTCTGAGATTGGCAAGCATCCCGCAATACAGACCCTGTTACATATACCCCAAAGAGTGATTCCTTAGTTAATTAGTTTTAAAAGTTTTAGGGGACAATTCACTTGTTTATGTATTCTTGATCTCTCATCTAAAGTGCCTGGAGATTGGCAGGCACTATTCAAAGGTTGTTTTATCGTGCATGTCAAGACCAAACTGACCATATTTAACGACCTAAAGCAGCTAAACCTGTGTAAAGTAATAGGCGCAAAGCTAAAAAAGTGCTGTTTGGGCCCCCAAAGAGCTGACTTTTCACACATTTCAGCAATGTACATGTGGGAACTATGGGGGGTATTTTGATTTACTCGGAAAGGCACAAGCACTCTCTAATGGACAAAACCATATTCACTGCAGGTGGGACTGATGTAGAGAGAGTTAGATTTTGGTGTTTTATTGTTTCTGTGCAGGGCAAATACTGGCTGCTTTATTTTTACACTGTAATATAGATATCAGTTTGAAGTACACCCCCACCCAAATCTAATTCTCTCTGCACATGTTACATCAGCCCCACCTGTAGTGCATATGGTTTTGTCCATATGAGAGTGATTGTGCCTTTCCGAGTGAATTAGAATAACCGCCTATGAGTGGAAATGTGTTCTTCATCAGGTAATCACACACTCAAGTAGCAACAAATAGATTGCTCAGTCAGGTGCCATCTTGTGGCAGCTGCGTGGAAAAAAACAGATGAATTTTATTAAAAAAATGTGGGTTCTATGGAATAATACATCTACTGTCACTTAATAATGATATTAGAAGTCAACTAAAACAGTAAGGTAACAGAACTCCTGTTATATTTTTTGTATTTTATAGGTGGTACATTATCCTATATTTCTCTGCAATAGTTTGTAGCAAGGTAAAAAGTGTTTTCTAGTAATATCCATGCAGTATCTATTGCAAAAGATGTTTTTTTTAACTACAATAAGTATATAAGGACAATGTAAGATTTATTTCCTGTGCTTTTTTCGTACTGACAGATAAAAATGTAATTTCATTTTTACTATCTGTCACCAAATTGAATAATGGCTGGCTCCAAAATGTCAAGTCATTCCGATGGTACCCTCCATGATACCTGAGAGAATTGCATAACACAATGACATCCAAAAAATAACATGTTTCTGATCATAATCAATGATGTCATTGTTGACTGTACATCACTATCAGCTCTTATCCCCTCAAATCACCTGTCAAAAATATTATTGTATCATTATTTCACTGCTGACATTTCACATCTTCCTGTAATTTTCTGAATTGTCACCAAAATATCTTTGTGGTCTTCTTGTATGGGAAGCATTAATGCTGTACTATGAAAAGTATACTGTAGTTACCATTGTTTACATACAGCATAAAGATCGGGACACTGACCCTGAGCCTGGTTCCAGTTGATAGATCTACAGCAGTGGTGTCAAACTCATGGCCCTCCAGCTGTTGTGGAACTACGCATCCCAGCATGCCCTGCCATAGATTTTATAAAGTGGATTTCTAAAACTGTGGCAGGGCATGCTGAGACATGTAGTTCCACAACAGCTGGAGGGCCATGAGTTTGACATCACTAATCTACAGTGTCTAGATAGACAGTCAATAGGTCTAACCCAAAAGATCGACATGCAATAAGTTGACAGGGTCAAAAGGTCAACAGGGTCAAAAAGTCAGCTAGAAACAGGTCGACATGCAATAGATCATCAGTGTCAAAAGGGTCAAAATGTCGACATGTCGACGCCATCCATGTTGGGAGAGGAAGAATATAATAGCGTGTCGAGCATAGCGAGGCACCGAGCCTGAAGCATTATGAGCGAAGTGAGCCATGCAAGAGTATGTGTTACACTAATTGTGGGTCAATTTCGTCAATTGTCGACATTGACACCCAAAAAATTTGAAAAACTCATGTTGACATTTTCATGTGTCTACCTTTTTCATGTCGACATTTTGATATGCAGTTAATCAACTTTGAAAGAGACATTTTAAAGGGCAAATATTTAACAATGCACATATATAAGTTCTAGATCAGGCTTTTCTTAGTTTAAACATTAATGTGTGGAGCCATTAGGACTAGTGAGGAGTTACCCCGGACTCCACTGTGTACTGCCTGCTTCTGCTTGCATACCACCTTCATGCCTTGCCAGTATCTTTCCCCTATAGTTCTCTACCTCAAGGCCAGATTAAGCTTTCAGAGGGTCCAGGGCATTTAAGAAAGGGGGCCCTCCCCCTCATGTGAGGTCCGCACTCTGGCTAAGCCCATTGTGCATGGGCCCTCTCCCAGAACCTCATCATCTCTGCCCCATAATTAAAATACACTCCCATCCTATGATATTTATCCCTTATATAGTTTCAGCTCATTGACATTTGCGGATGGGGGTGGGCTGGGTTCAGCTCAGTTTTTCCAGACTCATAGTCCCAGCATTATCAGACATCTTCGATTCAGACTGTGCAGTGGCAGTGCTGTCTGTAATGCCCCTTTCCCACTGCAGGTCTTAAACGGTAAATTGCCGTTTTTTTCCCATTTCTAAACGTTTAAGGCTGCAGTGGGAAAGCACCAGAGTTGATTTACCGGTTAAAGTTAACCAGTATTTCAACCCGTTTAAAAAGTCCTAAACGTTTCAAAGCCGTTTTTTTCTGCAATGAGAAAGCCTCTTAAACGGTATTTAGTGAAAACAACAATCTGCAGACCTGTGATAAGCTGTCGCCAGCGTTATGACACTCCCCATATTTTGTTTAGCTTGAAACGTGTTGAGGGGATTAAACGGTTTACTGTGATGTGAATGGTACTTAAACAGTATTTAAAACGGTAATCTACTGCAATGTGAAAGCTAATACCATTTTAAATACCGTTTAAAAATACCGGTTCTTTAAACGGCTTGGCAGTGGGAAAGCAGCATAAGTCAGTGTCAACGCCAGAAGAGATGAGAAGAGCAGTTGCACTGTGCAGATGGATGCTGGTGTTGGGGATGATACTACTTACCACCAGGCTCTGCCACAAGCTGCAGCTTTCCTTGTATTTATTTACAGTTTCTTTTTTAGCGCAGCATATTCCATTGCGCTTTACAATCAGAGACAACAGTGATTAAACAAACTGGATAGAAACAAACCGACAGAGGTAGGAGGGACCTGCTCGCAAGCTTACAATCTATAGGGATAATAGGAGGCATACATAAGGATAGAATTCCATAGCATGGCAGTCCCACCAGATTACAAGACAGTCTTGATGGGATGCAATTAGATATGAATGCTACTGGAGGTTGTGTGGGGGTTCTGAATATGATAAGCTTGCCTGAAGAGGTGACTTTTCAGGGAACACTTGAAAGAGGCTAGAGGAGAGTCTTAGTGTGCGTGGAAGGGCATTCCATAAGGTGGGAGCTGTAAGTAGGAGCGAGTAATGAGTGTGGATGAGAGACGCAGATCTTGTGCAGAGCGGAGAGGTCGGGTAAGGATATATTTTGAGATAAGCAAAGAGATATAAGTCGGTGTAGTCAGAGTAATGGCCTTGAATGTAAGTAGAAGTATTTTATATTGAATGCAACCAATGGAGGGACTGGCAGAGCGGATCAGCAGATGATGATCGTCTAGCCAGGAAGATCAGCCTCGCAGCTGCATTCAAAATGAATTGTAGTTGTGAGAGTCTTTTCTTAGGAAGACCGGTAAGGAGGCTATTGCAATAGTCAATGCGTGATATAATGAGTGCATGGATTACAGTTTTTGCAGTGTCTTGTGTAAGGTATGGACGAATTTTGGATACGTTTTTTAGATGCATGTAACTTGATTTAGAGACAGATTGAAGGATTTGTAAGGAATGAAGGACAGTTCAGAGTCGAGGATGACCCCCTATGCAGCGAGCTTGTGGAGTAGGATTAATTGTTGTGTTCTCAACAGTGATAGAGATATCAGGTTGGTAACTACTCTTGGCTGGTGGGAATATAATTAATTCTGTTTTTGGAAATGTTGAGTTTGAGGTGGCGAGATGACTTCCAAGATGAAATGGCAGAAAGATATTCAGAGACACGGAGCAATACTGATGGTGACAATTCCGGGGAGGATTGATAGATGTGAGTATCATCAGCGTACAGGTGATACTGAAATCCAAAAGAGTTGATTAGTTTCCAAAGTGAGGCGGTATAGATTGAGAAAAGCAGAGGACCTAAGACTAAGCCTTGTGGTACTCCACCGGACAGAGGTAGTGAGGAGGAGGTAGAATCAGAGAAGCGAACACTGAAAGAGCGATTAGATAGGTAGGAAGAGAATCAAGAAAGGGCTGTGTTCTGAAGACCTAGGGATTGTAGTGTTTGTATGAGAAAAGAGTGGTCAACAGTGTCAAAGGCAGCAGAGAAATCCAGAAGAATATGAAGTGAGAAATGTCCTTTAGATTTAGCAGTGGCCAGATCATTGACTACTTTAGTGAGTGCTGTCTCTGTGGAGTGCTGTGAGCGAAAGCCTGACTGAAGTGGGTCCAATAAGTTGTAGGAGTTAAGAAAGTGTGTGAGGTGAGTGTAGGCAAGTCTCTCAAGTAGCTTGGAGAGGCATGGGAGCTAAGAGATAGGATAGTAGTTAGAGAGACTGTTTGGATCTTGAACAGAGAAGGAAAGATACCAGTAGAGAGAGGTTAAAGATCTTAGTTAAGCTTGGTTATCCCAAGTGGTAGGACTATGTATTTGCACAACTGGTACAGTAAAATACCTACCCCACCTCCTTTACTGTTACCAGGCCTGGAGGTATGTGTGAAGTGGAAACTACCATGTCATTCTGCTGCTAAAAGTTCTACTACTGGCATCGTAGCCTGAAGATGAGCAGAATCATCCTCGGAAAGCTTGAGTTTGGTCAGAGAAGCTCAGGCCAGGGGGCCCTCACCTCTGAGGCCCCCCTTAATCCATCACTGCTCTACCTCTGCTCTGCTCTACACTTGACTATTCATGAATTTGTGTGGGGAGGGAATAATCACAGGTTTAAACATACAATACTATTACAGCGAAAACATCAAGGTGGTAAACCGGATTCTAAATTGGATTACATGTAGTTACATAATAGTTAAGGCAGAATAAAGATGTCCATAAAGTTCAACCTTGGGGTGGAGGGGAGGGGAGAAGTTGTAGGTAATGATTAAGAAAAAAACAACTGTAGCTCACCCTACTATTAGTACCACAATAGATATGCTGTATTTGGCGGGATGTGATACAGTCTGAATTCGGACATGCATTTGATTGCTGCTTTTATAAAAAAGTCAGAGTTCAGCCTGCATCCCGCAGCTCAGACAAACTCGGACTGACCTTAGAGTGAGTAATGAGACTAGGGCAACTCATTGCTAATGATACTTTTAATGATCTTAGGCGAGCTCAGGGAGGACAGAAACCTCCAGTGGAGCAGAAGGGCAAAGCATAAGTATCATCATCCTTATCCTAAAAAATTGCCATCATCTAAGAATTTGCTACTTAATATCCTTATTTGGAGGTGTGGCTTTGTAGAAAATGGACCTACAAGACTATGGGTTTAAATCAGGTTTGATTGGAACGGGTGAATTATTGATTGTACTCTATGGTGGTGTTTCTGGTCACTTACCGGGTTCTGATGGCTGCTCCTGATACCTCCCTCCCCCCTGCCTTCTATGACCTACACCTGCCTTATATTTTCTCAAAAACTTTGAAAATAAATTTATAAGAAAAAAACATTCATGGGTAGATTTACTAAAGCTTCTAATATCCAATAACAACCAATCAGAATGTAGCTATCATCACTCAACCGTAGTCTAGAAAAGTTACATAATCTGATTGGTTGTTATGGGAAAGAAACCACCTCTTGTACATTTTGGAAGCATTAGTCATTAGTCATCTCACTATGTATGGGATGGTATATTACGTCTAAAATCGGAACGTAAATGAAGTCGAATGGAAACCTCCAGAAAGCAGACTTATTATTAGGAATAAACCTTAATTTTTTAATTAAGCAATGTATCTTTATACATCTCAATTGGCATTTTGTGCAATACCTATGTATTACAGATCCAGCAAGCATTCAAACCATTTAAAAATAAAGATTACAGATGTAGCTTTGCTGAGAACAAAAGATAATTACAAAATGTTTCTTAGGCTTCAACTAATGTTATGTCAGAATGATATACCAATTTTAATGTATTGTCTAGGTAATTCCTATACATACAGGGATGGACTCTGAAACAGCCCTGACATTGTAGTCACTTGCGTGCGTTACAAGAGGGAGCAGTCATGGTTTACAGACACCTCCCCTTGGCTTCATGTGCCAGGTGGCTGAGCAGAGTGCAGAGCGTCAAAGCTGCTCAGGCAACCCCTGTCTATATGTGCCAGGCAACTGAGTAGAGCACTGAGAGGTGGTGGTGCTCAGCCAGCCCTGGTATCTGTGTAGAGGGAACAGCCCATCAGGCCATTGTCCTTTCAGAAGAGCCAGGTGGCCAGTTTGGCCCTGTATATATAGCTGGCTAACATTTATTCAGTCCCATATTCAGATTGAAAGATCTTCAAGACCTGGACTAGTGGCAGATTAAATTCCAAGTGATGTGAGCAGTATACCTTGGAATGTTCATGACTGCAGCACATTGTCACAGCAACGTCACCTTTTTTGCTCTACCATAGTTGTTGGTGATTTGTGTAGCTGCACACAGGGTCAGATTAAGGGTAGGGGGCCCAGGCCACTTCAGAGGGGGGGGGGGGGGGGCTGGGAATGGAGGTATATTAGGTTATGCTTACTTCCCAACATGGCGCATCATTACAGGAGGGACAAATGCCCTCTATCTGGACTTCCCTCTTAATGTATGATAGAGGGGGGCAAGGGAAACAGTGTACCTCCACGTCCCCCCCTTAATCTGGCCATGGCTGCACATCATAACCGCATGTCATTCAGTATTTAATCATCCCCCTAATATTGTATTTCCGTTTCATTGCTTGTCCCATTTTGCATAGTTTCTTGCTTGGTGATGTTGTAATGCAACAGCATATACCATATTTTCCCCCCAGTCATCTAAGTACCAAATAGTATTGTGTTCCAGACATCACGTTCTTCTAAACACAACCGAATAAGATTGTAAGGCTATTAAAAAAAATAAAAAAAAATAGCTGTAAGGATATGCAAAATGGATATGCAGTATAGGCAGATCCATTATTACTGCTGAGGAACATCTTAATAAGCCTGTCAGCATAGCTGGGACTGACATCAGAACACATAGGAACTAATACAATTACAGTAAAGATTTGAAAGTAAGAACAATTTGCAGACTGAATAATTAGGATAAAGGAGCGAGCTGGGTGGAGCGTTTGCTTGGAACCTTGCATAAATCTCTATTCCTGACCATAAAATAGTAGGAAGTGACAGTGTAGGAAGGAGGGCGGCTGTTCTGCCCAAATGACAGGTGCTCCTCTCTACATTTACTGCTAGAATGAGCAATTGCAGAGTTTGTGTTCATAGGGGGAACATTGCTTTATAACTGCAGTTCAAAGCATTTTATAGCAAGTGTGCGACAGATGCTTAACCCCTTCCCGACAATTGACGTACATTTACGTCATGGTCGGGAAGTACTTCCCGACACATGGCGTAAATGTACGTCATGGCATTTAACTGTCACCGCGTCTATAGACGCGGTGACAGTTTCAACATGTCTGCTGTCCCTGACAGCAGACATGTCCGTGCATGCCCAGGGGGGGCTGCGATACCGCCCCCCCGTCGGCGATCGCTGTGATTGGCTGTTCAGTGTGAACAGCCAATTACAGCGTTTTCTGTGTCACCGGCGAATAACGTTCGCCGGTGACACGCGATCGGAGGTGATTGGTGCTGTAAAGTACAGCACCAATCACCGCGGGGTGTAAGGGTGACACTGGTGTCACCCCACCTCACCCCGCCCGCCCCCAAAGGCCGTGATTGGTCCGTCGGACCGACGGACCAATCACAGCCATGGAGGGGGGTTTAAACTAACGGTGACTGCACTGCAGACGCCATTCCGGTCTGGAATTGCGTGCAGTGCGGTCACCGTGCCAATCTGCCGCGATATACTGACCAGAACCTGGCAAAATACTTACCTGATCCTTGCAAATATCTTGGCTGCTTCATCTGTGCTTGTAGTGTGCTGGATGCTTCCTGGATCCTGTTACTTGTGACTTCCTGTGAACTTGTGCTGCTGCAGTGTAATAGCGTTAGTTAGATAGAGAGAGATAGAGAGAGATAGTGTCAGAGAGTGCTGTATTTTGTGCTGCTGCAGTGTGATATAGTTATAGAGAGAGAGATAGAGAGAGATAGAGATAGAGAGAGATAGAGAGAGATAGAGAGAGATAGAGAGATATAGAGAGAGATAGAGAGAGAGAGATAGAGAGGCCTAGTGACAGAGAGTGATATATTTTGTGCTGCTGCAGTGTGATAGTTATAGATAGAGAGAGAGAGATAGAGAGAGATAGAGAGAGAGAGAGAGATAGAGATAGTGACAGATTGTGCTATATATTTTTTATATAACTGACTGCTGCCCCCCCTTTTGTGCTGATCAGTATAAATTAACTGATCAGCAACTTTTTGGGGGCGCAGGGTATTTTTTTATATATATATACCTGTCACTGCTGCTGCTGCAGTGTCATAGAGTGTTAGATAGTGAGAGATAGAGAGATAGAGAGAGATAGTGACAGAGAGTGATAGAGAGTGCTAAATTTTGTGTCTGCTGCCCCCGCCTTTTGTGCTGATCACTATATCTGAGGTGATCAGCAACTTTTTAGGGGTGCAGAGGTTTATTTTTTTTTTTATATATACCTGCCAGTTGCACTGTCAGTTGCACCTGCTGCCCCTCACTGGTAATCAGTGTCGCATCACTGATCACCTTTTTTTTTTTTTGTGTGTGCTGTGGGGTCTTTTTTTAATTTTTTTTTTTTACACACACTGTGATTTTGTGGGTGTCCTGTGGCCGCTGTGCGCGGATCAGTGACGTACATCACTGATCATCTTTTTCGGCACAGGGTTGATCTATTTTTTTTTTTTGATCAAATTCCTGTTGCCTTTCAGCGCTGTTCAGTGACGGACGTTACTGACCAACATCTGTGCTCAATTTTTGGCGCAGGACCTTTTTTTTTTTTTTTAACCCCTTCAATTTTTTTTTTTTAACCCCTTCAATTTTTTTTTTAACCCCTTCAATTTTTTTTTTTTTAACCCCTCCATTTTTTTTTTTTTTTGTATAAAGCATTTTTTTTTTCTGCACACTACATACACACTACATACCCCCCGGGTTGAAATAAAGTTTGTACCCCCCCCTACACTATACACGTGTTGAAACAATTCACTACCAGTAACACAAAAATAAAAATGGCATCCCAAATGTCATCCCAAATGTCATCCCAGTCATCCAGAAGAATGTATTCAGTGGAGGAGGCATATGCCCTGCTTGCTTCTGACTCTGACACAGCCAGTGATGCAAGCGGGGAATTTGAAGGATTCGCCTTAAGCTCCTCTTCCTCCTCTGGTGATGAGGGACCCCCTCAAAGACGCCCCCGTAGAGCAGCTGAGACCCCCCCCCCAATAATTGATCTCGTATGGACCCCACCACCAGACAATTTTGAGCCCCTGGTTCCTGAGTTTTTGGCCATGCCAGGAATCCAATTTGATTCCACAGGTCTCAGAGAAATTGACTTTTTCAAATTATTTTTCTCTGATGATTTTATAAATTTAATGGTGGACCAAACTAATTTATATGCCCAGCAGTTTATTGCTCAAAACCCCACGTCATCATTTGCAAGGTGGACCCCTGTAGATGCAGTAGAGATGATGACGTTTTGGGGTCTGGTGCTTCATATGGGCATAGTAAAAAAGCCAGAAATTAGGCAATATTGGAGTACAGATGTTCTGTACAGCACCCCATTTTACCGTATGGCCATGCCCCGGGCTCGATTTGAGACGATCCTTAAATTTTTGCATTACAACGATAATGCACAGTGCCCACCCAGAGATGATCCCACCTTTGACCGGCTATTCAAAGTCAGGCCGGTCATTGATCATTTCAGTGCCAAATTTGAAGACATGTACATCCCAGATAAATTCATTTGCATAGACGAGTCTCTTATACATTTTAAAGGAAGGGTTAAATTCCTCCAGTACCTTCCCAGTAAGAGGGCAAGGTATGGCATAAAAATGTATAAGTTGTGTGAAAGCACCTCAGGGTACACCCACAGGTTTAGGGTATATGAAGGGAAGGATTCAAGAATTGAACCGCCAGAATGCCCCCCCTCCCTCGTAGGTGTTAGTGGAAAAATTGTCTGGGATTTAGTGCACCCCTTCCTGGATAAAGGTTATCACCTCTATGTGGATAACTTTTACACCAGCATCCCGCTGTTTAAGGCCCTTGGTTCAAGAGGTACAGCAGCTTGCGGTACTGTGCGCAAGAACCAAAGAGGCCTCCCAAAAATGCACATTGCCCAAGTAATGAGAAGGGGTGAAAGCAGGGGAATATGCACCGAAAATATGTTGTTGGTCAAATATAAGGACAAGAGGGATGTCCTTATACTGACAACAATTCACGGAGACAGTACCACCTCCGTCCCTGTACGAGGTACCAGTACCCACACCTCCAAACCTAATTGTATCCTGGATTACAATAGGTACATGGGCGGAGTGGATCTTTCAGATCAGGTACTGAAGCCGTACAGTGCCCTGCGGAAAACAAAAATCTGGTACAAGAAGCTGGCCGTGTATATCATCCAGATGGCACTGTATAACGCTTACGTGCTATTCCGTTCTACCGGCCAGAGGGGGACATTTATGCACTTTCAAGAGGAAGTCATAAAGGGCCTAATATTTGGGAACCAGCAGGCTGAGGGCCCCAGTACTTCTAGTACTGGCCCCCGTATTGTACCAGGGCAGCATTTTCCTGATGAAATCCCCTCCACTGGAAAAAAGGGCAGGACACAAAAAAGGTGCAAAGTTTGCTATAAAAAGGGAATAAGAAAGCAAACTATTTTCCAGTGTGACACTTGCCCCGACAAACCCGGCCTATGTATAAAGGAGTGTTTTAAAATATACCACACATCTATGGATTATTAGGTTCATAATTTCACCGTGCTTCGGGGGTCTTGCTAATGCCACATACCACCCACCATTCATTCCACCATAATCTGAGCCGCAAAATCCAAAAATCACTCCTTCCCTTCTGAGTCCTGCCATGCACCCAACTGGTATTTTTTGGTCACATGTGAGGCATTGCCGTACTCGGGAGAAATTGGGGCACAGATTTTGGGGTGCTTTTTCTCCTTCATACCTTCTGAAAATGAAAAATTTTGAGCCAGAACTGCATTTTTGTGTAAAAAAATGTAATTTTTCATTTTCACTGCCCACTTGTATCAAAATTGGTGAAACCCCTGGGGGTTTTAAATGTACACTATACCCCTAGATGAATTCCCTGAGGGGTGTAGTTTGCAAAATGGGGTCACTTGTGGGGGGGTTCCACTGTATTGGTGCTTTGGGGGTCTTGCTAATGCGACATAGCACCCACCATCATTCCACCAGAATTTGTGCTGCAAAATCCAAATATCACTCCTTCCCTTCTGAGTCCTGCAACTTTTTGGTCACACATGAGGCATTGCCGTACTCGGGAGAAATTGGGGCACAGATTTTGGGGTGCTTTTTCTCCTTCATTCCTTCTGAAATTGAAAAATTTTGAGCCAGAACTGCATTTTTGTGTAAAAAAATGTAATTTTTCATTTTCACTATCACTTGTATCAAAATTGGTGAAACCCCTGGGGGTTTGAAATGTACACTATACCCCTAGATGAATTCCCTGAGGGGTGTACTTTGCAAAATGGGGTGACTTGTGGGGGGGTTCCACTGTATTGGTGCAACATAGCACCCACCATTCATTCCACCAGAATCTGTGCTGCAAAATCCAAAAATCACTCCTTCCCTTCTGAGTCCTGCCATGCACCCAACTGGTATTTTTTGGTCACATGTGAGGCATTGCCGTACTCGGGAGAAATTGGGGCACAGATTTTGGGGTGCTTTTTCTCCTTCATACCTTCTGAAAATGAAAAATTTTGAGCCAGAACTGCATTTTTGTGTAAAAAATGTAATTTTTCATTTTCACTGCCCACTTGTATCAAAATTGGTGAAACCCCTGGGGGTTTGAAATGTACACTATACCCCTAGATGAATTCCCTGAGGGGTGTAGTTTGCGAAATGGGGTCACTTGTGGGGGGGTTCCACTGTATTGGTGCTTGGGGGGTCTTGCTAATGCGACATAGCACCCACCAAAATTCCACCAGAATCTGAGCTGCAAAATCCAAAAATCACTCCTTCCGTTCTGAGTCCTGCCATGCACCCAACTGGTATTTTTTGGTCACATGTGAGGCATTGCCGTACTCGGGAGAAATTGGGGCACATATTTTGGGGTGCTTTTTCTCCTTCATACCTTCTGAAAATGAAAAATTTTGAGCCAGAACTGCATTTTTGTGTAAAAAATGTAATTTTTCATTTTCACTGCCCACTTGTATCAAAATTGGTGAAACCCCTGGGGGTTTGAAATGTACACTATACCCCTAGATGAATTCCCTGAGGGGTGTAGTTTGCAAAATGGGGTCACTTGTGGGGGGGGTTCCACTGTATTGGTGCTTGGGGGGTCTTGCTAATGCGACATAGCACCCACCAAAATTCCACCAGAATCTGAGCCGCAAAATCCAAAAATCACTCCTTCCGTTCTGAGTCCTGCCATGCACCCAACTGGTATTTTTTGGTCACATGTGAGGCATTGCCGTACTCGGGAGAAATTGGGGCACATATTTTGGGGTGCTTTTTCTCCTTCATACCTTCTGAAAATGAAAAATTTTGAGCCAGAACTGCATTTTTGTGTAAAAAAATGTAATTTTTCATTTTCACTGCCCACTTGTATCAAAATTGGTGAAACCCCTGGGGGTTTGAAATGTACACTATACCCCTAGATGAATTCCCTGAGGGGTGTACTTTGCAAAATGGGGTGACTTGTGGGGGGGTTCCACTGTATTGGTGCAACATAGCACCCACCATTCATTCCACCAGAATCTGTGCTGCAAAATCCAAAAATCACTCCTTCCCTTCTGAGTCCTGCCATGCACCCAACTGGTATTTTTTGGTCACATGTGAGGCATTGCCGTACTCGGGAGAAATTGGGGCACAGATTTTGGGGTGCTTTTTCTCCTTCATTCCTTCTGAAATTGAAAAATTTTGAGCCAGAACTGCATTTTTGTGTACAAAAAATGTAATTTTTCATTTTCACTGCCCACTTGTATCAAAATTGGTGAAACCCCTGGGGGTTTGAAATGTACACTATACCCCTAGATGAATTCCCTGAGGGGTGTAGTTTGCAAAATGGGGTCACTTGTGGGGGGGTTCCACTGTATTGGTGCTTGGGGGGTCTTGCTAATGCGACATAGCACCCACCAAAATTCCACCAGAATCTGAGCTGCAAAATCCAAAAATCACTCCTTCCCTTCTGAGTCCTGCCATGCACCCAAATGGTATTTTTTGGTCACATGTGAGGCATTGCCGTACTCGGGAGAAATTGGGGCACAGATTTCTGGGTGCTTTGTCTCCTTAATACCTTCTGAAAATGACAAATTTGGAGCCAGAACTGCATTTTTGTGTAAAAAAAATAATTTTTCATTTTCACTGCCCAGTTGTACCACAATTGGTGAAACCCCTGGGGGTTTGAAATGTACACTATACCCCTAGATGAATTCCCTGAGGGGTGTAGTTTGCAAAATGGGGTCACTTGTGGGGGGGTTCCTAACTTTTAGCATCTTATGGTGCCTAGAAACCTACATGGTGCCTAAAAAATAATCTCATAAAAAGGAGGCTCCAAAATCAAGTAGGTGCTCCTTCTATTATGAAGCCTGTGGTTTGGTCAACGTGCACACTAGGGCCACATATAGGATATTTATGAAAACAAAAGAATTGGGGGAATCAATTTTCAGTCACATTTCTCTAGTAAAATGTACTGTGTTCCTTAGAAAAATGTATTAAAATTGCAAATCTGCAAAAAAAATGAAATTTTGAAATTTCACCTACACTTTGTTTTAATTCCTGTGAAACACCTAAAGGGTTAACAAACTTCCAAAATGCTGTTTTGAATACTGTGAGGGGTGCAGTTTTTGAAATGGTATCATTTATGGGGGTGTCTCACATACAAGTCCCTCAAAGTCACATCAGAACTGAACTGGTCCCTAAAAAAATCAGTGTTTGAAATTTTCTTGAAAATTTGAGAATTTGCTATTCATATTGTAAGCCTCCTAGTGTCCCAAAAAATTAAAAGGAAGTTGAAATAATGATGTCAACATAAAGTAGACATATGGTCTATGTTAGTTATTAACTATTTTGAGTGGTATGATTATTTGTCTCACAAGCAGAAAATTTAACATTTTGCAAATTGCTAAATTTTCCATTTTTTTAGGACATTTTGGTATTTTTCACAAAAAAACACAGACTGTATCGACCCAAATTTACCACTAATTTGAAGTACAATGTGTCACGAAAAAACAATCTCAAAATCACTGGGATAAGTAAAAGCAAAAAAAAGTTATCCCCACTTAAGTGAGACATGTCAGATTTGAAAAAAAGGGCTCTGTCAGGAACGCAAAAACTGGCTCTGTCAGGAAGGGGTTAAACATAAAATTATATGGTACTTTTTGTGTATATTATTCGCAAACTAGATCTTATGTAACAACTTCTACCTGCTTTTTCATCTTCTAAAGCATGTTTTTAATTCAAAATGTTATAGTACATAGTAAATATTAGTCTATAATATGTAGTGTAATATACTAATTGCATCTGAATACCTAAAAGAACCACTGGTTTATTTTATTGATAAAGGATCTCAAAATAGTTGTGGCTGTTCCTGGCTGTTTGCAGACGCAGGCAACATTGTATTAAAGAAAACAGGAGAAAAAAAAAAAACAGGCTTGTAATGAATACTTCTCATTCGCTCCCTAGAATAAGAAATACCTTTCAAGCATGAAAGGAATGGAAGTCAGTCTCCGGACATTTGTCACTGGCTGGAAGTAACAGGAGAACATATATTAGAACTGCAGCGAATGCACAGTAACACTTCTCTTGTAGGGTACACTGGATGGAAAGCTAAGTGCATACAATTTTATTCACGTATGGTTGTAATCTGCGATTATGGCCCTTATTCTGGTTCACTCGAAAAAGGAAAATTCCTTCTCAAATGGACTACATGCACTGCAGGTGGGGCAGATGTAACTTGTGCAGAGAGAATTAGATTTGGGTGGGGTTTTACTTCAAAGTGAGATATATATCGCAGTGTAAAAATAAAGCAGTCAGTATTTTTCCTACACAGAAACAAAATAACTCACCCAAATCTAAGGGTAAAATTTAATAGAATGAGAGAAAATTGCAAAGAATCCTAAAACTTAACCCCTTCCCGACATTTGACGTACATTTACGTCATGGTCGGGAAGCACTTCCCGACACATGGCGTAAATGTACGTCATGGATTTAAACTGTCACCGCGTCTATAGACGCGGTGACAGTTTCAACATGTCTGCTGTCCCTGACAGCAGACATGTCCGTGCATGCCCAGGGGGGGCTGCGATGCCGCCCCCCCGTCGGCGATCGCTGTGATTGGCTGTTCAGTGTGAACAGCCATTCACAGCGTTTTCCTGTGTCACCGGCGAATAACGTTCGCCGGTGACACGGGATCAGAGGTGATTGGTGCTGTAAAGTACAGCACCAATCACCGCGGGGTGTAAGGGTGACACTGGTGTCACCCCACCTCACCCCGCCCGCCCCCAAAGGCCGTGATTGGTCCGTCGGACCGACGGACCAATCACAGCCATGGAGGGGGGTTTAAACTAACGGTGACTGCACTGCAGACGCCATTCCGGTCTGGAATAGCGTGCAGTGCGGTCACCGTGCCCACCTGCCGCCATATACTGACCAGAACCTTGCTCCATACTTACCTGATCGCTGCTTCATCACTGCTTGATCACTGCTTGATCTGTGCTTGTAGTGTGCTGGATGCTTCCTGGATCCTGTTGCTACTTGTGCCTTCCTGTGCTGTGAAATTGTGCTGCTGCAGTGTAATAGCTAGATAGAGAGATAGATAGAGAGAGATAGAGAGATAGAGAGAGATAGAGAGAGATAGAGAGAGAGATAGTGTCAGAGAGTGCTATATTTTGTGCTGCTGCAGTGTGATATAGTTATAGAGAGAGAGAGATAGAGAGATAGAGAGAGATAGAGAGATAGATAGAGAGGCCTAGTGACAGAGTGCTATATTTTGTGCTGCTGCAGTGTGATAGTTATAGAGAGATAGAGAGAGATAGAGAGAGAGAGATAGAGAGAGATAGTGACAGATTGTGCTATATATTTTTTATATAACTGACTGCTGCCCCCTCCTTTTGTGCTGATCAGTATAAATTAACTGATCAGCAACTTTTTGGGGGCGCAGGGTTTTTTTTTATATATAGATATACCTGTCAGTGCTGCTGCAGTGTCATAGAGTGATAGATAGTGAGAGATAGAGAGATAGAGAGAGATAGTGACAGAGAGTGATAGAGAGTGCTAAATTTTGTGTCTGCTGCCCCCGCCTTTTGTGCTGATCACTATATCTGAGGTGATCAGCAACTTTTTTGGGGGTACAGAGGTTTTTTTTTTTTTATATATACCTGTCAGTTGCACTGTCAGTTGCACCAAAGGTTGTGCACCTGCTGCACCTCACTGGTAATCAGTGTCGCATCACTGATCACCTTTTTTTTTTTTTGTGGGGTCTTTTTTTAATTTTTTTTTTACACACACTGTGATTTTGTGGGTGTCCTGTGGCCACTGTGCGCTGATCAGTGACGTACATCACTGATCAGCTTTTTCGGCACAGGGTTGATCTATTTTTTTTTTTTTTGGATCAAATTCCTGTTGCCTTTGAGCGCTGTTCAGTGACAGACGTTACTGACCAACATCTGTGCTCAATTTTTGGCGCAGGACTTTTTTTTTTTTTTTTTAACCCCTTCAATTTTTTATTTTTAACCCCTTCATTTTTTTTTTTTTTTATTGGTATAAAGTATTTTTTTTTTTCTGCACTACATACACACTACACACTACATACCCCCGGGTTGAAATAAAGTTTGTACCCCCCCCTACACTATACACGTGTTGAAACATTTCACTACCAGTAACACAAAAATAAAAATGGCATCCCAAATGTCCTCCCAAATGTCCTCCCAAATGTCCTCCCAGTCATCCAGGAGAATGTATTCAGTGAAGGAGGCATATGCCATGCTTGCCTCTGACTCAGACACAGCCAGTGAGGCAAGCGGGGAATTTGAAGGATTCGTCTTAAGCTCCTCTTCCTCCTCTGGTGATGAGGGACCCCCTCAAAGACGCCCCCGTAGAGCAGCTGAGACCCCCCCCCCCCCAACAATTGATCTCGTATGGACCCCACCACCAGACAATTTTGAGCTCCAGGTTCCTGAGTTTTTGGCCATGCCAGGAATCCAATTTGATTCCACAGGTCTCAGAGAAATTGACTTTTTCAAATTATTTTTCTCTGATGATTTTATAAATTTAATGGTGGACCAAACTAATTTATATGCCCAGCAGTTTATTGCTCAAAACCCCACGTCATCATTTGCTAGGTGGACCCCTGTAGATGCAGTAGAGATGATGACGTTTTGGGGTCTGGTGTTTCATATGGGCATAGTAAAAAAGCCAGAAATTAGGCAATATTGGAGTACAGATGTTCTGTACAGTACTCCATTTTACCGTATGGCCATGACCCGGACTCGATTTGAGACAATTCTTAAATTTATACATTACACCGATAATGCACAGTGCCCACCCAGAGATGATCCCACCTTTGACCGGCTATTCAAAGTCAGGCCGGTCATTGATCATTTCAGTGCCAAATTTGAAGAGGTGTACATCCCTGAAAAATGTATTTGTATCGACGAGTCCCTTATACATTTTAAAGGAAGGGTTAAATTCCGCCAGTACCTTCCCAGTAAGAGGGCAAGGTATGGCATAAAAATGAATAAACTGTGTGAAAGCACCTCAGGGTACACCCACAGGTTTAGGGTTTATGAAGGGAAGGATTCAAGAATTGAACCGCCAGAATGCCCCCCCTCCCTCGTAGGTGTTAGTGGGAAAATTGTCTGGGATTTAGTGCACCCCTTCCTGGATAAAGGTTATCACCTCTATGTGGATAACTTTTACACTAGCATCCCCCTGTTTAAGGCCCTTGGTTCAAGAGGTATAGCAGCTTGCGGTACTGTGCGCAAGAACCAAAGAGGCCTCCCAAAAACGCACATTGCCCAAGTAATGAGAAGGGGTGAAAGCAGGGGAATATGCAACGAAAATATGTTGTTGGTCAAATATAAGGACAAGAGGGATGTCCTTATACTGACAACAATTCACGGAGACAGTACCACCTCCGTCCCTGTACGAGGTACCAGTACCCACACCTCCAAACCTAATTGTATCCTGGATTACAATAGGTACATGGGCGGAGTGGATCTTTCAGATCAGGTACTGAAGCCGTACAGTGCCCTGCGGAAAACAAAAATCTGGTACAAGAAGGTGGCCGTGTATATCATCCAGATGGCACTGTATAACGCTTACGTGCTATTCCGTTCTACCGGCCAGAGGGGGACATTTATGCACTTTCAAGAGGAAGTCATAAAGGGCCTAATATTTGGGAACCAGCAGGCAGAGGGCCCCAGTACTTCTAGTACTGGCCCCCGTATTGTACCAGGGCAGCATTTTCCTGATGAAATCCCCTCCACTGGAAAAAAGGGCAGGACACAAAAAAGGTGCAAAGTTTGCTATAAAAAGGGAATAAGAAAGCAAACTATTTTCCAGTGTGACACTTGCCCCGACAAACCCGGCCTATGTATAAAGGAGTGTTTTAAAATATACCACACATCTATGGAATATTAGGTTCATAATTTCACCGTGCTTCGGGGGTCTTGCTAATGCCACATAGCACCCACCATTCATTCCACCAGAATCTGAGCCGCAAAATCCAAAAATCACTCCTTCCCTTCTGAGTCCTGCCATGCACCCAACTGGTATTTTTTGGTCACATGTGAGGCATTGCCGTACTTGGGAGATATTGGGGCACAGATTTTGGGGTGCTTTTTCTCCTTCATTCCTTGTGAAAATGAAAAATTTTGAGCCAGAACTGCATTTTTGTGTAAAAAAATGTAATTTTTCATGTTCACTGCCCAGTTTTATCAAAATTGGTGAAACCCCTGGGGGTTTGAAATGTACACTATACCCCTAGATGAATTCCCTGAGGGGTGTAGTTTGCAAAATGGGGTCACTTGTGGGGGGGTTCCACTGTATTGGTGCTTTGGGGGTCTTGCTAATGCGACATAGCACCCACCATCATTCCACCAGAATTTGTGCTGCAAACTCCAAATATCACTCCTTCCCTTCTGAGTCCTGCCACTTTTTGGTCACACATGAGGCATTGCCGTACTCGGGAGAAATTGAAGCACAGATTTTGGGGTGCTTTGTCTCCTTCATTCCTTCTGAAAATGAAAAATTTTGAGCCAGAACTGCATTTTTGTGTAAAAAAATGTAATTTTTCATTTTCACTGCCCACTTGTATCAAAATTGGTGAAACCCCTGGGGGTTTGAAATGTACACTATACCCCTAGATGAATTCCCTGAGGGGTGTACTTCGCAAAATGGGGTGACTTGTGGGGGGGTTCCACTGTATTGGTGCAACATAGCACCCACCATTCATTCCACCAAAATCTGTGCTGCAAAATCCAAAAATCACTCCTTCCCTTCTGAGTCCTGCCATGCACCCAACTGGTATTTTTTGTTCACATGTGAGGCATTGCCGTACTCTGGAGAAATTGGGGCACAGATTTTGGGGTGCTTTTTCTCCTTCATACCTTCTGAAAATGAAAAATTTTGAGCCAGAACTGCATTTTTGTGTAAAAAAATGTAATTTTTCATGTTCACTGCCCACTTGTATCAAAATTGATGAAACCCCTGGGGGTTTGAAATGTACACTATACCCCTAGATGAATTCCCTGAGGGGTGTAGTTTGCAAAATGGGGTCACTTGTGGGGGGGTTCCACTGTATTGGTGCTTTGGGGGTCTTGCTAATGCGACATAGCACCCACCAAAATTCCACCAGAATCTGAGCTGCAAAATCCAAAAATCACTCCTTCCCTTCTGAGTCCTGCCATGAACCCAACTGGTATTTTTTGGTCACATGTGAGGCATTGCCGTACTCGGGAGAAATTGGGGCACATATTTTGGGGTGCTTTTTCTCCTTCATACCTTCTGAAAATGAAAAATTTTGAGCCAGAACTGCATTTTTGTGTAAAAAAATGTAATTTTTCATGTTCACTGCCCACTTGTATCAAAATTGGTGAAACCCCTGGGGGTTTGAAATGTACACTATACCCCTAGATGAATTCCCTGAGGGGTGTAGTTTGCAAAATGGGGTCACTTGTGGGGGGGTTCCACTGTCTTGGTGCTTGGGGGGTCTTGCTAATGCGACATAGCACCCACCAAAATTCCACCAGAATCTGAGCTGCAAAATCCAAAAATCACTCCTTCCCTTCTGAGTCCTGCCATGCACCCAACTGGTATTTTTTGGTCACATGTGAGGCATTGCCGTACTCGGGAGAAATTGGGGCACAGATTTTGGGGTGCTTTTTCTCCTTCATACCTTCTGAAAATGAAAAATTTTGAGCCAGAACTGCATTTTTGTGTAAAAAAATGTAATTTTTCATGTTCACTGCCCACTTGTATCAAAATTGGTGAAACCCCTGGGGGTTTGAAATGTACACTATACCCCTAGATGAATTCCCTGAGGGGTGTAGTTTGCAAAATGGGGTCACTTGTGGGGGGTTCCACTGTCTTGGTGCTTGGGGGGTCTTGCTAATGCGACATAGCACCCACCAAAATTCCACCAGAATCTGAGCTGCAAAATCCAAAAATCACTCCTTCCCTTCTGAGTCCTGCCATGCACCCAACTGGTATTTTTTGGTCACATGTGAGGCATTGCCGTACTCGGGAGAAATTGGGGCACAGATTTTGGGGTGCTTTTTCTCCTTCATACCTTCTGAAAATGAAAAATTTTGAGCCAGAACTGCATTTTTGTGTAAAAAAATGTAATTTTTCATGTTCACTGCCCACTTGTATCAAAATTGGTGAAACCCCTGGGGGTTTGAAATGTACACTATACCCCTAGATGAATTCCCTGAGGGGTGTAGTTTGCAAAATGGGGTCACTTGTGGGGGGTTCCACTGTCTTGGTGCTTGGGGGGTCTTGCTAATGCGACATAGCACCCACCAAAATTCCACCAGAATCTGAGCTGCAAAATCCAAAAATCACTCCTTCCCTTCTGAGTCCTGCCATGCACCCAACTGGTATTTTTTGTTCACATGTGAGGCATTGCCGTACTCGGGAGAAATTGGGGCACAGATTTTGGGGTGCTTTTTCTCCTTCATACCTTCTGAAAATGAAAAATTTTGAGCCAGAACTGAATTTTTGTGTAAAAAAATGTAATTTTTCATTTTCACTGCCCACTTGTATCAAAATTGGTGAAACCCCTGGGGGTTTGAAATGTACACTATACCCCTAGATGAATTCCCTGAGGGGTGTAGTTTGCAAAATGTGGTCACTTGTGGGGGGGTTCCACTGTATTGGTGCTTGGGGGGTCTTGCTAATGCGACATAGCACCCACCATTCATTCCACCAGAATCTGAGCTGCAAAATCCAAAAATCACTCCTTCCCTTCTGAGTCCTGCCATGCACCCAAATGGTATTTTTTGTTCACATGTGAGGCATTGCCGTACTCGGGAGAAATTGGGGCACAGATTTTGGGGTGCTTTTTCTCCTTCATACCTTCTGAAAATGAAAAATTTTGAGCCAGAACTGCATTTTTGTGTAAAAAAATGTAATTTTTCATTTTCACTGCCCACTTGTATCAAAATTGGTGAAACCCCTGGGGGTTTGAAATGTACACTATACCCCTAGATGAATTCCCTGAGGGGTGTAGTTTGCAAAATGGGGTCACTTGTGGGGGGGTTCCACTGTATTGGTGCTTGGGGGGTCTTGCTAATGCGACATAGCACCCACCAAAATTCCACCAGAATCTGAGCTGCAAAATCCAAAAATCACTCCTTCCCTTCTGAGTCCTGCCATGCACCCAACTGGTATTTTTTGGTCACATGTGAGGCATTGCGGTACTCGGGAGAAATTGGGGCACAGATTTTGGGGTGCTTTGTCTCCTTCATTTCTTGTGAAAATGAAAAATTTTGAGCCAGAACTGCATTTTTGTGTAAAAAATGTAATTTTTCATTTTCACTGCCCAGTTGTACCACAATTGGTGAAACCCCTGGGGGTTTGAAATGTACACTATACCCCTAGATGAATTCCCTGAGGGGTGTAGTTTGCAAAATGGGGTAACTTGTGGGGGGGTTCCTAAATTTTAGCATCTTATGGTGCCTAGAAACCTACATGGTGCCTAAAAAATAATCTCATAAAAAGGAGGCTCCAAAATCAAGTAGGTGCTCCTTCTATTATGAAGCCTGTGGTTTGGTCAACGTGCACACTAGGGCCACATATAGGATATTTTTGAAAACAAAAGAATTGGGGGAATCAATTTTTAGTCACATTTCTCTAGTAAAATGTACTGTGTTCCTTAGAAAAATGTATTAAAATTGCAAATCTGCAAAAAAAATGAAATTTTGAAATTTCACCTACACTTTGTTTTAATTCCTGTGAAACACCTAAAGGGTTAACAAACTTCCAAAATGCTGTTTTGAATACTGTGAGGGGTGCAGTTTTTGAAATGGCATCATTTATGGGGGTGTCTCACATACAAGTCCCTCAAAGTCATATCAGAACTGAACTGGTCCCTAAAAAAATCAGTGTTTGAAATTTTCTTGAAAATTTGAGAATTTGCTATTCATATTGTAAGCCTCCTAGTGTCCAAAAAAATTAAAAGGAAGTTGAAATAATGATGGAAACATAAAGTAGACATATGGTCTATGTTAGTTATTAACTATTTTGAGTGGTATGATTATTTGTCTCACAAGCAGAAAATTTAACATTTTGCAAATCGCTAAATTTTCCATTTTTTCACGACATTTTGGTATTTTTCACAAAAAAACACAGACTGTATCGACCCAAATTTACCACTAATTTGAAGTACAATGTGTCACGAAAAAACAATCTCAAAATCACTGGGATAAGTAAAAGCAAAAAAAAGTTATCCCCACTTAAGTGAGACATGTCAGATTTGAAAAAAATGGCTCTGTCAGGAACGCAAAAACTAGCTCTGTCAGGAAGGGGTTAATTAGCAAGTAAATAAAAAGTCAAAATGATTCAATATTTAAGTAGTCATGCTTTTAAATTCTATCTATCTATCTATCTTTCTATCTATCTATCTATGTAATTATAGGACTCAGGTCATTAAAGACTGGCGATATCTATCGTAGCAGAATATTACCACTTAAAGGCCACAGCTCAGACAGAATAGATTCTATTTTATAGGAAATCAGCTAGTAATGCTCGATCTGGCCTATTGTTCTGCCCTAATTATGAGGCTGGTCAAGACTGTAATTAATCGATAACGAGACTCCTAGTGCAACTTTAAAGGTCATCGTGGGGACATTTTTTTCCCTTATTACCAACAACTATTCCAGAAATGGGCAGGTGGGAAGAATGTTGTTGAGTTAAAAGCTCAACAACACCTATCAAAGGGCATGGGAGGCATTTTATATCTCCCCCTATTGTACCTATAGAAATAGATGGGAGGACTGGCCTTCGATAAAGCCAATCGCAAGCAATTTCCCTGCTGAAAGGTGGCCTACCTGAAAGAACGAGGCCACCGCCAGCTGCATGTCAGGTCTGTCAAACTTGGCCAGGTCTGTCAATTAAGAGAACACAGAGCAATCTGTGAGCGCTGAAAGGGATCTCTTTACAGGCCCCAGGAGCCAAGACACAGCCCATTGTTTTCTCTGCATGTCTCACATAGTTTCAGGGTCCTGATAAGTAGACACACCATGAAAACCTGTATTATATACGGCCTAAGCGATACCTCTCTGAGCAAAAGGCAGAGTGAGGTGGAATGAGTCTGTGAAGAGGTAATATTGCACCTTCACTTAGTGGGAGATGGGGCAATGAAAGACACAAGTATGGTGGTCCCAAATCTCATTCAGAAGCTCTTGTTGACTGATGGCTCGATTTTTTTTCCTCTCTCGTTTTTTCCATGGATATAAGAATTGGTGGCTATGTGAAAGTAAATCGCTGCCTGTAGCCAAAAAAAATCAGATTAAGTGCTTTTCTTAATTAGACAAAGCTTTAAAACTTGCTTTATTTGGGAACAGTGAGAAGAATTTAAAACACAAACAGAAAAAAAGTGATGGTAAAAAAAAGCCATTTAACCCATAGAATGCTGGCAAAAAAAGTTTTGGTAAAACATCAGTTAAGGAATTCGTAACTTTTTCAAAAAATATACTAATACTATAGTATTACTAAGTAAATAATTTCTACTGTAATTTTGTTAGACATTGCAGAGAGAAAGAAATATAGATGGGAGCATTGTTATTTTTTTGTGCTTTGTTTTCTTTGTTTTTGCAGAATCTGACAGCAGAGCTCTTTGTAGATGGGTATAGCAACAGTGCCTCCTTAGATAGCACCACCATACAGTTACACAGTAAAAAACAGAAATAACTTTTGTATAAATTACTATTCAGGATCATTCATTATACATTTGTACACTGTAAATAACACTTTACACTAAATATAACAAATATAAAATTACATTATAATAGATTTAGATGATATATTATATTTATATTATATTTAATATTTATTACATTATAACAGTTATATATTACATTTATATTCTACCACAGGTATGGATTACATATCCATTGCCAGGAATTTGGTGCGGGAGCGTTCAGAGACGCACGCGCACTAAAAAACTTGGCACACTGTAGCGATTGATGCGCCGGTGGCGGGTACAATGAGAATTGCTCCATCTGTAATTGGCAATTCATTAACAAATAAAATCTGAAGGTACCCATCTACTAGTCCGATTTGGGCCCTTTTCATCCGATTTTGACGGATCAGCCCGAAAAATGGAATGAAAAGAGTTGAATCGCATGTGTTTTTGTCTCCGATTCTGATCTGATGTGCGGTCCCATGCAAATCGGATCAGAGCTGGAGGTCGGATCTGCTGCACCAAGAGCCATTGGATTTCACTGCCAGGACTGGGATCGGGTACATTACATTGTATGCAAAAATACTGTGTATCGTGTGCGGTCCAGCCACCCAGGAACTGCATGATATACCTCGCAGTAGTGGATGGGCATGGTGGCTCACACTGCACCCATTGTTTAATACATACCCCACCGGAGTCTTGTGATGAAGACAGCAGCGGAATTACCGGAATTGCCAAGAAATGGCCACAGAGCCATTTTTTGGGGGTTCTGCACATGCGCAGTAGAGTCTGAGCACTTTAGTGCTCAGACTCTACTGTGCTGGGGTCCCAATTGGAGGGGGCTGCACACGTGACTCCTCCTCTCTTAAAGCACCCCTGGATGGGCACCTTTAGAATGATCCTACAAATCTATATTTGCACATAATTACAGTCTACTCAATAATAAAAATAATTCTTACAATCCTATTTATAAATAAATTGAATAAATAAAAGTAAATTTAACCTAAGTAACACTCTGTAAGTTATGGTAACTCAGTGTTTGGGGTAGAAGCTTTATTGTTATGTGCCCATCATTGACCCCACATTTTAGGACTCTCTCTTTTCGGCTAGTGGACTTTCTCCTCCTAGCAGTGGCCTCGAGCATCCTGTGGTGTGTCGTTTTGGACAGCCACAGTTTCTGTACCTTTAATAGCTGCAGCAAGGTTAGGTGCTACCTTGCAACTGCATGGAATCACATAAGATCTGAGAGGGAAGCTCCAGATTGTATTTAGAAATGGGCCTGATTCTGGTTTATATGGTACAGCGCAGCCACTTAAGTCACAAGAGATTATTTTGCTCACTGGTGGTTATATATGCCGCTGCTATACATATGTTAGATAGATCATACTTGCCTACAATTTAGAGCTCCTCTTGGGCAGAAACCCGGTGAGGAGAAACTGATGTGCAGTTCATGGGTGGGGTGGATGCTGACATCATTAAGCCACGTCCCATTCCAGAAAAATGCTGCGTTTCGTGGGTCAACGGATAGGGAGCACGGCTAAATGATGCAAAACGATACATCATTCATTACTGCAGCCAAGGGTGATGCAGTAGGTCCAAGGAGGATGTGGAGAACTTGCCCAACTTTCTGGGTGGGGGGGCCTCCCGCCATTCCTGGAGGGTAGGCAAGTATGGGTTTAGATAAGACATTCATGGTATGACTGGGGTTTTCCGTGTTAGCCACAAAACATTCTTGCCCAGGGCTCATATAGGACCACAAAGAAAGTGACTTCTTAGTTTGGGAAACTCCAACTCCTGCATTTTGCAGAAGTGTTACTGCCTAGAATGTGAAGATACATATAGGAAAAGAGTAAAATAAAATAATTTCTAAATTGCAGATACAACATGTCAATGGATTTGTATGCCAATGTGGGACACCTTAAATTGGGAAGACAAAGTAAGAAATAAGGGTATGTGTCAGTGAATACAGTAGGGACCTTAACACAAAAGTATAGAACTATGTGGATGTCCTACTTTTTCAAAAATGTCATAATTCCCTGGTGGGTCTGCAGGTTTCTGGATAAAATGGATGTTCCCTTGTAGTTCTACATTCTCAGAGAGAAATACTGGATTTGTGCTTTGAACTATTTTACTCCCCTGTGTCTACACGGGGGAAATAACTTTTTTCTAAATGTGTTTGGCCATTTTTTTTCTTCTTGTCATTAATGAATGCTGCTTTGCAGGAGTATTTATTTAATTATTTCCAATGTTCTGCTGCAAAATGCAGTATTGGTTGATGTGGAACAGGTATATAGGGGTACTCCATGAGTAATAGCAGTAATTGGGCATCTTTTACTGCCTATTTTTTGTTAAATTTTCCATTTCTGTGGCCCTTACCTCAGTGCAGGTGGGCTGCCACCGGCCGCAATACCGCTCCACCCCCCCCCTTCCCACCATCACTGGTCTCTGCTATCGCCACTGACGTCACTGGTCCCCGCCATGGTCCCGGGCAGGCGCTTGTACAGTAGTATTTTCTGCACTGCGCATGCACATGCCCCCAGCTGCTGTGGGCTGCTGGGCTTTTTCAGCAGCAGCCCATAGAAGCTAAATCATGGCCCCGGCACCTGTGCATACAAATGACAGGCACCAGGACTGGTGCATGTGCAGTATCAGCCTTGGTACTGCACATGTGCATACCCCATATTCTATGCTGCACTTAGAGGCATCGTGGAGGGAGGGAGCACCTCCAAATGGGACCACCCTGGGTGATGGGCAGGTTGGGCTTCCAGTAGGTAGTCACCACTGATGATGATCTATTCATACAGGGTATATTTTATTACAGACATCAGTTTCCCATATAGGCCTGGGCCCTCATATGACTCTTTTTCCACAGCTCTTAATTGTGTGCCCAACATGGCTGCCTCACTTGGAACCCTCGTGGGTGGGTGATGGAGAAAATGTAACAGGGTGCAAGAATGCATATACTTTTAAGCAGCAGGTTGGTTTTACCTGGTAGAGGATTGCCGCTTTAAAAATACAAATAAAAAATAACACATTCACATTGGCACAAAAAAAATAGAACAAATATAAAGCACAAAGGCCCCACAAGATCACACATTGGTACAGATAGAAAAATAAAGCACAGGAGTATTATTATTATTATTATTATTATTATTATTTTATTTATAAGGCACCACAAGTGTACAAAGGAACAATACACAGGGAGACAAAACTTGGCATAACATTGAACAAATAACAAAAATACAGTACAAATAAAGAGCCCCACAGTTCAATACACATTACAGCTTACTACTTACACATTACAGAGTACTACTGATTTGTGAGGGTATAAGAGCAATAATAGAGATAGTAGAGTAGGAATATAAGAGTGCAGATACTCGTTCTTCATTAATGTGTATATGACATTAATACTGCTAAACAGGTGGTACCATGTGTACAATATAGTAAAACCGAATGTGGGCATATTTCCTTTCTGGTTTCTTTCAAAAAGAAAGGGGGTAAATGACCTGGTTGCAAGGACACATTCATCAGCTTCATGTCCAGTATGTGTTAGCCCTGCCAACAATCTAACTTAGTGGTTCCTAAACTGTGTGCCTAGGCACCCTGGGGTGCCTCAGGACACTTGCAGGGGTGCCTTGGGTTGGTAGACCAAGATAAATTCATGGTCAATGTACCAGGCAAAACCAGTGCTTGTGGCTGCTAAATCATAATATATGTGGACAAACAGAAGAAATTCCTGTCCCTCACCAGATAAATGTGACATATAAACACAATGCACATAATTCAATATTTTTTTTTCTGAATTTCTTGATAAGAAGCATTTGGCCTAGGGGCGCCTTGAAAATATTTTTGATGCTCTAGGGTGCCGTGATTCAAAAAAGTTTGGGAACCACTGATCTAACTGGTTATCCAGGTCTATATCCTTCTCAAGATCCTTTGCTCAAACCAGTATTTTTGCAATATTAAGCTGAGAGTCTATTTCAATCATCTGTTTAAAGGACAGAAATAAGTCGCTTATGCCCTGGTGAGTAGAGACTTGTCTGTTCAAACACAGCAAGAAAAGGGGATAGGTCAGAGCCTAGTATGGATATAATTAAATGGGTTAACAGGAAATATGTAAATGATGATACGTGATGATTAACTGAAAGTAATGGTTGTACTCCCACAAAGCTATCTGCTAATCAAAGCATCTCTGAGCGGTCAAAAAATTAATGACTGCAGAAATACTTACGAGGAACCCACCAGGAGAATTTCTGAGGGTAGGAACCTAGGGTCAAAGATGAGTTCCTCCAGACTGCAATCATCTGAGGATTCAATGACAACCTATATTTGAGCTTGGATATCTTGTCCAAATAGATAATTATAATAAAAAGATTAGAATGATAAACTAGACTTGAAAGGAAGATATGAATCTTTTTCATTTCAAACCAACTAGTAGACCAATGTGAAACAACATTGGAATATTTGTGCTAGACCCACCAGTATTACTGCCCCTCCAGGTACATTTTGACATTGTTAACTATGAATATCTAAATAAGGTGGCCTGTATATGGAATTAACAGAGATTTAGGGAGCTATTTTATTCCTTGCAGAAGATCATTTTAATGTTGGGGAGCCATGATATAATCTCAGTTTGACTGTTCCTGGACTTCCCTGGTAATGTATGATTGCATCACCTGTGGTCAAACACCTTTCTTATCAATTACCTAGCTCCCCACAGGTGATGGCAATCATACATCACCAGGGAAGTCCAGGGACAGAGCATTTTTTCCCGTATGGAGAGGGTCAGGAAGGCAAGTATTCTCTTACCTCTTTGTCTGTAATTACTTAATCTTTTATTACTATTCTGTTTCCAATTGTTAAGAACAAGAGTACTATATACAGTAAGTAACTGTTAATTATACATTTTTAAATAATGGGGGATTGATTATTACCACAATGGCTGCATATGCAGACTAGCACAGTAACACAACTTCAGGAGATATTTTCCAAATCCAAGACTTTCTGTCTTATGTCTAGTACAGTCCTACATGTATTTATGTTCATTGTGTTACATAGTTTCATAGTTTATACACTGGGGGTTTTTTTGTCAGAAAAGGACTGACAAAGAAAGAAAAAACGCTTTTTGGGCGCACTCCTTTTTAAATTTGGATGAAGTAAATGATTGTTTTAAAACGTAACTTTTATTGAAGACTTTTTGTTAAAATAAATGGCACATTGTGGTGGAAAAATACATTTTAAATTTATTTAAAATGTCGTGTGATCCTTAAACTATAATTGTCAAGGAATAGTAATTATTGTATCACACTTTAATTTATCATTCATGCACTGATTTATCAAAGGTACAGTTTACCAGTGATCATAGGCAGAAAAATGATTCAGTTCCCTTTAAGAATCTATACACTTTTGTGCTGGAATTGCACAATAGGTATACCAAAGATGGTTTACCATGCAAAAAGCCTCAGACATAGATTGTCTCTAATGAAAAAACTCCCTCTGGCAGTCATATGTACAGAAATGGATCTGAAGTGGCGATTCACCTCCCTTGTGCTTATATTGCCACACCTGGTCTTCCCCAGGGGTCTCCCACCTGGGTACTGTCCCGGCCCTGCACTGCTTGGCTTCCAAGTTCGGGGAGGGTTTGGGCAATCCAGTGGGGTATGGTGGCAATATATGAAGTGGTGATTCACCTCCCTTGTGCTTATATTGCCACACCTGGTCTTCCCCAGGGTTCTCCCACCTGGGTACTGTTTCGGCCATCCACTGCTTGGCTTCCAAGTTCGGGGAGGGTTTGTGCAATCCAGTCGGGTATGGTGGCATTATTTACCCATTTTTATATTTATTTATATTTATTTTTCCACCACAATGGGCCATTTATTTTAACAAAAAGTCTTCAATAAAAGTTACGTTTTAAAACTATCATTTACTTCATCCAAATTTAAAAAGGAGTGCGCCCAAAAAGCGTTTTTTCTTTCTTTGTCAGTCCTTTTCTGACAAAAAAACCCCAGTGTATAAGCATTAATTCTAAACGCTGGGCGCACCGCCAACCTCACAACTACCAGAAAACTGTCTTTCAAAGTAGTTCATATTAGTTAGTTTAAAAAATTAACAAATTAATAATTTTCCAGTCTGTGCGGTTCTACACCCCTTTGTCCATAGTTTCATAGTTACATAGTAGGTGAGGCTGAATAAAGACTTGCGTCCATCTAGTTCAACCTATGTTTATAATAGTTTATCACTTGTAAACATAGGTTGAACTAGATGGACGCAAGTCTTTTTTATATTTTTTTGAAATTAACAACTTTGTAATTCTCATTAAGAATAGTCGCATATATTAAATATATATTGTTTTTTTCATTGTATAACTAAAATATTAAGATGCATTGGGGGAAAATTACTAAGGGGAATATGCCTGAAACAAGCATATTCGTAGGCTGTCTTATGGAAATACGACTGCCCACATGTATTTTGGGAATTTAATATAACCAAAGTATGCCTATTTGTATGCATACACCATCAAAAGAATACGACTAGGCGTCACAATTCATTTGAATGGTGATTCCTAATTTACTAACCAACTGTACGTATTATACGGGCAGTAATTCCCGCAAAACTACGCAAATAATTAAACACTACATTCGCCGCTTGTCACAGTCCGTGCTGGCATCGGGTACACTTGCAGTTTTTATTTTGACAAGTATGGGGATGCCTACAGGAAAAGAAGAGGATGCAATCCACGTCTTAGGAGCCAGTAAGTATAATTTCCTTCTACAGGTACCCAAAATAGGATTCTATTGGAGAAGAGAACAGATGCTTCAGGTAAGTATCACTATGTATGGGGATGTATGTAATAAAATGTTACTATTCTGGTGTGTGCAGTACGTGTCTTTTTATTCGGCTATTGGTTCTGCTTTGGAACTGAGAGTCCTAGAATGGCCATTAATTCCCTGCATGCTGGGATTGTGGTTCTCCAAGTCCCAGCAAACAGGGAAGGCTTGCTGGGACTCATAGTTCCTTAGCAGAACCCAATAGTTAATTCTGTTTTTACACAATTGCTATCAGCCCGGTGCCCACCGCCCTTGGGTACCGGGGACAGCCTTGGGCTTCAGCCCAGGCAGGGTTAATCCTGGAGGGGGGACCCTTTTATTGGAGGGGTCCCCACTCCCCCAGGGTTCCTGCCCTGGCTCTCTCTTTCTGCACATGTTACGTCTGCCCCACCTGCAGTGCACATGGTTTTGTCCATTAGAGAGAGAATTTGCTTTTGCAAGTGAACCAGAATCAAGCTCATATATCCCACACAAAGCACATGGGCTTTATGAGCAACATGTCGGCATTGTGTACCAGCCAATGGGAGACTGGGAGCACTCATGCTATGTACAGAGTACAGGTGCACTTAGTTTTGTGACTCCAGATTAGTGAAGTACAATTAGGGCAGATGCCATGCATTATAACGGCAATCTCTGCTGTGTAAAAGGCTGCAAAGCTATTCTCAGGGGTATATTTACTGCATTTTTTTTTTAGAAGTTTAGATGTTTACCATGGCATATAATATATCTAGCACTTTCTAGAAGATAATAGCTAGGATCTGATTGGTTGCTATGGGCAACATCTCCCCTTCCAAATACCCACAATTTCAAAATATACCCCTCAATTTTACAAGACAATTTGTTTCCCCCCCCCATTTTTGTACCATTTACTAAAATGGGAGTTCTATTATGGATGGAATGTTGCTATGGGAAACCAATCAGATTCTGGGAAGGTGCTCTAACATCCGCGCCCCCTTACCGCCCCCTATCGCCGGCTACCGCATTCATAATTATCGCATTATGCTCCGGGCTCTCCTCCTCCTTGCACTCGGAAGAGGATCATAGTGCAGACAGAAGGAGGTCACAGGTCCGGGCCGCACAGGTCTGTGCTGGGGGAGTCGGTGCGGGGTGGCGGGGGTCGGTGCGAGGCGGTGGGAATCAGTGCGGGCGGTGGGTTTGCGTTAGAAGCCCATAGGCTTCTACGGGGCATCACCAGATTTTTTTGGCGATGCCCCCCGCCGCGGTAACCCGGCGGGGGATGTTTAGAGCATCCCAAAATGTGGTAAAAACCCAATAACAGGGTTTTTACAGCATTTTTAGATTAGAAAATCTCCCCCACTGTCTATTATCTTCTGGAAGGTACTAAATAAGTTGATTCTGATTGTTTGCCCATAATAGGGTTACCAACTCATCCCTTTAATTCGGGACACATATTAATTACACAGGTTCTGTGGCAGTTTAAAACCAGGAAAAATGGGGTCTTGAAGTGTGGCAGTTTAACACCAGGTGAAAGCCAGCCACAGAACCTGTGTAATTAATATGTGTCCCGAATTAAAGGGATGAGTTGGTAACCCTAGCCCATAGCAACCTGCCATCTTCAATAGTGTTGCGATATAGAACTCCTATCTTATTAAATAAACCCCTTAGAGTTGACCAGGTCTCATTCAATTTTGCATATTCAATGTACACTTTGGCAGGAAACCACATTTATAAGCGTACTTTATCCAACATGAACAAAATTGTCATCCACACATGATATTGATGTGCACAATTATGCAATGCTGCATGCAGGGACGCAGTAATACTGCATCCTGTAGCCATTATTCTCCCAGTCACCAGATCTCTGTCTGATCACTCTTGGAGGCTGCTATGCTTTAAAAATGTCTTACCAAAATAGAAATAAAACCTAATGAACTATTGATTATGTGTTGTATAATGAAATAGCATGTCATCTGATGCACTGCCACCATTCCGTAATAGACTATTTCCATTTGCAGTCCTCTAGGAGGTTAGTAATTTGCGTCTCTCTTACTATATACGTTGAGTTTGTGCCTGTAAGACACTGTCAGGCTGTAGTGTAGTTACCAATTCTCTAATGGACAAAACCATATGCACTGCAGGTGGGGCTGATGTAACATGTGCAGAGAGCGTTAGCTTTGGGTGTTTTATTGTTTCTGTGCAGGGTAAATACTGACTGCTTTATTTTTACACTGCAATATAGATATCACTTTGAAGTACAAACCCCACCCAAATCTAATGCTCTCTGCACATGTTACATCAGCCCCACCTGCAGTGTACATGGTTTTGTCCATTAGAGAGTGATTGTGCCTTTGCGAGTGAACCAGAATAACCCCCATAGTCTGTTGAGATGGGGTTGCTGTGGTTTTCATTACACTATCACAGCTCCACAGGCTTCTCTGGAACTCTCCACTCACCACCCTATCCTGTGGGTTCCATAGATCCATCCCTAACAGCAAGTATGGTCTGCAATTGACCTCAAGCATAGATTTAGCCTTCATCTAATGTGGTTTTTCATCCTGTCTGATCACATCTGATTGTGGTTTATTTTAGCAATATTTACATTCGTAGAACAAATTCAGGTCAGTTTATTTGTGGACAAGGGGGGTCATTCAGACCTAATAGCATGGGTGTGAATTCGCAGGCCAGACAGTTATTGCGTACAGCTTGTAGAATGAATGCGTAAAGCCATCCTGTGATAAAATCCTGCTCCTTTTTTATTGCTGGCCGTTCGCAAGTTATTGACACAAAGCTGACGTTTGGTGGTAACTGGTTGTTAAATGGGAGTGTCACAGAAAATGCAGGCATGCCCTTTTGAGGGGAAGTCATGTGACTTCAGCTCTGTTCCAGATCCAACTGCTTCTATTGCAGCCTCCGAGTAATTCCTGGTCTACGTACAAACATCAGCAGCTTGCGAATGGATTTGCAGCTATTCGCTGATCCAGCTAATTTTCCATATACATTTTAATTAATATTCTATTCTTACTGCCCTATAAAGAAGTAATATAATAACTTAATATAGCACTCTTTCCGACAATTATCTGATCATTTTCCCTCAGCAATTCCCACTTCTTATGGAAATAATTAACATATATCACACACGGATTAAATAATACCAACGTTTCAGTATTTCCTACCCCCTTATTTTGATCCTGAGTTGGCACAGAGGTGCTTCCCACCCACAGTTGGTTGGTATCATAGTTCTTGTGTTTGAGAATGTTCACGCTGGATTTGAAATTAGATTACAAGCTGGTCCACTCAATTGACTTAATGGATTTTAAGAGACTAGATCGTATTAATGTAGTCGGTGCCCTAGGGTGTCTCTCCCAAGTGCAGACAGGCTAATCTGGCATGCAAATTAAATCCAGCCTCAAGATGCAGAGCCCTGGTTAATGTGATCCATTACATAGCTTACTTGTTTATATCTAATATTGTAACAGAAATAGGCTTACAAGCAGCAGGGCTGCTGAATAGAAAAGTAAATTACTAGGAAAATGAGGTTTCGGAGTCACTTCCCTTCTCACATTCTCTCCTTTCTCCTAACACCTCAGCACTGAGGAAAGCGGCATTCAGTAGAACAGAGGGCAGATAAATCTGTGTGAACAGTAATCCTGATTTTAATGATGAAATCTAGCTAAACAAGCACACTCAAATAATTTGATATGAAAACAGAAGAGCCTAGCCACAGGACGGGTTGATATGCAAAATTGGTAATGGATGTGAAGCGACTTGCCTTCTGTGTGTGTATAATGTGAAATTTTCCTTAGAAAAAGGCCTGATTTGCAGTAGTTAGCCTTTTGATCTCATTCCTGAAATTCATGCTCATTGTGCAAGGAAATACAAATCTGATCTACAGAAACAGGTTGATTTCTATGTCTGGCAAATTGTATTATCAGCATGCACGCTGTGGGGAATCATAAGAGGATTTCTGCCTGAGCACGCATTGGGCTAGTATCATTTTTGTTTGTATATAATGGTACATTATTATACTATGATATTAAGGTGAAACGTACACACTGGATTTTTTTGTTAAAGATTTCACCCAATACATTTTTACATACAAGGTCATCATTATTATCAGGTATCCTACAATATAATACAAATATAATTTTTTTGTGTTAAATCTGAAGTTGAGACATTTAATAATTGCAGGCTTACCTACCCTCCCGGAATTTCGGGCAGGCTCCCAAATACCGGGTCCTCCTCGAGGCCCCCTGGGAAGGTGGGCAATCCTCCCACATTTGCCACGCAGCCCCCACACCCCCCTTCCGTGCTGTACTAAATTCAGATTTTTGCGGGTCCACAGCGAGGGGCGGGTCTAAAATAACGCAAATTGCATAACTTTAGCCCCTCCCCCAATCTGCAGACCTGCAAATTGCTTTGTTTAACTGCCATGGGGGCGGGGCTTGCAATGTAAAAAAGAGTTATACCGTTGTGGCGCAGAAATAGGTCAGCTTAACACTATAAACTGATATTACCCACCAGGTTACACAATATAGACACAAAAAGTACAATAATAGTGAAGCGCCCTGATATTGGGATGAATTCAAATGTTATACATCATACCATCCAATGGTGTGGAATGTCCATAAATCTCCAAAGTCCGGTTGACATAAAAAGCAAAAATACAGAATGAAAGAAAAATTAGTCCCACATTCAACTGGGCCAATTATTCAATTTGGGAACAAGTGTCCAAAAAAGGGGATGTCTAAATTTCCTCTCTTCTAGCCAGGTGTTCTTTTTAGCTTATGGGTTCACCGCGTGCTCTCCAAAAGATGTGGACTTACATCTGCTTACATAAATCAAATATGTGACAAAACCTATCAAGGTATCTTTACTGTAAATACATGCCCGCGTCACAGGGAAGTCTCAGAGGGGTGCTCACATGTATGCTTACTTGAGTAAGGCAGGTGATCCTCTCATCAAGGTTTCTTTTAAATCCAATAAGGTCAGAAATGAATCTCCCATCCAGTGGTGCAGAAAAACTTTTTATTTTACACAGCAACCACACTTACAAAAAAAGGATTAAAAAGAATGTCCTCCTTTGCACCTTGTCTGTCTCTAAGAGAGTGTGTTATTGACCCGGGCTACCTCACCAGATCTGGAACAAGGGCATCGGATGAGAACAGCTTTAAAATACAAACGGAGGTACCCCACCAACGCGTTTCGACCTGCTGGTCTTTTTCAAGGTGGTACCTCCAACATACCCAGGCCAAGTATATATACCTTCCTGGTTATCTCCTCCCTTTTCCCTCAATCAACCAAAATGAAGCATAAAGAAGCATTGTACATTCAACATGTTTGAAAAGCTCTTATGTCCTGAATGCAGCTACATAAACATTGCCCTCTCACATATGCAAAACCACATTTTATATAATAAAAGATACGTTTTTTGGTGTTTTAATTAATTGCTCCCGGAAGTCCATATATGGTAGCTCTCCTACCCGGTACCTTGTATAATTAATATGTGATCCGTGGGTCCCGGTGTGGGGGGTATGAAACATGCATTATTCCGCAACCGCCGGTGACGCTGGTTCGTGACGTCACTTACATCCGGCGGTGTGGCGAGTTTCTGTGTCCCTCGTCGCAAGAGGCAGCCGTGGAGAAGTTCCCCTGGCTGTCTCAATGCTCGGGGAAGTATGATAGCGGGTTCCTACTGGTTGGAACGCACTGGGATGATGATTTCCGGTAATTGATACGCAAAACCCGGATGTTGTGCTTTCGTTTTATAGGGTTGAAACGCAAACCCCGGAAATATTGTAAAGCCGGGGATGAATACACGGATACTTTTAAAACAGCAATTATTGCAATTATTAAGACCTGGATTGGTGCCTGCGATATGGGAGTTAAAGCAACCAGTTTTTAAAAGGATTTTAAATGCATATGATGATATTAAAAGAACCATAATTTGATGAACATGATAATCATTTTTTCCATGGTAAATACATATGATAATTTTATAAGAACCACAATTTGATAAAATTAGCATGATAATCATTATAAAACCTATTCCCAATAAATATTTAAAACCCCATTCATGATAATTTTAAACAAGTTCATAGAAACCACTTCATCTTAAATTCCCCGTTTAACCCCTTTGGGGTCAGGGTTCCTAGATTATAAATAAACTTCATCTCAGTTTGAGCTAAAAGGGATTCACTTCCTCTCTGTCTCCAATTTCCTACCACTTTTTTAATACCAATCACGGACTTTATCTCTCCCAATTTACAATCATGTTTATTTTTAAAATGTTCGGATAGGTGGTGGCCTACTAGGCCCTTTTTGATATTCCTCACATGTTCGCTCCACCTTTCCCTAAGGGTTCTGCTAGTTTTTCCAACATATTGGAGTCCACATTTGCATTCTATGAGGTAAATGCAATTTTTGGTATTACATGTAATGAACTCCTTTATGTTGTACTTTGTGTTGTTCGATGAAGATGCAAAATCTGTCACTTTTATTGGAGTCCCTTTATGGGCTTTACACATGGCGCAGGTCCCACATCTGTGGAAACCCTTCGTGTTAATCCTCCCTGTTTTTGGTTCAGGGGGCGGGGCTTGTTGACGTCCACCTCGCTCCGCTCCCCCAGACATGATACTATCGAGCTGAGAAAAGAAAAGTCGACAAGTATGAATAATTGTAGAGCATACTGTATCCTATACGTACAGATCAACAGTTTCCTCCCTGGATTCTGCACAGGCCTTATCCATTGGGCCCATTTCTACCCCTTTGCAGGGAAATACTTAGGGCCAGATGTATCAAGGTTCAAAAAGGGATAGCATGGAGAGTAATAAACAGCCAGCCAGTTAGCACCTAACTGCCATGTTACAGGCTGAGTTTAAAAAATGACAAATAGGAGCTATTTTTTTTTCACTCTCCACTTTATTACTTTTTGAAGCTTTATACATCTGGACCTTAGGAAGAACTTGTTTTGATGACCATTCAGACTGTGTGCAGTTGCCTTTCCTCGCTGTCCTTTTTATTTTATTTTTATGGATCCTAGACACTTGTGGTCACATTCCTAAAATGTAATCTTGTGACTCGTCTCAAGCTGTATTTTCATCGGTGCCACCTGCTTTAAATTGCTACCAGGACAAAACTTTTGGATTGTCTACCCATCTGGGCTCTTATTTTATGCCTTATCTACTGTACTATACATTGGGGGTGATTCGGTAACGATCAGATGGGGACGAATTTGGTCTCATTCTGATGGTGGGGGATCTGTGCATGTGCGTATATTGCACATGTACAGATCCTAGGAGGCTTTGGTGAGTTTCACACTCGCCGAGCTGTTCATTTCATAGTTACATAGTAGGTAAGGCTGAAAAAAGACTTGCGTCCATCTAGTTCAACCTGGTATAGATATCCATTGCTGATTTGGTAGGTTCTGGTATTTTACAGACAAATTATATTTCTTATTTGTACCCATGGATGTTTTTCTCCAGTAAATGTTTGTCCAACTTTGCCTTGAACGCATTTAATGAGCCAGCCGTTACCACCTCTCTGGGAAGAGAGTTCCAGAGTTTGACTGTTCTGACCGTAAAGAAATTCTTTCTACTAGCTGAATGAAATCTTTTTTATTCTAATCTATACTCATGCCCTTGCGTCCTAGATTCCTTTCTAGTAGAAAATAGGGTGTGTGACAGCTCCTTATATTGGCTCTTGATATACTTGTACATTTCATAGGGGGCGTGTGGGGGCGGGCACCGGGCTGGAGCAGGGGAACACCCAGATTTTATGGGAATCTCCATGAAAACACTGGGCGTTCCCCTGGAAACACAGGTGGGCTGATGCCTGCTGGGAGTGGGTGGAGATGATGTCGGTGCTCAACCCCTCTTCGGTGGACTCAGACGGAAATAAAATTCAGTTTAGACTGACTTTTATTTCTGAAGTGGAGAGAAATCATTCGATGGTCGGCGACCATTGAATGATTTCCCTCCCCTTTGGCCGCATGCAATGGGATGTGTTTGCATGTTACCAAGGGGATTCGGCGGCGGGGGCAGGCGCTGGGCACCGGTGTTTAGCCGCTCACTAAGCAGTTAAGGACCACTGCTTTGCGAGCGGTACTGAATCAGACCCATTGATGGTTGATAAGGTTGATAGCTCCTGTTGAACTATTCCAGGATCATGTACCTAACAAAAGCAGAAAGACATCAGACTCGGCCCTTGCCCAGCTAGCAGGATGTACAGTGCGGCTCAGGATAAGACATAGCTGTGTGATGCAGCAGGAGGCATCTATTACCAACAGTTGCCTCCTGCTGCACGAGTGATCCAAGCTGCATCTTACTCAGGGCCAGATGTACTAAGCTTGAAAAGTGATAAAATGGAGAGTGATAAACCACCAACCAGTCAGCTCCTACCTGTCATTTTTCATACACAGCCTGTGACATGACAGGTAGGAGGTAATTGGCTGGTGGTTTATCGCTCTCCATTTTATCACTTTTCAAGCTTAATACATCTGGCCCTCACTCACCATCAAGTGGCTTGCGGCATCCATGATGCCAGGCATGCTGCCCCTCACGGAGTGCACAAAATCTCCATCCAATGACGAAGGCCTCTTCCTCCCCCTTAAATGGTAGCAACAACCCCATGTTGCCACACACAGAAGCTGTCTGCTGCAACCAGGAACCAATGGGTTGTAGGAACCAATGGGTTCTGCACATGCGCAAAGTACTCATAGTCGGTACTTTGTGGCACAGGGTGCACCTCCAATCACATCTGCATTAGGCCATACCTCCAAACATCCTGGCTGTGTCAGCTGGGACACTTGCAAAGTGATGCCATTGCGGCACCCAAAATGGGGTATGGCGTTGTCAAAAGGCTTTGTTGGCGTTTTCATCACTATTGGGGCATGGTCAGTGCTCTATGAGCTGCTGGCCATACCCAAAGCCCCCCTGTCTAAGCAGAGCAGCGAGTGACAGAGGGACTCCCAACTGCCCCACCTCTACCACAGGACACTGCTGTCCATGGGTGGGACAGTCTCAAAAAATGGAATGGTCTCACAAAAATTGGTACACTTGGGATGTATGATTTGGCCCATAGTGTGGTTAGCCATGTGGAGTTTTTTTCTAATTTTGTTATCCTTGTGTTTTTTCCACATATATAAGAATAGATTATAATTGATTTTTTTCAGTTGTTTTGTGAAAGTGATTGCAAACCCATAGATGTTGTAGTTACTCTCAACTAGCACAAACGGGACCTTTTGGTATGACCGGCTCGCACTGAGTGGTAAAAGGGTAAAATATACAATAATCTTACAGTTGATAAGTTTTTTAAGATTAACAATGTGAACCATTCAGAAAATGGAGAAACCTGTAGCAGTACCATATCTGATCATCAATTCCTGCCTTTGACACAGGGGATTGTCTACAGTTATTGCTTCCTAGAAATAAAGGGGAACTGGTAATTTAGATGTTTTTTCCATTTATAGGGGGGAATGTAATAGGGTGTGAGAATCATAAATAAGGGCCAGATGTACAAAGCTTGAAAAGTGATCAAATGGGGAGTGGTAAACCACCATCCAATCAGCTCGTTACTGCCTTGTCACATGCAGTTAAAAAAAAAAAATGACAGGTAGAAGCTGATTGGTTGGTGATTTATCACTCTCCATTTTATCTGCCACATACATGGCTGAATTTGTGGTGGGTGCTGATGTCATGTGAGCACATGCATATTTCTTCTGATACCCCGGACCACATTCGCACAAGAGTGTATGAACCTGAATCACCCCCTTTGTGAGAGTTTTGTTCTTTTAAAGCGGCGATCTTTAACACTGCCAAACTACAGGTTGATGTTGCCGTATAAATGATTGCCACAAAAAAAACCTGGAGAATTCTCCCAAAATGTTTCACTTTCTGATTCTCACACCCTATTACATTCACATCATAGTCTTTACCTTCGAGTTCTCTCTTCACTTTATATAGCCAAACTGATGTTCGGATCTTGGAGCAAGGAGACTGGATTGCACTCATTGCAGTTATTTCCCGGTATCTCTATTCCTCCTCCCAGGTGTAAGTCAGCATAGTGAACATGACAGATGTTAATGAAAGACATAGTAGAGTTTACCATTTAAACTATGACGACCTGCTTGTACAACTGCTTATCTGCCATCTACACTGTGCCACTGGATTGGCTACAAAGCCGCTCTGTGGTCACATTGCTTTCACTACACACATAGATGTAATGAACCAATATGGTCATTGTTTTGGTCTTTGTGTGTGGCCCCATCATTCTATCTGTACTGAATTCCAATCGTATAGAATGTGATGAACAGAATGAAAAATCATTTTGACCAGTGAGTCCTATGGGTGCTTATTACTTTATCAGCCGCCTTGCCAGTGGCAACAAAGAATTTAACACCACATGATTATTGTAATAAAAACAGATCTGTTCATTTGGTTCTTCATATGTGTGGCCAATTTAAAAGAGAGACCAACTTATAAGGATTCCGAAAGTAGATTTTGAACTGAACTGAACTGTGCTGCTGACCCTTTTTTTCGCATGGACCCCCCCCCCCCCCCCCAGATCTGATCATTTGGTTCTTCATATGTGTGGCCAATTTAAAAGAGAGACCAACTTATAAGGATTCCGAAAGTAGATTTTGAACTGAACTGAACTGTGCTGCTGACCCTTTTTTTCGCATGGACCCCCCCCCCCCCCCCCCCCCCGGAGCCTCACCTGGTTAGATAGCTTTTTGGGGAGCTTCCACATTCTATGAATACTCACTACTGACTGAGTTAAGGCAGCTGCGTAGGAATAACTGCCCAGGCCTGTGCACAGACGTTCTAGAACTACTTCAACTCTACAAATGTAAGTTCCACATTTTGTTCAGAATACATTTGTCTATCCTTACTCTAAGGCGCAAGGGAGGAGGGCAAAAGACAAAAGGGCTCATTTTTTTTAACTTAATTTAAGCATTTTATGTGATTTTAACAGCTATGATCTTATCAGGGTTTGGCTATGGAAATTAAACCAGTAATTATATTTCCCCTTCTTGAAATGTAAAATAAAGTGTGGTATAAAATACATTAAAAATGTAATGCAAAGTGTAATTAATGTTGGGAAAAAAGTACATTGCGTCATTAACTTTTTTATTAATATTCTCACACAATGCAATTTCAGAGCTTGGTGCCACTCCATTTCACACTCTGAAATATCTGCTACTGTGTCTTCCCTGATACCTTTCACCTCGTCATTAATGGGATGGCATTGTTCCTATGAAATCACAGCTCAATCATTCATCTGTGGCAGCGTGAATAGAAACTCGTCTCATTTCTTCATAACCCTTTCTGTACCGCACAGGTCGGGGTTTTTTCCAAGGACCTGGGTTTCATATGTTGAGGAGTTGCTCACATTAAATGCAGTAGCAGTTATCTCTGAAGCTTATATATCCATGTTTGCATTTGCGTTATCATTAAAAACATAGATGTATAAAGATCCATGTTGCATATGGAAATAACTACATTTATGGTTCCATGGCAAACTTTTGTGCAGCAGCTGCTACTTTATAATATGTATTTTAAAGGATAACTCCATTTAAAAAAAAAAAAATCTAATACAATCCATCAATATACTGTATGTATACATAGATTTTTTTATTTTGAATTTTCCAAGTGTCTGTTTGCAGAAGTAAAACCATTGGCTTCAGAATCTACTTAAAGCCTTGGTTCTAAAATAAAACCGGGGGCCCATACTCATCTCCCACCCCCATATTTTCAGAACCAAGGCAAGCTCCAAGAGTTTTTTTCTGATTTATGACTATTTATTGTCTTTTTTCCCAGACAAGCGTAGCACGGATCACAGTGATTGTGGCTTCTGAAAACATGTTGCTCTCAGGGACATCTATTTAAAAAGTGTATCTTGTCCAGAGTTTTGTCTGTGTTTAACAGGTTTCTTACTAAATTGTAATCTTCTCTATTGAATGTACTTGCGAGCGGGCTCAATCACATACCTCCCAACTGTCCCGCTAAACGCGGGAACGTCCCAATTTTTGGTGACGTTCCCAAGTCCCTCCCGCGGCCGTCGGTGTCCCGCTGCGGGGGGGGGGGGGGCAGTTGGGAGTTCCCCCCAATCTGACCGAAAATGAGGCGCGGCTTAATTAGAATAAGCCGCGCCCTCATTTGCATAGACCACGCCCCCGCGCGAGTGTCCCTATTCTACAATGAAGAAAGTTGGGAGGTATGCAATCATGTATTGAACTTTATATGCAGATTTGCCTGTGTTTTGCAGTTCAATCATGATTTTACTCCTGTGTTGCCTTTAGCAAATATCAGAGTTTGAAAAAGAGGCGAAATACACGCAAGATGGAAACTCAGGCAAAAAACTGTCTTACTAAATTTACCCCTTAGTGGTTATAGCTTTCATGGGGACAATTGAGTTGGTCGTGATGGCGACCAAGCAACTCCCGGCCATAAACATTGCAAATTTTCCTTAGCAACCTATACAGATCCAGTAGCGCACGCAGGGGGGGTTTCTGAGTACCCCCAGGAGTCTAAGGGACCTCACCTAAAAGCTGAGGGTCTCCTCTTTCTATTGGTATAAGAATTGTAAAAATCGGCCATTGGGAACCGGAGATATCTGATTTCAAAGCAGTGGTCCCCATCCAAGCCTGTTAATTGTTATTCCCAGTCAGATATTTCAGGTTCTGTCTGACTTAGAGTTTTTCTGATGGTATATTCCAAATGCTGGGGCTCTCCCCCTTTGATGGACACTAGCAGCTTGTCTCTACTGTTCCCAGAACCAGAGATATCAGCCTTCCAGCAGCTGGTTACTGCTCCAGCTCCACACACCTGGTATGTAGTATTATATACTCGTGGGCAGATTGCTCTGCCTCCTGAACTCTGATCCCCTAGTCCCCAATACCATTTGGTAGGAGGGATTCTCTAGTTTTTAAATTCTAAGAAATCTATTTACGGGAACTGGAGATATCTGCAGTCAAGCAAGCTGTCCTCCCACCAGAAAATTATGAATAACAAGCCCACTCCAATATACACCCCTCCTCTGCGTATTAAACATCCTCTACCACCCTGGAAGTTACGTATCAGGGCCCCTTTATTCAGCCCAAAGCCCCCTTCTCCCACCCCATCTCCCACCATCTGTGCAGTAAAGGGGTAATTAGTGGAAATTACTGATCCAGGCCCTACATGCTGAGCGGATGATATAATACCCCCTACCACCCGCAGGACATCAAAGCTTCCCCCACCCCTACCGCTGGAGGATCGGTAGGGGGCCCCAATACAATGCTATGCCCAGGGGTCTACACTGCTGTTGACACCCCTGTATGTATGTATGTATGTATGTATATGTATGTATGTATGTATGTATATATATATATATATATATATATTTTTTTTATTATTATTATTATTATTATTATTATTTATATATATTTGGTCTATCTATAATACTTTAACTGACCCGGCATATACTGGGTCACCTAAGTGTCCATCTCTGTGCTTTGCTCCACCCCTCTAGAAAACCCCCTTCTGAAAATCCTGCGTTTGCCACTGAGATCTGCAGGAAAATCTGCAATGTAGCATTTGTACACATCTCTGATATACAGTATATTAAACACAAAAACTGAAGGTGCAAACAGACCTCGCAAAGGGGCATCCCAGACCTTGAACTCTTGGATGTACACCAGGGAAGGGGTTTGTGACGGCATTAGAATCAAGTAGCAGACGTGACTGCTTCCAATATGTGCATGGATGGCTGTCATTTTGTATTGATTTTGCAACCAATGGGTTTAAAGGGCAATGTTTCCATCTGCGCTCAGCTTTTTACAGAAGGTCCATTTATTCTTCACTGTTTTGTAGTGGTTCGGGCCATTGACTATGGGCATAATTCAGACCTGTTAGCAAGGCTGCAATTTTCCAGATGGGCAAAACCATGCTGCACTGTCTGTCTGTCTCCTTGATGGAGGTTTAGGGGTCAGTCTCAATGGTGGGACAGGGGTATTAATTTAAATGTGGAGGATTGTGGTTTGTCACAGTACATTAAAGGCCTGGGAGCCACTAGACTGCTAGGTATATTAAAAACAACAGCTTCCACACAGGTGTAGTGATGTATCAGTCCAGTCTATTTTGGTGTTGGTTCCACTTACACTTGACTTGGTGACACCCACTTGTGGCCACTTTTTTCTCAAATGACCAAACTATGGGGGTTATTCTGATTGACTCGGATAGGCACAATTACTCTCTAATGGACAAATCCATGTGCACTGCAGGTGGGGCTGATGTAACATGTGCAGAGAGAGTTAGATTTGGGTGGGGGGTGTACTTCAAACTGATATCTATATTGCAGTGTAAAAATAAAGCAGCCAGTATTTACCATGCGCAGAAACAATAAAACACCCAAATCTAACTCTCTCTGCACATGTTACATCAGCCCCACCTGCAGTGCATATGGTTTTGTCCATTAGAGAGTGATTGTGCCTTTCCGAGTCAATCAGAATAATCCCTATTGTGCACTGCAGGTGGGGCAGATGTGCAGAGAGATTTAGATTGGGGGAGTTATTTTGTTTCTGTGCAGGGTAAATACTGTCTGCTTAATTTTTACCCTGCAATCTAGATTTCAGACCCAAATCTAACTCTCTCTGCACATGTTACATCTGCCCCACCTGCAGTGCACATAGTTTTGTTCATTTGACAAAACATGTGCTTTGCGATCAAGTCTGTATTAGGCCCCAAGAATGATGCATTTGACTATTTGGGATCCATCTTGCATCTTCACTCTTTAGGCAAAAGAACATATGTTTTGCATCCATACAATCAGATAAATGATGTTTCGCTAACTTCCGAAAAACACACGTGTAAAGGTGCTATGTCATGTACTGTAACTGTACTGTAGTTCTTTACGTAGACTGCTGCAGATACTGTTTCTGTCCATTTTTGGAGATTGGCGTCAGGCAGCATAGACCTTGCTCTTTCCACAATTGTATATTTGGCACGTTCTCTCACCCAGTTTTGTTCTTGTGTATTTGTTACTGTTGGTTGATGTTCAATTTCAACCTCCTTTAGAAAAGTTATACACCTACTTTTAATTTCTCCACTATTGTCAGATATTATTAATACATTTATCTTCTGACCAGTTTGAACTTCTACTAATCTCTTGTAATCTGCAATTGCATTTATTTTATTTAATTTTCTAAATAAAGCTTTCTTTTTTAAATGTTTTTTTTTTATTGTCTCTGAATCAAATGGTACACCAAACAATCTGATGGCGAATGAAAAAAAACAAAAACTAGATATTTCTTAAACATTTTCAATACAAAGTTAGCAACAACAGTAAACATAGTTTCAAATGTAGAATTTTTATTAAGAGTTTTCCAGTCACAAAAAACAAATCGCCCATATAATAGGTAAAGTATAAAGGATAACAAGAAAAAGTTAATGTTATCTAAGGCATAGAGTATGAGTATGGTTAAACATATTCGAATAAGGGGATATGCAATATTCCGTGGAAAATTACACGGGTTAATTGTATTTCTGTATTACACCTGATGCTGGCCAAGCCAAATCCACAATAAGTGTTTTTTTTCCAGCGGTAGCGAAAATACATAGGTTCACAGATTTTTGGTGACCCGATGTATTTTCCTATGAAAAAATGGGGGGTTTTCAGCCATAACAATTGGATAGGTCCCATTAAAAAATTGTAGAAAAAAAACAGACCTTTTTTGCTAGAACAACATTTTCGGGGCTATTTGTATACTACCATAAGTATTACAAAAAACAGTAAATAGGCTCAATGTCAGCAACAGTTTAAAAACCAAAAGGGAGTGTCAAATGTACCTATGAGGCACAGTCCAAGAGGGATCAAATCTAATGGGGTTCAGGAGATACAATAGCATACAGTATCTACATGATTGCCAAAGGGCACAAACTATACTAATTTAATATGAACATTTCCATTTATGATTAATACAGTATAACACTCATAGGAGATATTATCATTAAAGTTGTGGATGTTATCATACACCTGATTGCCTAAATGCCTGTGCCAGAGTGCCATAGATTGACTTTAGTCATCATTGCACAACACTCTTCTGTGTCTTGGACAGTTGTTAGCAATGGGCTGCTGTCCCCATCAGAGTGTGTGCAATAAAGTATTCTCAGTACTTGCTTTATCTGGTATGTTTTTATCTACAACTGCAACAGTTTTGTTCTCACAATCTGTTAATAGCTGTTGTGTTGTAGCTGCTGGTAGGAAATTCAATTCAGATGTTCTGTAGCATTGCCATCACAACTTTCTCATCATCAACTTGGACTCCTACAGATGTTAGCTGCTGACATATAGACATCATCTTGTCAAATATAGTTATCCATGTCACTGCATTCTCTAAATGTAGTGCTGTACAGTGTGCATTTCAAATTGATCCTCATCATGAGACCTTTGTCTTCATACGCTGTCTGCATTGCTATCAAAGAGGCAGACTAGATGGCCAAGGGAGTCTTATCTGCTTTCCAATTCTATGTTCCAAATTCTGTTTGCTAACAATATCCCATGAATTATGGAGTGAATGTATTACTCTGCACTTCAGCCTGTAGTGTCCATGGCTGTATCTACTTCATCAGGATTGGGATTGTCACCTGGATAACATAGCTTCTCCCGTTTTATCTGCATCTCCATTGTGAGCTTCCATTTGGCATCATTCTATGAGCCTCTCCGTTTCATAACGTTCAGGCAGGAGGATGCTGTATTATTACATATTTAACATCTCCACCCTCTTCCTTGGAGGCCAAACACGAACTAGCAAAATCATAACCGAAATATAAAAATGTAAATTAAAACATAAATACCCATTGTACTCCTTTGCAGAATGTTTTTGTTTTTTTTGTTCCTTTTACCAGCTTTGCATAGGACAGTTGCATTCTAATCCGTTAACAGAATGAAAAATAAATGTGGCTGTCAGTCTCTTAAGGCTGATGGTATTTAATAAAGTAGACTTTTACAGAACATGCTTTTTTCATAGCTACAGACAAAGGTTTAGCTAAAAAATAAATAGGAAATGCAGTGCATATATTCAGATGGGTAACATGAATAGCTGTACAGTGTGTTCTGTGGGAACCACATATATTGATGTGTGTTTGTGAGTGAGGGGGCTGTTTGTTTAAACAGATGGCAACAAATGGCATAAAATTATATACCCATAATGTCAGTTCATAACATTTTGTTCGACATACTTGATTTAATCGCTTAGCTGACGACTTTGCTTTTGGGCCCATATGGTGGCAAATGGCAAATGATCCCTCTTTAGACTGCAACTCCAATCTGGCACTTTTATAGCTGAGAAAGAAGGAAGCCGTAAGAGAAGGAAGAAGCCGGGAACGAAAGAAATAGGAAAAAAGGAAAGAGGGATAATTACTTCATAAAAAGGGAGATCTAAAAGTGAAAGATTGAGCTGGGGAATGGGTGCAGATGCTGGCTCTCTGTTGCCTATAGTTAGAAATAGGTGATGCACAGACACCGTGTGATAATGCACAATGCTATGAATGGATTTTAGCTTTAATTGTCAACAGTGCATATACCGTGTTCCTTACTATATGTGTAATAAAATAAAATCGTCTATCATCCATTGGGTAGGTGCAGAAGTCATGGAGACGAGCAGCAGTCATAGTCTAGAACAGTATAAGGTGAGGAGTTCAGTCAGAGTGCCATCAATAAAATTAAATAGTTTTCTTCCACATCTCCCACTTGCAGTCCTGAGTCTAGACTCTACCCCCACAGTCCCAATGCAGAACAATACAACATTTTTTTCCATATTTTTAACTTTTAGCATTTTTGTAAATAGTGGCCTTTTTATTATTAAATTATAATAATAATAATAATAATAATAATAATAATAATAATAATAATGTTTCTATAGTGCTATTTCTCCTATAGGACTCAAAGCACTTAACAGATAGAATGAACATCATACAGTATATAGGGAATGGGGTCATCTTACCATAGATGGAGAGAGGGACCACCATCAAAGTCTGGGCAGGTGGAGTTGCCCTGGAGTAGGGTTTCAGCCAGTCTAGCCATCGTGGTCACAGAACTCTCTTTCCAGATCCTGCAACCTACCCTGGGTTACCTCCACCATTGTCTCTGTGACCAGATCCTTGCATAATGTTCTAGAGCCATCTCTCCCGAGGTCCATGCCAGTCACACAGCCAAGCAGCCATCAGGAGAAATGTCCATCATCCTAACCTCTATCCTAACCTCTATCCCTCCTGTGTACTCCTCCAGCAGCACTGCCAGGCCTCAGTGCTTTCTGGGTGCACATCTTGGAGGGTGTCAGCATGCAGAGGCAGTCAGAGGGCAGCAGGGAAGTGCGCGGGGGGGGGGGGGGGGGGGTCTAATGGCACAGTTGAAGCAGTGCTTAGCCTTGTACCTAGAGTGCCAATGGCAATAGAGAAATGCAGGGTAGTTGAATCAATGCCTGTTATATATCCCTGAATTATGTAAATGAATACAACAGAGCTTGCTTGCTCAAGCTACTAGTCCACAAAGTGGCTATCCCAGTTTAAAAAGTTTTAGATTATAGGTCATTTGGCAAAAAAACTGAGATGCCCATGGAAGCTATTGTAATGATTTTGGATGGAATGTAGATTCCGGGCATGAACCCGTAGCCAAGACTGCTGTTAGAACGGCCACGGCGAGCCCTACGTTACCTCTGTTGACCCTCTCAGGCAGATGGCTGAGTCTTAGCTCTCGCAGGTTTCAGCCACAAACTGTGCTCCTTTACCAAGCAGAGGGAAGCCGGAGTAAAATAACACAGGGCAACAACGGCAAGTGATAAAGAACCCAGGCTCCACTTGTTCCACTATGTTTATAAGTCACTGTTTAGTTCAGAGACTGTGGCTAGGACCCTAAGCAGTCCATGGACACTTATAGTCCTTGCAGCAGGCCATGTCACCGGCATGACTGACTTTTCTTCTATCTGGGATTCCTCTGGAGGATTCTGCAGTGCTACTTCTACTGCTGCTGCTGTTGCTGCTGGGAGTCATTCTTCATCCCAGAGGGTAAGTCTGAACACCGCTACATCTTTCACTAAGGATTGACCATCCAACAGTTGTTTGCGATAAAGATGAAGTACAACAGCGGTCATCCCATGGCAAAGCGGATAACTGCGGCCTTGACAGCTATGTTGGTGTTAGACGTGTGTCCGGTATCTGCCATCAGTGGTGTGGGATTTAGACAATTGATGGATTTATTATGTCCCCGGGACCAAATTCCATCAAGATTCCACTTCACTAGGCAGGCGATACCCAGGATGTACAGAGACGTCTGAAAGTGTCCTCAGTGCACTGAAAAATGCAGTTAACCATGGACATGTGGACAAGTGGTACAGGGCAAACTAAGGACAATGGGGAATTATTCTGGTTCACTCGCAAAGGCAAATTCCTTACTAAATGGACAAAACCATGTGCACTGCAAGTGGGGCAGATGTAACTTGTGCAGAGAGAATTAGATTTGGGTGGGGTTTTACTTCAAAGTGAGATCTATAGTTCAGAGTAAAAATAAAGCAATAAGTATTTTCCTTGCACAGAAACAAAATAAGTTACCCAAATCTAAATCTCCCCCCCCCCCCCCCTGCAGCAGTGCACATGGTTTTGTACGTTTGAGAAGGAATTTGCCTTTGCGAGTGAACTAGAGTAAGGGCCTATACAGGGCCGAAACTAGGGGTGAAATGTAATAGGATGAGAGATTCAGAAAGTGAGAGATTTGGTAAGAAATCTCCAGTTTTTTTAAAGTGGCAATCATTGACACAGCAAAATCACACTGGTTTTGCTGTGTCAATGATTGCCACTTTAAAAAAACTGGAGATTTCTTACCAAATCTCTCACTTTCTGAATCTCTCATCCTATTACATTTCACCCCAGGTGTTTCGGCCCCCGGGTCAGCAGTCACTTGGTCGCCCCCCCCCCCCCAAAAAAAAAAAAACCAACAAATTACTGCCTTGGGGACAGGCAGCGGGGGTCCGGGGACTGGAGAAGGTTAACTCCGGCTCCTAGCGCTGCCGGGCGGTGGGCGGGAAGCAGATTTTGAAAAGACTTGCCGGACGCTGATTGGCTGAATTCAACCAATCAGCGTCCGGCAAGTCTTTTCAAAATCATCTGCGCTTCCCGCCGCCTGGCAAATAGCGAGCGGCTGTGTATGTGAAAGCTGCCGCTACACCAGTCCCTGGACCCCCGCTGCCAACATACCTGTGTGCAGCCAGCAGGGGTAGGCAGCGTCCAGGGGTCCAGGGACTGGTGTAGCGGCAGCCTTCACTCACTCCATCTCCTAGCACTATCTGCCTGGCGGCAGGAAGCGCCGATGACTTTGAAAAGACTTGCCGGACGCTGAGTGGCTGAATTCAGCCAATCAGCTTCCGGCAAGTCTTTTCAAAACCTGCTTCCCGCCCACCGCCCGACAGCGCTAGTAGGAGCCGGAGTTAACCCACCAGTCCCCGGACCCCCGCTGCCCGTCCCCGGAACCCCGGTAGGAGCCAGCGTTAACCCACCAGTCCCTGGACCCCCGCTGCCCATCCCCGGGACCTCACACTAGCGCCCCCACCCTCCAGCGCCCGGTGCGCGTGACCCCCTAGTTACAGCCCTGGCCTATATGACTGTGACAGCCCACTGGGTAGATGCATCACCTTCCACAGCAATAGCAGCACCAGTAGCAATCTGCCATTTAAATAGCTAAGCCCTACAAAATTTATTATTGTTATTATTATTATTATTATTATTATTATTACAGATGTTGGAAAAGATAACCAATTATAATGTTGCTTCCAATGCTACAGTACCCATCCTAGCTAGTAATGTCGACACAAAACTGCTGCAACTGGTCAATGAATGTTGTATCTCTATTACTTGATGTCCATATCATTGCCAGTCTCTGTCCGATCTACACATCCAATCAACATTATTACCGACCATGTTTTACTAGGGGTAAAAATATGACTCACCTTGATAAGGTCTAATTTGGGGAACAACTCAGGGGCTATATAGTAGAGAAGAATAATGTGCACAACAGATGCAGACACTGTTTTCCCACCGTGAAGAATGGCATTGCTTTAGATTATTTTGTACATAAAGGCAAGAGTGATCAATTACAGGATACACATCCTATTACTGGGGATCTTGTAATTGTAATCAAATTTTAATAGTTGTGGAACATGCATAGTCTTGATTATTCTTGATTAAAACGACTTATTAAATTTTGACTAGCGGCTGTATTTACAACATCCAATCTAAGAATTCACATAACTTGAGACACAGAACGTGCTGGCTTAGCATCTTTTACCAGACGGAAACAAAATCGTAGAGAATTGCTTGGTCTGTGACTACATCCATTTGGGTAGAGATGGAAGAATCTGTTGCTGTGTCCTCAGTTTTGATAATGGCTATCATAATTTATTTTATTTTCGCAAATGTTTCAGACATGTAAACACTCTCAATTGTATTGTTTTTGTATTTAAGTAAAACAAAATTTGGCAAAATTATAGATTCCCTAAACCATAAAATTTCATATGAATCATGGTCAAAGAGTACTATCAGTTCAATTGCATCTACACTTATTTATGGATGGAGAAGAGTAACTTGGTTGAGGCAAAGATGGGTACAGGGCCGGACTGGCTATCTGGTACTTCTGGCAAATGCCAGGATGGTCGATGGCCTGAAGGGCCATTCCGGCCACACATAGGTCTGATTGAGTCGGATGGCTCCGAATGCGTACGGACGGCGGATGGTTGGTGTTTGCGCATGTGCAGAGGCGTATCTGCGCATGTGCGAACGCCTCACACGTCCGAACATGGCGTGAGATCCGTGCAGAAAATGATCGTATGGAAACATCCGAGCAGGGGGTGGAGAGGGGCGTGAAGGGCTGATTTTGTTCATTACCATATGCGTACGCCCCGTGTTTCATGGGCGTTCCCATGAAAACGCTGGGCGTACGTATGGTAATCCGGCCGTGACGCACGTGTGGGGGGGCGGAAATATGACATAGCCGGATGCCAGCTGCCCGCCCATATCCCTGCTTTTGCACAGAGAAATGCCTGAGTGGTCTGGAGCACTCGGTGCTGCCTGACCACTCGGTCCAGCATTCGATGGTCGGCGACCATCGAATAATGGGGGAGGTTCCCACAGATGGAGGAGGTGTTCACATGAAAAATCCACTGGAGGTCCGTTCTGCGTCTTACCGCATTCGGACGGTGTGAGCGATCCATACGGAAGGCGGGGCTAAGAACACTTGGTTCCTGTCCGAAAATACGCATCCGTCCGATTCAACTAGGATAAGGGCCATAGAGACAAGGCTGTCTGAGGAGCGCACTGGCACTCTGCTCAACTGTCTGGCATACAGAGAGGCCGGGTGTGCTGTGAGGCTAGACCCCTGTGACTTGTGCCATTCCCCCTTGTCATGTAGTCATCAGTAATATCACAAGGCTGCAGAACAGCCCCAATGCATACCTCGATGCAAATATCACTGATTTCATGTGAATACAAACATTTTCTATGTACGCGTCTTGGGATCAACTCCAATTTTATTTAAATTCTGCATTAGGCACACAGTGCCTATGTGCAAGAATCCGATTTTGTGCTTCGTGGGTGGAGATTGTTTATTACTGAGATGTTCCCATGATAGCATGTGTCTGCTGAGCCTCTTTTCCCAGTTTTATCATTATTTACTTATAGCGCAATAGTGCTAGACATATTCTCCACCCTTTCACTCGTACTCTCCACCACCTACTATCCGCCACTTCCTCCTGCTCTCCGCCCCCTCTCTCCGGAATCTGCACAGATCCATTTCATTTGCGGTAGCCGGGAGAGGAGCAGTAAATGCCTGCTGCCAGGTAAAAAAAACATAATTGCTCACTTTGTGTGACAGTAGTGGTAAATGCTAGGGAATTATCGCTGTTAAGTGTCAGCAAGAGTGGGCATTATGTTGCACCAACCTTTTGTAACATTGTTAAATATGGCCTAAGTCTTGATTAAAATTTAAATGCAGCCAGCTGCTGGCAGCCATGACTGACCTTCATCATTAATATCAAATTGAATCTCTTTTGGATATGGTGAAATGTTATCATTTGTACTCTTGTGGTTGTGTGCCAGCTCAGACACTCATACAATCCAGACCCAGAGACTCAGTGATGCAGTTTGTGAAAACCAAGATCGCAGTGTACAGGAGGCATCACTTACATTTAGATTTATACACCACTGTAGGCGCCCACCACAGAAAAGGTTGTGGCTTCATGGAAGTGGCTTGGCCTTGCGGCCTAAATCCCCATTTCCTGTCACTATGGGGGGGGGGGGGGGGGTTATGGGCTGCCCATCGGAAGTACTGTGGATGCAGAGCCGGCTTCCAGACATTGACAACAGTCAGGTGCTGCACACAATGGGGCAGATGTATTAAGCCTTAACAAGAGGTAAATGCCAGGGTGATAAGGAGGGATAAACGTCTAGCCAATCAGCTCCTTACTGACTTTTTTTCAAACACTCTCCTTTTCACCCTTGCATTTATCTCTTGTTAAAGTTTAATACATCTGCCCCAATGTTACAGTACAGCACCTGTCTCCTGTCACTGAGCAGGAGCGGGCACTTTGGTGTCAGTCCTGCACCGCATGCCACCATTTCCTTTAAAAAAAACAATTGTACAGTGCGCAATGTGGGTGCGCTGACCCATGGGGTGTAATGCAGATGGACATGGATGCAGTTTGGATGTCTGGTTCCATGCTGGGGGACAGTGGTCCTATCAGCATAGCAAATGGGGGCCCAGAACACACTGCTCTGAGTCAGACAGGAAGTTATTCTTGTCTGAACTAAGGCTGAGCAGTGAAGAGCCAGGAGCAGCATATGCCAAAGGTATAAGCAGTGCTCAAAGTGTGCAGCACCCCCACCCCCTCACTCAGCGGGTGGCCCGCAGCAACCCCCTGTAGTCAGCGAGTGGCCCGCAGCATCCCCCTGTAGTCAGCGAGTGGTCCGCAGCATCCCCCTCCACACTCAGCAGGCAGTCAGCGGCATTCTCCTTCAGTCCTCACATGGCAGGAGGCTACAGAGCAGGCAGCCCCAGTCCTGGTGACAAGAAAATGTCCGGGATAACCTTGGCACTGGCCTGAAATTCACTGGTGCCCCCAGGTTCAGATGGGCAACAAAACAATTATCTGCAGTGTTTAAATGTAATTTATACATGTCATCACAATTAACCAAAAATACCAAGCCCGCCATGGTGCACATGTGGAGACCATTTAGAACCCATTCCTGCTGCTGCTAGAGCCTTGCTGACCATTGAATGATTTCTACAGTGCTCGCAATTTTAAGTCACTCCCTGTTGACTTAGATCTGCGGCGCCCTTGCACGGGAAGAGGGCGGGCAGCTGACATCCGATGACATCAACTGCCCACCCCCTGCCCACACCCGTGTTACCAGCGAATTACCAAGAAGACAAGAAGTGACCATTTCTGGGAGGTATAAAGGATTGGTGGCCAATTTCGAGAGTCTTGTACATGCTGACAGCTAGGATCATTTATACAGAGAAACATGGCACCTGCTTTGCTACTGTAACATCCAGAATCTAGTGGAGCAGTTGATGTTTCTCTTATTGTGTATAGGCTGTGAATGTGTACACGATTGTGAATTAGTTTTGTGATCGCTCTGTTGGGTGTCTCTTTTCATTTCTGGGTGGCAGCTTCACTTGCTAACAATTGTAGTTCCATAGCCTAGAAATTAGCAATTGAGATTGCATTAGTCTGCAACTCTGAATTAGGCCCTTATTTAAAGGCAGTTGTCCAGTGTATTTGTCATTTACTTAATAAAAACAGCATACCACCTTGCATCAGGATGTTTAGAACGCCAAAGAAATAATAAACATGAATGGGAAAAGTCAGAGCACAAAGAGTTAATAAAATCTAAAAATCAATACCAATTTGATAAATGTACCCCTTAGATTGTTACCGATTCGATTGTGAGACTGTGGAGTGCAGCATTGAACAGGTTAATTTAGTATCTCAAGACCTGACCACGATTACAGCAAGTGCAGCGCTTGCTGTAAAAAATAGCCGCTGCAAAGCGCTGTCATGTTAAACAAGTATCCATTAGATTAATGGTAAGCAACATACTTATCTTCCCAAAAGCACACAACTGAATATGTCCAAACCCGTCTCCACAAGGCTATAAACAGGCAATTTTTATATCTGAAATTTCACGCCCTGATGCTAGCAAAATTGTCCATCTCACTGTTTGCAGTATTTGCCTGCTCTGTTTTTAAATCTGCGTTACAAACACTGATTTACCACCCAGCACCCTAGGGCTCAATGAAATCAAACGGTTTGTTACTTTTTTTTTTTCCAGCCTTTGTGCGAATCTGGGAATGTAAATACTACAATAAGTCATTTTTGATCTCTCATTTACCCCCTGCTGGCTGCTGTATGTTGCGCCATTTTGTACACCAGGCTCTCGGAATTCTAAATGAGATACAAATGTAAAGTCCGAAACTTATGTGAAAATGAAAACGGAAAAGGAAAAAAAATAAAACGGATAAAAGCAGCCATTACATAGGAATTATGTCTGTTGTGTTACTGTCTTGCCCTGCAGAGGAAACATTTACAGGATCCAAAATTAAAGGCAAAGAGATGGAATTGTTTCTAAAACCTGGAAGTCGTGTGGAAGGTACAAGGTAGCTAATCCGTAACAGAGGGACAGTCACGACTTTTAGCTGTAAAATAGGAGCAATGTCTTCTATGATTGGATACCACAGCAATTTGCAAGGGGAACGATAAATGAGATGACCCTGTACACAGGGTTTAAAGTGAGGGGGAACGGGATCGAACTGAGTTCTGCCATCTGTAATTGTGAGGTGGTACTAGTTCTAGCTCCACCCTGGCCCTGCACAGCAATTCTTAGAAAAAAGCATTAAAGTTTGCAGGGGTGCCAAAAACTCTACCTCTGCCTAATGGGGGGAGGGGAGTGACGGAAATTAGGGGGCAGTAGGAAATGTAGGCCACGTAGTGTTTTCCTAAATCTACTGAGAATCAATGTAATGTGACTTAGGGGCCGATTCAGACTCACTCGTTGAGGGACACATTTCGGCCTCTCCCCCCATGTTTAGGGTTTGCGTTGGGCGTCCCCATAAAAACGATGGGCGTGCCCCTGGGAATACAGGTTTGGCGTTGTCAGCTCAGGGTGAATGGCTGAAGTTACATGACATCCATGCCTGCCCCGTAATCGGCGATTAGCGGCAGAAATAACATTCATTTTAAACTGTCTTTTATTCGAATGATTTCTCTCCACTTTTATCCCCATTTACCAAGATCAGATGCGTATGAATACATGTATTCGTACCCATTAGATGAGAAGTACAGCCAGTAAATTAGCTTTTGTTATGTTGGTGTGCTCATTTCCTATCATTCACAGGGGTGAATTCGGCCGGTAATTCAGCCAAAAATCCTCATTTTCCAGATGTATTTGGCAGAAGCCTGCATGTATCACTCAGATCCCTACAGGCTTCTCTGTGTAAATAAATAAATGGCCTGCTGGTTGTTGTAGTTCCACAACCTAACCAATACCTATATAAAACACACAGACACTAATAAAGTATAACATTAATACATCCTACATTGACATATACATAGTAACCTATAGGTTACTGGCTCCCAATTCCTTTCCGAGTTCTCTTTAAACTCCTCATCACCACCTACAAGGCTCTCTCCTCCTCCACCGCTCCTTACCTCTCTTCACTGATCTCTATCCACCCGCCCTACCGTCCTCTTCGCTCCGCCCGCCGCCTGATCTCTCACCTAATCACCTCCTCCCACTCCTGTGTCCAAGACTTCTCTCGCGCTGCCCCCCCTGCACTGGAACAACCTTCCGCCACCCATCAGGCTTTCTGATTCCCTTACCTCCTTCAAGCGCCCCCTCAAAACCCACTTCTTCCGACTAGCCTATCCCTCCTCCTCTTAACTTCTTTAGCTCCTCCTATCCTGCCTACCCTACCCCTCCATCCGTTCCTACTTATCCTATTGTTTTTCGTTCGTCCACCCACCTCCTTTTAGTCTGTTAAGTCTTATGAGTACGGCCCTCCTTCCTCACGTACTCACCCTACCTCTTTACCTCACCAGCGCTCCTGCTCTGTTCTTCCCTTCCTCTACTTCATCTTCAGTCTCCTCAACAATTTTGACACCTACTTCAGAACTGATGCTGATTTTAGTTCTACCAGCTATACCCCTATTTATGCCTCATTCAGATCACATCGGTCCTGCGTGCATTCGCATGCAGTACCGATGTAGCGCATCGGCGCATGCGCAGGCGGGTAACTGCGCATGTGCAGGCGTATGGTGCTTGCACCCACGGCGACCTTTCGGTTTGGTTCGCCGGGTGCACGCACCCATGGCGGCGTGGGAGGAGATGGGCGGGGGGCGCCAGGCTGCCCAATTACCATATGGGAACACCCAGCGTTCCATGGGCGTTCCCATGAGAACGGTGGGCATTCTCATGGTAATGAGGCAGTGACGCAGGTGTGGGGGGCGGGTAGCTGACATCACCGGATGTCAGCTGCCCGCCCATATCTGCGCCAGCGTGCACGCAAATGTACGCAACTATAAAGTCACTTTTATAGGCGTGCACGCTAAACATCATTCGATGGTCGGTGACCATCGAAAGATGTGGGCGGTTACCCGAGCCATGCGAATGGATGTTTATGCAAAACATCCATTCGCAGCTGTTCGGGCAAAGCCGCACTTTGAGGGGGCGGCGGGGGGGGGGGGGGGGGGGGGGCGGTCGTTCGCCGGGCGGGGTTTGGTGGACTCGCAAGGCTGCGAATTCGCAGCCTTGCGAATCAACCAGAATAACCCCCCATGTACTTTACCTTGTCATATTTTTTTTTTTGCTATGTATGGCGCTGCGGAAACTTTGTGGCGCCTTATAAATAAACAAACTACTACTACTATAGGGTCCCCTGTAGGCCTGCCCTCTTCTCCAGTATAAATCCATAGGGGTACCTGTGAAAATAAATTATACTCAACATTCCATCCGGCAGAGAGATAACATCCTCTTTGGTACATTTAGGCATCCACAATAGGGAAGCCAATCCCGGAGCATTTTTTCAATCCCGGATTTCGGGATTGAAAAATGCCCAATCCCGGGATTCCCGGGATCCCGGGATTGGCTTCCATAATTAAAAAACGCACCCTGGCCGCCCCGCATATTTACTTACATGTGGGGTGGGGTGCGGTGCGGCCGGGTGTGTGGGTGGGCAGCCGGCCAGGTGTCTGTGGAGCCGGGCAGCCGGGTGGGATGGCGGGCATCAGGGGAGCCGGCGGGTGGATGGGCAGGAAGCCGGCGGGTGGATGGGCGGGGAGCCGGCCAGGTGGATGGGCGGGGAGCCGGCCTGGAGGGTGGGTGGATGGGCGGGTAGCAGCTAGCGGGGCGCGCAGCGAGCCGGGAGTGGGGGGGGGGGGCTTCTGGGGAGCCAGCCGGGTTGGTGGGCGGGGGCGAACGCATGCTGCACAGAGCCACACTGGCTCTGTGCAGCTGCTTGGCCTGCGCAGCGTGACCTCTGTACTCGTCACGCTGCGCAGGGATGCACTGCCGGGGAAGGGAGAAGCCGGGCAGCGTCTGAGCACACGCTCAGACGCTGGCCGGCATTAGACTGCGCATGTGCAGTCTAATCCCGAAATCCCGGGATTGGAAACTCCAATCCCGGGATTGAAATCCCGGCGTTTTAGGGGCCAAATCCCGGGATCCCGCCGATCCTGATCCCGGGATTGGCCACCCTAATCCACAATTGTAAAAAAAATAAACCGAGTACCCTGTACTGAGGAGCCGCAAGTGTGTTGACACTTCCAGCTTCTCTCTGAGAATGAGGGATACCCTGGTGATGTCATTCACTGGGTCCTCCCCCAGCAAATCAGGAGCGTGCTCCGATGGAGCTCTGAGCCTGATTGGCTCTGCATGGCTCCATAGACGCAGCTGTTAAAAATTTTACACCTTTAATTTGTACACTTTTTAGCCCCCACGGGGTGACATTAACAGCCCTGGGCTTTAGCCCGGGCCAGGTTCTCCTGGCTGGTCAGCCCCAGCCCAGGCTGACCAGCTGGGGTGATCAGGTTTTGGCCGGGGGACCTTATGTAAAAAGTGTCCCCCAGCTGTAGCATGACACCACTGGCTGTTTGAGCCCAGTGCTGCATGCCGAAATATGGGGGACCCCTTTAATTTTTGTCCCCCGTATTTTGGGAAACAGGACTGGGCCAAGAGACTGGTGTTGGTTATAGAAATACAGGGGGACCTCAGCTTTTCTGCCCATGTATTTCTGCAACCTGGACCGGAACTGCACACCATTTTTGTTTAATTACTTAAAAAAAAAAATCATACTGCAAAGCATCGCACGGATCTGACTGATTCGTGCGATGCTGCCACATCGTACGTATTTGGCGATGGTAAGTTCGGCAGCCAAATACGAATTTGTACATGAACCAACAATATTTTGGCAAAGCCTGATTTCCAGCACAGTGCCATATAAATAATAATAATAATAATAATAATAATAATGGCACTGTCTCATTGCTCAGGTCCTTGGACAGAGAAAGGATAGTCCAGCCACACTTATACATGCCAGTCTGATCAGCGTGTTCTTTTGTTCTCGCTATTTTTAGAATGTTTACATGTTTAAAATGATTAACAATTTTTATTGCTCTTTTTCATAGTCAGCATTATTCCACTAAATATGTTTTTCTACTGCTTTTTGGTTACTTCCCAAGCTAGTAACCTTCTTTTATGTTTTCCCCATCTCCTCTCACTGTGTCCCATCGTCTGCCAGACTGATAGGAGGGAACAAGATGATAGGATATGTCCCTAGTGTCTATTTTAGCTGCCATTTCTACTAAATTAGAAGTGAGACCTAGAAAAAAAACACATTCTTATCCCCCCCCCCCATACCCCCCACACCGATCGCTTCCCATCTATACAGCTCCCAAGTGCTGACTAGGGAATTTGCCCATTTACGCTTGTTATTTGCATGATAAAAGCAGTTGTAGACAGAAGAGGTTTCCTTATGCTTTTCACACAGCTTGTATCATAACTCTGATCTCTCGCTAAACAACAGAGTAATGCCTCGTACACATGGGCCTTATTCAGATATGATCGCAGTACAAATTTGTTCTGAAAATGGGCAAAACCATTGGCACTGCAGGTAGGGGAGGTGTAACATATATAGAGAGAGTTAGATTTGTGTGAGCTATTTTGTTTCTGTGCAGGGTAAATACTGGCTGCATTATTTTTACAGTGCAATTTAGAATTCAGTTTCAACACACCCCACCCAAATATAACTCTCTCTGCACATGTTATATCTGCCCCACCTGCAGTGCACATGGTTTTGCTCATTTTGAGAACAAATTTGTACTGCGATTAGATCTGAATAAGGGACATGGTTTCATTTGGTCTATTTTTCTATTCGATTTTGTTACAAGTTACATCTGCCTCACCTGCAGTGCACATGGTTTGGTCCATTTGAATTTGCCTTTTGCGAGTGAACCAGAATAAGGGTCTTTGTGTACAGGCCTGGCCACTTTTTGGGCCCCTGCAAAACCCATTAATATGCTGGGGCAGGTTATGGTTGGCCGGCAAAGGGATGGGGTTAGGTTTTGGCTGGGGGGGGGGGGGGGGGGTTAAGACTAGACAGTAGGGAGGGAGGGAGGGATAGGCAATTAGAAGGGAGGGGTGGGTGGGTGTTAGGCTGCAGGGTGGGGTGGTGTTAAGTTTGGGCAGCAGGGTACAGGTATTAGGAGGGCAGGGGCTTGATTTTGCGATGCTTTAAATAGCGGCTCCCGCACCCGCCATCTTTACTCCAGTCTAGGAGCGTGTTGGGAGAGGGTGCTGCTGCTGGGTGCAGGTGCTTGGTGCTGCTGCTGGGGCTTGATCACTGGGGCTGTCTCTCTCAGTGCTGCTGCTGTGTACTCTGTCCTCTCTGCTTAGGGTGGGATCACCCTAGCAAGGAGGACAGCTGTGTTAAAAAAAGTGATATTATTCTGCTGTGTGTGTACTACTGTCTCCTCTGTGCTGGGGCCTACCTCTGGTGATGTACATATATATAGTCCACTGGTGCTGCAAGTGCCAGCACTGCATAGAGGCTGCCAGTAACACAACCTCCAGTCCCTACCTACCTATATTTTTTTTTACTCAGTCCACTGGTGCCACTGCCAGTGCTACTGCCTACCTAGGCTATTATATTTAATTAATAATAGTATACCTGCAGTGCTGTAATAAATTCCAGGCTGCTGGTGCCCTGCCAACCAGTACCTACTGTAATATAATTATCATTCTGCTGGTGCCTAGTATTGCTGTATCTACCTGTCTGATGCCTAGTATTTATTTATTTATTTATTTACAGTTTCTTATATAGCGCAGCAGATTCCGTTGCGCTTTACAATAGTACTGCTATATCTACCTGTCTGGTGCCTAGTACTGCTGTATCTACCTGTCTGGTGCCTAGTACTGCCATATCTACCTGTCTGGTGCCTAGTACTGCTGTATCTACCGTCTGGTGCCCACTGCCTAGTACTGCCGTATCTACCTGTCTGGTGGCTAGTACTGCCGTATCTACCTGTGTGGTGCCTAGTACTGCCGTATCTACCGTCTGGTGCCTAGTACTGCCGTATCTACCTGTGTGGTGCCTGGTACTGCTGAATCTACCTGTCTGGTGCCTAGTACTGTCGTATCTACCGTCTGGTGCCCACTGCCTCGTACTGACGTATCTACCTGTCTGGTGCCTAGTATTGCCGTATCTACCTGTCTGGTGCCTAGTACTGCCATATCTACCTGTATGGTGCCTAGTACTGCCGTATCTACATGTCTGGTGCCTAGTACTGCCATATCTACCTGTCTGGTGCCTAGTACTGCTGTATCTACCTGTCTGGTGCCTAGTACTGCTGTATCTACCTGTCTGGTGCCTAGTACTACTGTATCTACCTGTCTGGTGCCTAGTATTGCCGTATCTACCTGTCTGGTGCCTAGTAATGCCATATCTACCTGTGTGGTGCCTAGTACTGCCGTATCTACCTGTCTGGTGCCTAGAACTGCCGTATCTACCATCTGGTGCCCACTCCTCAGTACTGCTGTATCTACCTGTCTGGTGCCCAGTACTGCCGTATCTACCTGTCTGGTGCCTAGTACTGCCGTATCATCCTGTCTTGTGCCTAGTACTGCCGTATCTACCGTCTGGTGCCTAGTAGTGCCGTATCTACCTGTCTTGTGCCTGGTACTGCCGTATCTACCTGTCTTGTGCCTAGTACTGCCGTATCTACTGTCTGGTGCCCACTGCCTAGTAATGCCGTATCTACCTGTCCGGTGCCTTGTACTGCCATATCTACCTGTCTGGTGCCTAGTAATGCCGGATCTCATTCTCTCTCTCTATATATATATATACTACCTGTCTGCTGGTGCCTAGTAGTGCCGTATCTACCTGTCTGGTGCCTAGTACTGCCGTATCTGCCGTCTGCCGTCTGGTGCCTAGTACTGCCGTATCTCATTCTCTCTCTCTCTCTCTCTCTCTCTATATATATATATATATATATATATATATATATATATATATACTACCTGTCTGCTGGTGCCTAGTACTGCCGTATTTACCTGTCTGGTGCCTAGTACTGCCGTATCTACCTGTCTGGTGCCTAGTACTGCCGTATCTATGGCTGCAGTGCCTTACATGAGCCACGTGTTTGTGCCGTACACTTGTGTGGCTTAGCATAGTTATCCAGCTACCTCGATGCAACCTTTTGCCCTAAAAACAATATTGTGAGGTGTTCAGAATAGACTGGAAATTAGTAAAAATGAATGTTATTGAGGTTTATAATAGCGTAGGAGCAAAAAAAAAAAAAAACCCCAAATTCTGCGATTTTAGCAGTTTTTATGCATTAAAAAAAATAAAAAATCAGAACCCAAAAGCAAAAACCCAAAACGTTTAGGGGGTGTTTTGTCAAAACCCATTAGAACCCAAAACCTGAAGGTAATTAGAACTTAAAACCCAAAACGCGAAAAGTGGCCGGTGCACATCCCTAATTGGTATTATGAACGCTGGTATTCCAATAGTCGGTCATCCGTATGTAACCCAATGAGAAAAGTAGATTTCCCTGTCCTGGCAAGGGCATGCCCATTGCGACTTCAGCAGGTAGTTGCCTCTTTCAGCACATTGGTTCTGAATGATCCAACAAGATGTGTCACACGATATTCAACTCTCAGGACAGCCTATGATAGCAGTTCATTTACATAATGTAGGAAGTGTTAGACAGAAAAGATTACACTGTTTTATAACTGATGTACACAATAAATATTTGTGAGCTAATAACTATTGGTGCAGCTGTTGGGATAGCAGGTATGGGGCTTGCTTATGTACGTAGCTGCCAGTAATGATGTCCTATGGCCATTTTTTTGCATTGGCACACATAGGCAAACGCATGGGGTTTCCGGTTGCCTGGAAACCCCCCTCCTCTTGGCAAGTGGCTAAAACTATGACAACAATACCAATATTATGCAGTATAAGGGGCAGAGGAGATGCCCAGTGGTAGCAGCTTCTAACAAGTTCCCTGTGTGTGTGTGTGGATTTGAGTTCTCCATCAAGAGACAGGAGCCTTACCATGAGGTGGGAGAATGTGAGCTTATAAAGTGCAGTACTAGTTCCATTATGTATGTTTGTGTGTGTGTGTGTGTGTGTGTGTGTGTGTGTATGTGTGTATTATAATAATGGTATATTTAACCTTTTCTTGACCACTTATTTATATTATTTAAATGTTTGATACAGCCAATACTATAGGTCATCTATAGTGTTAGATATTAATACTGTATTCCATACATTATCCAGTGTATAAAAAGACCAGTGTGTACATTAATGTCCGGGGATCGTTACTTGGTTCTTCTACCCAGACTACCGCATTGCTCTAATGTTGCACAGAGTGCGAGATTGTGGACTGAATTTAGAAACCCCCTGTAGAAATCCTGTGTTTGCCACTGGCACATAAACTGGTAAAATGGGACAGTATTGGATTTAGACATTTAGCCTAGCACTGTTATAGGGTATGGGTCACAGGGGCAACACTAATAAGGTCAACAGTCAATAGGTCGGCCACTATTGGTCAACAGGCCATCGGTTGACACATGAAAAAGGTCGACATACTGTATGTCGACATGGTCAAAAGGTTGACACAAACAATAGGTTGACATGGAAAAGGTCGACATGAGTTTTTCATGTTTATTTGTGTCTATGTAGAGATAGGTCGACATTTACACTGTATGAGATTAACCGCTTCGCTCACCATGCTTCGGGCACACTATTATAATCCAACTCTATGACCACTCGGAGGGTCAAAAATAATAATAAATCACCATCTTTAAAATAAATGATACAGTAGACTTTTGGATTATATTGTCTGTAGGCAGTCGTAGACAGGAAGCCAAAGTAGCGCCATTACTATGACATAGCGCATATAGTAATTATACCTCTCTCATCTTCTGTTCACAGGAAGGAGATTATTTGCAAACAGCAAATAAAGGACAATAGATTGCACCAAAGGGCATGGGTTTGGAGAGCAGTCATAGGAGCAGGGATAGTAGCAGTATGTACATCAGAACCAGGCCCAACGATGCTGCAGTGGACATATATTGGTTACACCCTCCACGTTCAGAGCATCCCTGAATGTTGGTCAGAAGTAAGGAGATGCACTTGCAGGCTCAGAAACACCCCAAAATGGTCATAATATGCCTGCGTTTGAGTCATCATCTCCTGTTACCATCCACAAATGCTCCCTGTCTGTCAATTAAACTGCATTAAAGTCATCTCTATTACCGCCAAGACACCAATCCATCATGGCCCATGTGCAGTGTGAAGTAGGAAAAAAAAAAGCTCATATCTGCAAACATCAGCATTGCGTCCTCCTCTGTATGTGACCCACATTACTAACCGGTGCCAACCTCAACACAGGGCCTGATTCAGAGGCCAATGTTTGTGCAGTTGAGTAATGTTTTTTGCACTGCACATGTGTCTGAGTCAAACTGCATATGTGCTGCAATGAATTACAGATCATAGTCGCAGTACAGCTTTGGAAGTAGGTGGCAGTAATTGAGTCAGTGCATGTTTGTGACTCCTGTTGGAGAAAGTGCGCTATAGAAATAAAATGTACTTACAGTACATTATTGGAGGTAATAGGAAATTCTATACAGTTACAGTGGCCCTGGATAGACATTTTAAGCAACAGTTGCTCCCAACTTCGATGGTATGACCAATGCTGACCAGGACGGATTAGAGACTCTGGAGATGGTGGTCAATACCATTGCATATAGAGGAATAACTGTGACAGGATTTACATATACCTCTGAATTAGGCCCACAGACTAATTGACTCAGAACTGCAATATGTCAGCATTGATTGTGCCCTATTAACGGTAGCAATTTTACAGGTAAAATATCCCTGGCGCTATACCCTCCTCTCTGGCGCACTACCCTTACCCCGTCACCTGCTTCTACCTGCTGCGTCTCATCTATAATATGATTCATTACAAGGCCTGGCATAAAAAATTGGTTGTGCAAATCATTAATTAAAAAAAACAGAATTTATATTTGTGTTGTGTGAAAGTGGAGGAATTAATACATTTTGAAAGCTTAGGGGCCAATTCTGGTTCATTCTTATTGAGACAAATTTGGCCCCTGCCCCGATGGTCGGGGTTTGCACGCGAACGGCCTTGGCAATTTTTGCTTTTAGTACTAGATTGCATTGTATCTAGTACAAAATGCACGGTGCTGTAGTACATGGTATGCCGTTTTTACTAGATACAGAAGGGGCAGGCTTCTTCTTTGCTGGCCAATCGCCAGAACATCAGCACTGGCGATCCGCCAGCAGCCTCGCTAACCATCTAACTGAGATGCGCGTGCGTCTCACGCGCGTCTCAATCTGCATCGGGAACCCTGTCCGTCTCCGCCTCAGGGAGATGGACAGGGTTAGGGGGGGTGCGGGCAGGCGGCGGTGAGCCGGGGGAGTGGCTGGAAGCTCCGTTCGCCTCTCGTGCGCGCGCGTCCCCTTCTCGCAATGCAGATGGCGCTGGTGGGGGATGGCGGCTGGCATTGCCATCGCCATCCCCTGCCAAGATGGGACCTGCCCCATCTGTACAATGCAATCTAGTACTAAAAGCTCAGAGTTTATCGCACGTGTATTTAGAAATGAAACATTTCAACGGGATGGTATCAGCATACTGACAGTCGGAATCCCAATAATATGATTCTCAGCAGGGTAAACCTGACTCACAATGCCAATGGAACCCAGTAAGCATCCTTACTTTATCCCTACATCTAACCAGAACCAACCCCTCCCATAGCCTAATCCTAACTCCTAACCATCCCCTCCTGCAGCCTAACCCTAATCTCCCCCAGCAAACTATTTCTGCTCGGATTTATGTTGTATGTACTCTATCAGGATCCTTTTCCCTTCCCAATTTAAGCATCTACATTGGAACACACCTGACAAACCCTATTATTTCTGAGATTTAAGACACCAGTTCTTTATCACAATTGTATTTCTGCTGCAATCCTATAGATTGTAAACTTGCAAGCGGGGCCCTCCTATCTCTATGTCGGTTTGTTCCTACCCAGTTTGTTTTATCACTGTTGTTTCCAATTGTAAAGCGCAACAGAATATGCTGCGCTATATAAGAAATTGTATATAAATAAAAAAAGAATGCTGTAATTTCATCTGTGTCTTTACAATACATTTACTGGCAAGCTGCTCAATCAGATTGTGATGTCACTCAGGTGCTAAATGGGAGGGGTAATTCTGGGTAGGAAAAAAACATTTTGTATCCCAATGGCACACTGAGTGAGAAATATTTACAATACAGTCTGACAAGAGTTAGTGATACTCCTCAAATTGATAACATACTGTAGATGATTCTGCTAATACAAATGCATTTAAAACATGTGTCATTAATATAAGTATTCTCTCATCTTTAAAACTGAAATGGGCACAAAATTAATTCCCACTTAAACTTTTACCTTTTTCATGTGTATTTGTGTGTGCTGTATATAAATATATCAAGTAGAAAACTAAGTGCCCCAGATTGACAGGCTGATGCCCCTAAGGAATTGTGATCTTTGCGCAAACCCTTTTTTAATAGACTTACACCTCATTTGGCCTTAAAAGCCTATTGAAGAGTTCCCTTAAGACTGGACCAATGCCTCCATCGGAGGCCACTGCTGCCTGCCTGACCATTTTTCTGTCTCTCTCTCTAACCAGCTGGGCTTAGAACAAGTTGATTAGACCCTGCTGGGGAAACATAATGAGATTTTAAGAGACAGATGCAGTTAAATACAGGGAGAATCGGGGTCCCTCCCTTTACTGACCTCAGCTGGGCTTTTCATTGTAGGGACAATAAAAACCACAAAAAAATAAAAAAAATCCAAACAATCTGATCTCCAGAGTGTTCGACTTCATTTTAATAAATTGTTTTTTAAATGATTTCAGTGACCAGTGCCCGCCGGCTTTTTTCACTTGATGGATGATGCCATGGTTTCGTACCTGAAATTATGCTAGTAACTGGGTTTTATTATTGATTCAATTCCCAAGAAAATGGATGATACAGAAACATGTGTTTAAAACCTTCTAACAGTGTCTAAGCCCTCTGGCAGAAAATTGATTAATGTATATACTTTTTAATGAATTTTCTGCTGTACATCATCATAAGCTGTATTAGTTCTTAGGTCGTGTTGTATACCACGGTGAAAGGTTTACCTTTGTGAAAATGGTAACGCTATATATAGGAATACTGGCTGAAACAAGGTAACTTTGCAGCAACATGAGGTAATTCGAAATGAAAGAAAGATATACGGACAACAAATAAGCAATGGTAAAACTGTCTGTATCGATGATAGCTGGATAAGTAAAAGGAAATGGTTTACTGTATTCAATTGTTAAAAGTAAATAGTATGCAACATTAAACCTGTGAGTGCCAACATCTCTATGGGCCTTATTTTGGTTCACTCTTTCTGACAAAATCCTTCTTAGATGGACAAAACCATGTGCACTGCAGGTGGAGCATATGCAAAATGTGCAGAGAGAGTTAGATTTGGGTGGGGTTTTACTTCAAAGTGAGATCTATATTGAAGTGTAAAAATAAAGCAGCCAGTATTTTCCATGCACAGAAACAAAATTACTCACCCAAATCTAATTCTCTCTGCACATGTTACATCTGCCCCCCTGCAGTGCACATGGTTTTGTCCATCTAAGAAGGATTTTGTCAGAAAGAGTGAACCAAAATAAGGCCCTATGAGAGATGTGCAAAATATCAGCTAAAAATGCCAGCATCGCTCACATTTGTTATATAAATTCAAATACAAAATGTTGTGTAAAAAAAAAAGATTATATTTCCCATATAAGGGTTACATTTAAATTTCTGCCTATAGTTAGATTAGAGACAATTTTATTTAATATGTGTTTATAGCTTTGTATCATACTTCTTTTTATTTAAACAGGTAGAATGTAAGAAGATAGCTCAACTATGGACATGTTTGGTAAATACCTCACCAGTTTCTCCGGCGCTTAGGGGGTAATTACTAAAAGATGTAACATTCGACAGCCTGGCAGATTCGCGTTCACCTCCACCTTTTCCAATCAGGTGTGAAACAATATAAATAAAGTGTTTTTTTTACCTCACACCTGATTAGACAGGAAGAAGGTGAACTCGGATTTGCCAAGCAGAAATGATGCCCTAGTAAATCACACCCCTAGATTGGATGTAAGACAGTGGGTGAATCAGCCAGAGCAGTTAGTATTTATTGTACATACTGTGGCATTTTTTGCTGACATTCCTTAAATTAGTTTTCATGTTGTAACAGACATTATTCAGTAGCAGATTTGAGCCCATTAAAATAAATAATTGCAGGAAATATAATTAGAATGATAGCGGTACGTACACTATTTCTGCCATATGACATTTGTACAGATTAAATATTAACTGTCTAATGCATAGCTAGAACCTATAAAAAGGTTCCCGGCATTGAAAATCTCGGGCTTTTCACAAACGAAACATTCAGCATTTTGCATAAAGTCATTCAGCAAGATTTAGATAATTTATGTTTTGTTCTTTAGATGTCCACAGTCCAATGTCTTCAGCAAAATATTTTCTGCTTCTCACTAACAACCTTTTTATATGGCACCGTAATAAAATGTGGCTAGATCAATCCATTTATCCTTTTAATTCTCTCATCTGAAGTGATGACTACTGTACATTATTGAAGGAGATATTTAAGTCAGTTTATGATTTCCTCTCCAGCAGCTACAACGTGACGCTGTGTACAGTGCAGACACATTCATTGACTGGATGAGCTTCAAACAAAATTGTCCAATTTAAGGCAACTGCATAATTAGGCGCTCCAGCAACACTATTTAGATATACACTATTTGTTAGTGAGTAACTTGCTTTGAGATTTGTTAGTGAAGTGTGTGAAGAAGGCCAGGCTATAGACAACAAGTACAGAAAGCGGCACAGTGGCTAAGGAACCGCGGCATGGTTGGCTGGGCTTTAAAATACAACAAACATCTGACCCCTGTCTGAACCACCAATGTTTTACTCAATTTGTAAAGCAAGGATGAGCAACCTTTGGCACTGAGGATGTTGCTGAACTACGTCTCACTTGCTACTCAAGCAACCTTTACATATGGTTGTTTTGAAGCCTTGGGCATCATGGGAGATGTAGTTCAGCCGCAGCTGCAGAAGCAGCTCCTTCTGTTTTTGTGTGTAGAAAAGTGTATAATAAATATGAAGTTGCATTTGACATAATTCTGTCCATTTACAGAGTAAGTGTAACATGCATCCCCTGATGCATGATGCTGCTGATAGTTTACTGAATAATTGTCAGCCCTGAGATAATTGACTGTGAGCGGCAGTTTATTCCCTGAGCAATGAGCAAAGTAGAATAGGCAGTTGCTATAGAAATCCATTTCTACTTTTGTTTCCTGCCCAATGCTTATGGCTCCAAAAAGAGGTAGCAACAGGCAGCTCTGGAGCAGGGCGATTGATTCCATTGTGCTAGCCATTCCCCACTGAACATAGAACATCATGAATTCACACTGAGGGGATTGGGCCGACAGCACCAGGGAGAACACTGCCCGGGCTGTCCATAGGATGCTCTGTGTGGCTCTGCAGGCCACATTGCGTGTGCTAGCAGCGTGCTTCAGCAAGACCACAGTTCTACTTGTACTTTGCCTAGAACAGCCAATTGCAGGTGATGTGGGTCAGCTACAGTACCGCCCCCAGGGCCCTGCTTGCTTGTTGGTAGCGCTCAGTACTATTTTTCTGGAAAAATAGGTTCAGGAACTCCAGGTCTGGGGGTGGATGAATTAAATAAAAAAAAAAACATATATAATAGAGAGAGGGAGGGAGAGATAGATGAATATATTGTATTTAGAAACAAAGGCACTCACAGGTGATTTTAAAATAAAACTTATCTTATGAAAAGTACATTTTCACTTCCTGATAATGTCATATTTAATTAGAGGTTCAGGAACTGAGTTCCTGCTGGTTCCTGCTGAAAAATAGCACTGGTAGCACTGCTCCCACATCCCTAGTTACACAGTGTTGCATATTATATTGCAGTAAAAAAAATAAAGCCCTGTGTTACTCGGTTTAGGGTTATATAATTAAAGCAGATCAATTCTGTTTTATTTTTTGCTTTTGATTACAGTCATCCTGAAAATCCCTTATTTAATGGTTTAAAGATAGAATTAGTTTTATTTGAGAATGACCGACAGGTTTAATGAAACAATTTGTTGAAGAATTTCCATTACAGTTTATATTGTGCTTTTTAACTTTGGGAACTTTTCAGGAAAATTGGAACAGAATGGCTGATAGAACTGACCTTTTGTAAGCTATTAAAGCTGTTTTCCACATTTCCAGATCTGTGTTTTACAATTACTTAATGTCTAAATATCAAATAGGTGTTCATAAACTGTTCTGTGATCTTGTGTTACAATTACACATTTAAATCAAACACCCCAACATTCTATACAATAATAGCAGATTCAGTTTGCGTATATGTATATATAATGTGATGATTGGAAGAAAAAGTTAATTAGGGTCAAATTCTCCACATTATCCTATTGTTGGTTGTTGATGCAAGAAAAGAGCCTCACAAACCCTCTATTGATGTCACTGTCAATGGGGTATATAATGCGGCAGGAGGGTGCGGGTGACGGCGGACAGGAAGACGGTGCCATGTAATCTGCTGCTGCTCACCTACATGCACTCCAACCCTCCTCCCAGACGAATACCTGCACTACCATGTGAGCGAATATGTTTGCTTACACAGCCACTCGCATGCGTTCGCACAGAGGAAAAATAATTTGATGGTCACCATCGAATTGTTTTTCCTACCACAGTAGTTAAAAGTAAGTCTATACTTACTTTTATCATGGATGGAGATGGCCGAGATGGGGGCGGGTGCTGATGTCATGAGACATCAGTCACCCACCCCATGCAGACATGGACATGCCAGCGTTTCCAAGGGCGTACCCACCGTTTTTGTGGGCACAGCCAAATATCACGCTGGGCGGACCCCAGTGACCACCTCCTGCCCGCCCCCTGTCTGCCTATCATTGAGCAAATTCCCCAGTGAGTGTGAAACTCGCCAAAGTCCATCGCGCAAGCGCAAACCCCACCATCGTCCGGGGGAGCGCATTCAGACCTCACCGAGCAGATCTGAATCACCCCAAAAAATCATGGTTATAAGAAACTTTACATTAAAAAAGGTTTATGAAAAGTTTTCCCACTAGCACAACCTCTCTTGAGGCCAGATCTCAAATTAATACTGGGAAATAACCTGTTATGTGTTACAGATGAAACAGCCTTTCTTCAAGACTAAAGTCATGTCAATATATTGTAGGTGATGGCTCCAGCCACAGGGTTACGCTCTTCAGTTCACCTCTTTCAAAGGCATTCTGGTAGTATGCGGACAACTCCTTTGCTTCCCTATACCTCAGCTGTATTGTGTACTGTGAATTGTGGCGCTACATTAGTTGTTACTTGTGCTCTATTCTAGTTTTTTCGTTATTGTAATGTTTAGTTCTGTGTACCCTGTATTGTTCTACTGTGTGCCATAGGTACAGGCTGCAAACAACTTGGGGCAGCTTATAAATAAAATGTAATATAATCAGTAGAGATGTGCGGGCTCGGATTTCAGAGATCCAAGCCCCCACGGACGTCATCATTCAGAGCCCGATTCCGAGCAGCGCTCGGAGATTCCCGCCTGACTCGGTCCGTCCGCGTGATTAGAACGTCATCTCCCGGCGTCGGATTTCGCGAGGCTTTATAAGCAGCTGCCGCGCCCCCGCCATCTTCACTCCAGTCAAGTAGTGGGTTGGGAGAGGGTGTGTTGGTGCTGCTGCTGGGGCTTAAACTTGAGCTTTACCTTGAGCTTTTGCAATCGCTGGTGCTGTCTCTCAGTGCTGCTGTGTAGTCTAACTGTGTACTTGTAGTACTACTGTCTCCTCTGTGCGGTCTACCTCTGGTGTGCTGCTGTGCTGTAATTAATTATTTTATTTGCTGGGGCTGTCTCCCTCAGTGCTGCTGTGTACTCTGTTCTCCTCTGCTTAGGAGAACAGTCTAACTGTGTACTTGTAGTACTACTGTCTCCTCTGTGCGGTCTACCTCTGGTGTGCTGTGCTGTAATTAATTATTTTATTTGCTGGGGCTGTCTCCCTCAATGCTGCTGTGTACTCTGTTCTCCTCTGCTTAGGAGAACAGTCTAACTGTGTACCTGCCTGTAGTACTACTGTCTCCTCTGTGCTGGGCCTACCTCTGGTGCTGTGCTGTGCCATTTATTATATATTAATAATTAATTAATTATATTAAATCATATATAGTCCACTGGTGCTGCCTGCACTGAATCTGCCAGTATTATTTAGTTACTCAGTCCACTGTTGCCACTGACAGTGCTACTGCCTACCTAGTGTACCTACCTAGTACATACTAGGCTGCTACAGGTAAATCTAATTTAATTCAAAAATAATACTTGTGCTGTGTGGGACTGTAAAAAATAATTACATGCTGCTGGTGCACTGACGTGTGCCACTGCCAAGCAGTACCTAATAATTAATTATTATAAATTCTGCTGGTGCACAATAGTAGTATTGCTGACGTATCTATCTACCTGTCTTGTGCCTAGTAGTACTGTCTTATCTACCTGTCTGGTGCCTAGTACTGCCATATCTCCCGTCTGGTCTGGGGCTCACTGCCTAATACTGGCTTACCTGTGTGGTCTGGGGCTCACTGCCTAATAAATACTGCCGTATATCTACCTGTGTGGTCTGGGGCTCACTGCCTAATAAATACTGCCGTATATCTACCTTTGTGGTCTGGGGCTCACTGCCTAATACTGCCGTACCTGTCTGGTCTGTGGCTCACTGCCTAATACTGCCGTATCTACCATCTGGTCTGGGGCTCACTGCCTAATAAATAAAATACTGCCGTATATCTACCTGTGTGGTCTGGGGCTGACTGCCTAATACTGCAGTATCTATTGTTTGGTCTGGGGCTCACTGCCAAATAAATAGTGACGTATATCTTATCTACCTGTGTGGTCTGGGGCTCACTGCCTAATAAATAAAATACTGCCGTATATCTACCTTTGTGGTCTGGGGCTCACTGCCTAATACTGCCATACCTGTGTGGTCTGGGGCTCACTGCCTAATAAATACTGCCGTATATCTACCTTTGTGGTCTGGGGCTCTCTGCCTAATACTGCCGTACCTGTCTGATCTGGGGCTCTCTGCCTAATACTGGCGTACCTATGTGGTCTGGGGCTCACTGCCTAATAAATACTGCCATATATCTACCTTTGTGGTCTGGGGCTCTCTGCCTAATACTGCTGTACCTGTCTGGTCTGGGGCTCACTGCCTAATACTGCTGTACCTGTCTGGTCTGTGGCTCACTGCCTAATACTGCCGTATCTACAGTCTGGTCTGGGGCTCACTGCCTAATAAATACTGCTGTATATCTACCTGTGTGGTCTGGGGCTCACTGCCTAATACTGCTGTCAGTGGCGTAACTACTGTAAGGCAGCCCCAGCTGCCGCTTGGGGGAGCAATCGGCAGCGGGGTCTGTGTGGGCGCTGGCACCCGTTCGACGCAGTGACATGCTGCTGCCTGCCGCTGCCTGAGCACCAGAGGCGAGTCAGCCGCAGCGCAGGTGCGGCCATGACAGAGATAACAAATCCCACCACTGATTCAATTGACTGTACACAGAGCCGGCTATTGGCTACTGTGTACAGGATGGGCGGGCGGATGGACGTGCTAGTATGGCCTGGGATGCGTCGGAGCCAAAGGAAGCAGCAGTGTCTATTGGTCTCTCTTCATCGATCCTGCTTCAGCTTTCCGTTATGCGTGTGACATCATCACGTCACACGCTGGGGAAACACGCTAGAGAGGAGCCCGGAGGGGGTGCCACAAACTTTTTGGCAGGGGGGAGCAAAATTTATAGTTACGCCACTGACTGCTGTATCTGTATAACTGCCTGCTGGTGCATACCCACTAACATATATTAATTGCACTAAAGTGGCGCTGTTCTGTGACATAACTCCGCTGCAGTGCCACTCTTACATGAGCCACGTGTTTGTGCCGCACACTTGTGTGGCTTAGCATAGTTATCCAGCTACCTCGGTGCAACCTTTTGCCCTAAAAACATTATTGTAAGGTGTGAGCTGTTCAGAATAGACTGGAAATTAGTGGAAATTAATGTTATTGAGGTTAATATAGCGTAGGAGCAAAAAAAACCCCCCAAATTCTGCGATTTTAGCAGTTTTTATGCTTTATTAACAAAAAAATCAGAACCCAAAACCCAAAAAATCCAAACACAAAACACTTAGGAGGTGTTTTGCCAAAACCCATTAGAACCCAAAACCTCAAGGTAATCAGAATCCAAAACCCAAAACCCAAAACCCGAAAAGTGGCCGGTACACATCTCTAATAATCAGAGGGTGCTGCTGAGTTCTATTGAGAATTTGTGGTAAACAATTATCCTCTTCTCCATCGCTGACCCCTAACTAGTACCAGTCAGTGAGTAAATACACTGGAGTAGTACAAGACATTCATCTGTCAGCACTTATACAAACCCTCCTGTTCCATACTATCCCATTATTCTATACACATTTTACATCACAACAACAACTTCCATTACAACAAAGCCTACATCTCATTTAAGATGGGTAAAAATACAATAAAGTTGCAAACATGTGGATGTGGTTCCAATGTGGAGTGAGCAATGGATGTAGCATGTGTCGTGTTTATGTTGTGAAGTGGAAGGTTTGTGCGTCCAGTGTGGATATTATCTTTGAGTGGGAGTACAAGGCAGATATTTGGACCTTTTTGTGTATTGCATAACTGTGCTCTGTTTCTAAAATGAGGGTTGTAACACAACTTGTGCTTTTCACTTTGTTGTCATTTATACAGATAGATAATAACAATTTCTCATGATATAACCCATCCATACACTAGTACCGGTAAGTTTTAACGACCAATCTGCTATGGTATAACATACCTTGCAATATGCCTAATGTTCATTTGTTCATTTGATGGATGAGAGTTATCAAACTTCAGAATGTATTTGGTGATCCTGCATCATCTACACCTTCTCAAGAAGACAAAAAGAGAAGTTGTCTATAGCAAGCAATCAGATTCTAACTATCATTTCATAGAATAGAATATAATAAAGAATCATTTGGTCTCAAATTACTTTAATGGCAACTTGTTTATTTGTCCTGTTAAGATTCAGATGGATCACCAAAGAAGTGACAGGACGTAGAGCTGCAGAAAATCCATTTATCATCAGTGAATATGGGCAGCGGACAAAGGGCCTTATTTTGGTTAATTCTTTCTGACAAAATCCTTCTTAGATGGACAAAACCATGTGCACTGCAGGTGGGGCAGATGTAACATGTGCAGAGAGAATTAGATTTGGGTGAGTCATTTTGTTTCTGTGCAGGGAAAATACTGACTGCTTTATTTTTACACTGCAATATAGATCTCACTTTGAAGTAAAACCCCACCCAAATCTAATTCTCTCTGCACAAGTAACACCTGCCCCACCTGCAGTGCACATGGTTTTGCCCATCTAAGAAGGATTTTGTCAGAAAGAATGAACCAAAATAAGGCCCAAAGTGACAGATGTATGAAGCAGTGAAGAGTGGAGAAGTGAGCCAGTGAAGAAGTTGCCCATGGCAACCAATCAGCTGCTACGTATAATTTTATAGACTACACATCAAATCTTATTGTTGCCATGGGCAACTTCTCCACTGGCCCAATTCTCTACTCTTTTCCGTGCATCATACATCTATTACTGACTTACAAAATTACCTCCAGATAACTGGTGTGACATTAATCCACGAGCAACATTACAGTCAGATGGCCATCATTCCAAGTTACCATTGGCCATGAAAGGATTTATAGGGCCGTTATTGCAAAGACATCTGGGTATGCCTAAGCTCCTAGGTAATGCTATAAATGGGTATGGATGGGAAGGTCTGCAGTATCTAATTAGACAATGAATAGATCAACATTCAAAAGGTCGATCTTGACAAAAAGTAGACATGCAAAATGCTAACCTTGGCAAAAGGTCAACACAAGCAAAAGTCCAACATGAAAAAAGGAAGACACCTGCCAACAAGGACCCCCAATTAGTGTAGAATGTACCCTCACTTCGCTCGCCATGCTTCAGGCATGAATCCTTGGTCCACTACCACTGCGCTTGGCACATATTAACGTTCCCAATCACAGTCCATGTGGATGTTAAAGTATAAAAAAAATTCCAAAAAAGTGAAAAACTCATGTCAACTTTTTTATTGTGTCGACCTTTTGCTGATGTCAACCTAGACACTGTACACCTATCGCCGGATACCCTATAAAGACCAATGCTGCAGTTTTTTCTAGATCAGGCTAGAAGTGCTTTGTATTTTCTCTTTAGAAGTTTACTGGATGAGAACCAATGCGGGATACACAGGAAAGGTCGGGGGACTCTCAAGGCAGGTGGTATTCTATTCTGTTCTGTTCTGTAATGGACAAAACCTGTAATATAGTCAAATTGGTTAAATCCCCAGTCTGGTCATACAGAGAGTAGGGGTGGCCTTCTGGTTCTCTGTTTGCCCCCCACTCCTGCCCAGCATGCCTATATCCAAGAAAGTTGGGGGTGTCAGGCCCTATGGGCAGTAACTGTGCTCAATGTGCTGTGCGCCCAAGCTCTCACTTAAGTGCTGTAGTTTAATGCTTCTTTGCCATCAAACCTTTGTTGGACATACATTTGGCCATTACTCAGTGCACATTGCACAAGAGTACCTATCTTATTTAAAGATTAACCACCCCTGCTGGAGGACTCCAATAATCAAGTCCTATAGATTTCTGTTGAAAAGGGAGAGTTGTGGGATAAGAGCGAATCACCTCTTCTACAGTACATGGGGGCCAGTGGTCAGTGCACTAAAAGCATACACCCCCTCTAGACCAGGCCACCGGGCAAGCCCATTTCATATATCAATAAATAAAACAACAACTACAAATCTTTTGATTCTAGCAGTCTGTTACAGCTATACATACTGTACTTGTACAGCTTCCCAGCAGTTAAAGGCTTCAGAAAGGAAAGCTACAGTACCCATGTATCTGTAACAGCAAGTGTCACATTTTATATACATACTCTAAGCATCAAATATATTCCACCCTCCCACAGGACTGTAGCTGCTTTGTGGTATTTGTGTGCTGTACGATGCCACCTTGTGACATTCATCATGATGTTCTACCACTAGGGACCAGAGGCATCATGATTGATTTTAAAAACTGCACTGCAGTGTGGAATCTAACATGGCGCCTGTGGTCCAAGAGCCCCAGACATAATGTGACTGACACATCACAATTAATAAGAAGCATGTTGGCTCCCAGGAATTTTCCGAAGAGCTGTATCAGAACATAGCCATCTCAGGGAAAGACATGGATTGGGCTTTTAAAATTAACGAAAACTTAAATATGCTATAAAAGGTATATTTAATGTTTTAACCCATATAAAATATACTTTGTGGCATTGGAAAGGCACTATCTCGTTCCCCGTTATATAGTTTTGTGTGGCAATGAAAGACCAAAGTCTAGATTTAAACTGATATATAATACATATAATTTCCTTTCAGCAACATATGAATTGTTATACATTATACTGTATAGGAGAATGGGGTTGCTGAAGCGGGTGTGGTATGGGACTCCGACAGTCGGTATCTCGACTGCCCGGAGTCAGACAGCATGGCGAGCGCAAAAAAGCCCCTTGCGGGCACGCTGCGCTCGCCACGCTGCGGGCACGGTGGCTCGCTATGCGAGCCACCTATTCTATTCTCCCTCTATGGGGGTCGTGGACCCCAATGAGGGAAAAAAGCGAGTGGCTGTCGGGCACCCGGCTGTCGGCCTTTGACAGTCGGGATCCCGACGTCGGGTAAACAACTGTTGGGATCCCGACTGTCGGGAACCCGTCCGGCACCCGCTGAAGCTTAGCAATGCTCTGCAGGCCTCTGGTGCAGCCCAGTGTCATAAATGACAAGTACAGTAAGAGTCTGTCATGTTGTACAATTTGCCATACATGGTACAATTGTTGGGTGCGTTGAGATGCACGCACCCGTCACACATCTCATCAAACAGCTCAAAAAGAAGGTGCTGCATTTTTGTACTAGATCTCATCTCATCTCATTGCATTGCAAAACCTATGCGATGAGATGTGATGCGATCTAGTTCAAATTGTATACAATAATTGTACAGTGTATGAGCACCTTTAGTATCTGTTGCTGCAGGTTTGGTATTTCCGGTAACTCTTGTATGTAACTGATGCACATTTAGGGCCAGATGCAACAAGCTTAAAAAAAATTATAAAGTGTAGAGTGATAACAACCAGGCAATAAGCCCCTATCTGGCATTTTTCAAACCCTGCCTGTAGCATGACAGTTGGGAACTGATTACGGGTATGGGTTGACAGAACTTAGGTCAACAATCATTAGGCTGACCACTGTAGGTCAACAGCATAATTTTTCATGTCTAATTTTTCCATGTTGACATAATGCAGGGTTGCCTACTCCTTGGCTGGGTGGGCGGCCGACGGATGATGCATGTGGGGGCATGGCCAACACGATCGCGTCCTGGTGGACATGCACCCTCCCGTGCAGGCATTGCACAGTGGGGGCGGGGCTACAAAGAAGCAAATCCCATTACTTGCTCCCACAGATCCCCCACTGCGGGTGTATGTGTCTCGTGAGAGGCTGCCCGGATTCTGGGAGACTTGCCTACCTTTCCAGGGGACCAGGAGGCAACCCTGACATAATGCTTGTGTCGACCTAATGACCATGTCAACCTAATGCATTTCAACCTATTTCATGTGTCGTCCTAGTGACTATAAAAATATACAACAAATTCAAAGTGCAATTATTTAATACTTTTACCTTGGTTCCCATACTTTCTTGAATCATGGTGCCCTAGAGTATCAGTAATTTTTCTTAGGCACCCTTGAGATTCATTTTTTTTCAAGAATTTAGAAACAAAAAATTGCACTAAGAAAATTGTGCCTACTACCTGTCACCTTAGGGTCAGTTATGTGGGATTCAGTATGAAATCCCAGCATTCAAAATACCGACACCGGAATCCCGACCGCCGAAATCCCGACAAAGGGGGGACGTGGATCGCCCCCCCCCCCTTGCGGGCTCGCTGCGCTCGCCACTTCCTTCAGAGTGACACGTGTGCAGTGCAATCATGACGTTTGTGAAGTCTGCCGATGTCACTATTGACTGTTGTTTCTCCTATTTTGTATTGCAATTAAAATTAATAGTAAACAAGTCTTTAAATGTAGCGTCTCCTAAACACAACGAAGACAGCCATTTTGGCTGCTGAACCAATGGTGATGACAATATAACACATCAGTTCACTAGGAGCTAGTAATATCACTGAGGCGCAATCAATGTCTCCTGAATTCAGTGTTAAGGCACTAGCCACTTGCAGAATGCCCCAACCCCATTGTAAAGAGCTAGCCATGCTGGGTGCACTGCTTGTTCTTCCCATAACACATATGGCCACACAGAGGATGCAATAGAAATTTTGAATATCAAGGTCATTGAGAGGCAAACAGCTTTTTGTACTTTAACCAATAGATGTTCTCATCTCAATGTGGAAAGGGGTTAAAGGTGAAGCTGTTGTCGAAAAGGGTTATTAAGTCCCTTGAAGGGGATTTTTTTTATTATCCGTTGTTCAAATTAAGATTGATTTTCCGGAGATCCCAGGAACTCTCCAGGGATCTGACCACAAGAGCTTGGAGAGAAGTGAAAGTTAAACGAAAAGGTGCTAATTAAAAGCCCCTCTTATCACATAGTTAAAAGAGACCCTGAAGTGTATAACTCAGCTCCCTGCTGGTTTACAATCTGAAAATATATGTTGTTATTGTAGTCTGGTGTGAGATTACACACTGATGGCAGAAGGAGAGGGACCTGCAGGACTATTGTTCTCACAAAACAACGCTTAAGAATATATAGTTCTCTCATTACAGAGGGGTAATTACTGCAAGTGTTGTGCTACAGTATTTGTTTGTTTTTCCTCTTGTGATTAGACTGTCACTTGGCCACACGGTTTATACAACTCAACATTCATATTGGTGGCTTTTCATGCACATTCTGTCATACAATATATATCATAGATAATGTTACAGACCAATATATTCACACTCCAGGATATTTGTTTAATAATGTAGTTTTCGATTTCCCTTTTCATGAATTGTGAATAGTTTAATTCATGCTCCATTCTCATTGTCTCTCCCCACTGCATACCTCCCAACTTCTGTGTTGGGGAAATAGGGACACTTGCGTGGCGAATGAGGGCGCGGCTTATGCTAATTAGCCGCAACCTCATTTTCATACGAGAATAGACGCTGTGCGCATGTGCACAGCGTCTATTCTATTAGATTGGGGGGTCTCCCAACTGCCACCCCCCGCAGCGGGACAATGCCTGCCGCGGGTGGGACAGTGGGACAGGACCCGAAAATCGGGACTGCCCCGCTGTAATCGTGACAGTTGGGAGGTATGCCACTGTGTCACTAGTGTCTATCTCCCGCTACCCGTTAGACCAGGGCTGGGAAACAAAGGCCCTCCAGATGTTGATGAACTACACATCCCAGCATGCCTTGCATCAGTTTCAGCATGGCCACATAGCAAAACGAATGCAAGGCATCCTGGGATGTGTTGTTCATCAACATCTGGAGGGCCGGTGTTGCCCAGCCCTGCGTTAGACTGTAAAGGGGTGTACACACAAGGCCAGGCAATTTTGACTAGATCAATAAAATCGGTACTTGTTTCCTAGAACGGTGCCCACGATATTGATCTTAGGCATCGCAAGGAAAAAAATCGCGTCGGTCGCATCGCATGCGGCCAAAAAATCGCATGCGATGCGACCGACGTGTTTACCGCGATTTTACATAGGGAACAATGTTAAATGGCCCAATTGACCCGATTTCACATAGGGAACAATGTTAAATGGCCCACAGACCGCAAATAGCCACCCTGAAGTGTGAAATGGCCCACCAATTGTTAACGCCACCCCACGATCAACGTCAACCCGAAGCGTGGCGAGTGCAGTGAGCCCGTGAGGGGCGGTAGTAGGCGTCCTCCGACCTTTTCATACCCCCACTATCCACGTCGGCGTGGAGTTGAGAATAGAAAGTGTGGCGAGCCACCGAGCCCGAATCGTGGCGAGCGCAGCGAGCCCCGTGAGCGGATGCGGACACCTTCACAGGTATACACATCCCCTCGCGTCGGTCGCATCGCAGGCAATTTTTTGGGCGCATGCGATGCGACCGACGCGATTTATATTTCACCATGCATTTCTATGTAAAATCGTGGGCATCGAATCGGTCGCATCGCATGCCATTAATATGGCATGCGATGTACATGCGATGCCCGCGATGGGCGCCGTTCTAGGAAACAAGTACCATAAAATCACCTAGCAGCTTAGTCAGAATCGCCCTGAGTGTACGCAGCTGGTGATAGCGATGCCCCTCAGCGTCGCTATTGCCTGGCCATATAGACCGCACGGGCAAGGCAATTTCCACTGAGCTACATGTCAGTGTCTTTGGCAGCGGCTGGAAAAAGGCAGGACGGAGTTAGCTATCTTATCTCTCATGGCTTACTACATCATTGTTCATTCTAGCACCCTCTATCTTTGAAAATCCATGCAGTTCCTCTTCTCTGCCTGGGGTGTCGCTGTCTGCTTTATTGCTTCTAGCACAGTGTGGTCTGTTTATGAACACTGATATGCAAACCAGACCTGTGCTAGAAACACCACAGCAGACAGCGACACCCCAGACAGGGAAGAGGAACTGCATGGGTTTTCAAAGCTAGCGGGTGACAGCATGAACACTAATTAAGGACTTGATTTAGTGAAAATCTCCAAGCCGGGTCTTGTGTCTTACGAGCAGGGCCCTTTTGCCTCATGTGCTTTTCCTTCCACCACCTATACCATCATCTCCTATCCACAGCCGTTCACCAATCCTGATTCTGTTTTGGAAGCAAACCCGATTGTTACACAGTTGAGTTATTATTGGCCCAACTGTGCAGGTGCCTAAATGACACTGCGCATCTGCCACAATGGCAGTCACAAAGAGGGATTGTTCACAAAGTGAGAACCAGTCAGTGACCCTGCATACACATCACAGCTGCGGCATCAGGGGGGTGGTACAAATGTCGGCAGTCTAGCCCGTGACAGTCAAAATCCTGACACATTCCTGAGGTAGTTACAGGGGTTGGGGTTAGGCACATAGAGCAGAGTTAGGTTGCGGGGGGGGGGGGGGGCTAGGTATAGGCCACGGGGGTGGTTAGGGTTAGCCTGAGGGAAGGGGTGGCTGCGGAGAGGGAGGTTAGGATTAGACTGTGGGAGGAGGAGGTTAGGATTAGACTGTGGGAGGAGCATTTTTTTCTCTCTCTCTCTTTCTCTATACATAGCTTCGGCTTCTTACCGCTAATATTTATTAACACTATAGTTTTTCACTGGTGTGCCGCACTGGGTTTTCTAGTTTATGCTTGTTTTTTGGGGTGCCGTACCCTGCACCTAGATATAGCGCTAGGGACCCCCAATATACAGAGAAGCCTTGACGTGCAGAGCCGGCCCTAGGGATAGGCAAACTAGGCAAATGCCTAGGGGCACCAGCAGCTTCTGCTGATTAAAATGATATGCAGCATGCCTATATTCTGTGTGTGAGTGAGGCTGTATCTGCATATGAAATAGTGTATTCATGGAAATCACTGTAACATTCCATATGCAGGTACAGCCACAGTCGCACACAGAATATAGGCATGCTGCATATCATTTTGGTACTCTTTACCTAGAAGGGCGCCCACGATTTTGATCGTGGGCATCGCAAGGAAAAAAAAATCGCGATGCGTCCGACGCGATGACCGCGATTTTCCATAGGGAACAATGTTAAATGGCCCAATTGACCCGATTTTCCATAGGGAACAATGTTAAATGGCCCACAGAGGCCAAATAGGCACCCTGAAGTGTGAAATTTCCCCCCCAATTGTTAACGCCACCCCACGATCAACGTCAACCCGAAGCGTGGCGAGCGCAGCGAGCCCGCGAGGGGCGGCGGTACGCGTCCTACAACCTTTTCATACCTCCACTATCCACGCCGGCGTGGAGTTGAGAATAGAAAGTGTGGCAAGCGCAGCGAGCCACCGAGCCCGAATCGTGGCGAACGCAGCGAGCCCCGTGAGGGGACGCGGACACCTTCACAGGTATACACGTCCCCTCGCGGGCTTCACAGCTGTCCTCGTCCCCTCGCGACATTGGGACATTTAACATTGTACCCTATGGGAAATCGCGGTCATCGCGTCGGTCGCATCGCATGCGATTTTTTAGTACATGTGATGCCCGCGATGGCCGCGATGGGCGCCCTTCTAGGTAAAGAGTACCATCATTTTAATCAGCAGAAGCTCCTTGTGTGTCATGGTCACATAACAATGCAATCCTATTGAGGCAAGATGTAAACATCTGTATCCAAGCAGAGGCAGAGGTCACAGTGTTAGCGGCTGTGAGAGTGCTGTCTGCGTTGGGTTGGTTGTGCAATAGTGTTCAGCATATGTGTAAGGGGCATTATGTGTGTCATGTATAAATGCATTAATAGTGTGGGACACTGCGCTAGAAAAAATGTTGAAGCAGCTCATTAATGATAAAAGGTAAATAGATAAAAAGATGAGCGCTATTTAAAAGGAAAGAGAAGACAAAGACAGAAAAAAAAAGCACCTGAAAAAAAAAGCGGTAAGTAATATAATGTATACAGCTCTTTTGAGCTAGATGTGAAAAGCCTGTGGGGCTGTGCTGTCCCTACCTCTAACACAAGCTGCCAGAGTTAGCAGTGAATGGAGTCTGTGGATGCGGCTTGTAGAATAGCCGCTAGTCTTCTGCACTGTCCGGCTCTATGTTGGTGACGTCACCCGGCAACAGCGATCGTGGCTCCGGCTTCTGTGCTTGATGAGAGCGGGTGCAGGGGAACACAGGGCAGATTGCCCATGGAGACAGCCTCTTCAACACGTTTCGTGCTTTAACAGCACTTTTTCAAGAAAAAAAGAGCTGTATACATTATATTAATCCTGTTTTTTTTTCAGGTGCTTTTTTTCTTGTATCTTTGTCTTCTCTTTCCTTTTAAATAAATGCATTAATAATGTGCAACATATGTGTAATGGGCATTATGTGTGTCATGTGTATAAGGGGTAATGGGCATTATGTGTGTCATGTGTATAAGGGCATTATTAATAATGTGCAACATATGTGTAATGGGCATTATGTGTGTCATTATGTGTATGAAGGGCATTAATAAAGGTTGGCATAATGTGTAAGGGGAATTATGTTTATAAGGACATTAATAATGGGTGTCATGTGTAAGGGGCATTACTGTGTGGTATTATCAGGGGTGCCGAGAGAAAGGGGTAGGGGGTACAAATTACCTAGGCCAAAGTCTGATGGAAGGGCCCAGTGGGGGCCCCGGCCCCCCTCCCCTTAAGTGGCAGCTGCAGCTCTTCTCCTCTGCCCAGCACACACTGCTTTGTGCTGGGTTGCAGTGTGGCCACGGACGTGCTTAAACTACATTATTTACTCAGGATTTTTTTATGATGTGAGGAGTAATGTATATAAGGTAAAGTGGTACTACTGTGTGATGTAACGTGAATAAGGGACACGCTCGCATTATATAATGTGAATAAAGTTGCACTACTGTGTGGCATAATTTGAATTGGGGGTACTATTGTGTGGCCGTGCCCCTTCCCAGCACACCCCTGTTTGGGCCATGCTCCGAATGTGTGCACTGTTTCTATTTAAAATATTGCGGGTAGGAGCACCAAAATGATGACTGCTATGATGAGGGTTGATGGTGCTGGGAAAGGGGAGCAGGGTCAGATGTGGAACTAGTGGCGGTGCTAGGGGGCACCAGCCAAAATCTTGCCTAGGGAGTAATTTAGGCTAGGGATGGCTCTGTTGACGTGGCTTGGGGGCATATCATACACCTGCGCAGGTATATGTAACCAATATCTCTGAATTCTATTATCATGTAGTGTTCAAGATTGGTTTACTAATACCATTCAGTCAGCTGGGGGAAAAAAATGTCTTGTTTTACTTACTCAGTATTAACCCATCCCTTGCATGCACCTGAGTGGTATTACTGAACTAATTGAGCATCTACTACTATCCATATGTATGTGGGAGGATGAGTTTAGAGTTAGGCTGTGGGAGGAGGAGGTTAGAGTTAGGCTGTGGGAAGGTTATGTTAGGGTTAAGGGTAGGATTAAGGTCAGAGGTAGGGAGATGTGTCCGGATTCTGGCTTTTGGGATCCCGCTGTTCATCTCCTGACTACCCGGATCTCATACCCAAACTAACCCAGGGCAGCATTATTGAATACCTATGATTCAGGCCCTGCGACTGCTGCTGCAGGATTGGCATGCTGTATTGCAGCTTGATCTCACACAATAGCGTTCACTGCACTATAAGGTATCGAACACTTCTGGGCAAATTTTGTATTTGGCCGGCCAAAGGGAGCAAAAAAGGGTTCTTTTGCTGGCATTTAAACAGCAATTAGCCTCCTGAAGGGCCATTGTTGACCCATTGTTGTACAAACATGTGACTTTTGTCTCTTCTTCTCCTGTCTGTATGTGTGTCATCATGTGCCTTATTTGTCTCTTCTTCCCCATCATCTATGTGTGTATATTTGTGTTTCAAAATAGGTTCTAGGTTATAATAGGATTGTGTCAGTATGGATAAACAGAGTGCAATCCCCCATATGTAACATTAGGGTTCCTTTAATAACTTTGACTCAATGAAATAAACTGATTCGTTTTATGTTTTAACTTTAGCATCTCATGTACATAACTAATAAGGATTCAAAGGAGCCATTGCTTGGGGGAATCTGAACCCAGGTTTTCTACTAGTTACATAGCAATTTTGCCTGCTAAACAATACAGTCAGATCCATTGCCCAGCCTGAATTGTATGACATTACATTTTCAGTTGAGATGTTTGGAGTTATAGTTGTAAGTGGGAGGGGCTTGCAAGGGGCATGTAGGAGAAACTGTACCCCAGGAATTCCGAGACTGGAAAAAGAGTTCAAAATGTTTTGGTTACATCCCTGATCTCAATGCAATTATAGTGAATTGCTTTTATAGAGGCACTACCAACAGCTAAATGGACTATACACTGGTCTATGTGTGCAGCACTGGAAGGGGTGCAATGATGCTAAAATAAATAAGGATTGAGGTTCCCAATGCTATTATACTACTTTGTTAAGTTGCGTTCTTCTTCTTCTTATTATTAACAAAAAAACAGTTACCAGTTAATACATGTCGTCATTACTGTCTCAGATGTATGATATGGCATGTGTGAATGTGTTCCTGAAACACCCCCACTATCCACGCCAGACCAAAGCGTGGCGAGCGGACGCATTACGCGTCCTCCCGACCTTTTCATACCCCCACTATCCACGTCGGCGTGGAGTTGACTTTATAAAGTGTGGCGAGCGGACGCTGATTACTTTACATGTATTCCGCGTCCCCTTGCTGGGCTCGTTTCGCTCCCCAATCTTCGCTCGCTGCGCTTCGGGCTTGGTGGCGCGCTGCGTTTGCCACACTTTATAAAACCAACTCCACGCCGACGTGGATAGTGGGGGTATGAAAAGGTTGGGAGGATGCGTAACGCATCCCCTCGCGGGGCACGCTTCGCGCGCCGCGATTCGGGCTGGCGTGGATAGTGGGGGTATCAAATGGAGGCATTTGCCAGTATGTAACATGGAGCACTGGCAAATACCACCTTTATTGTGCATGAGACGCACTTGCGTCCACACCTCCTCTTTGTGCAGGAGACGCACGCGCTACCGAACCCTTAACCCTGTAGGCAGGGTTGCTGTACCCTGCCGCAATAGTTACTCAGACACATGAGTGTCTCAAATGCTCCTGCATCTCAGACAGATGGAGCGCCTCTCCGCTGGTGCCCGCATGATCCCCTCTCTGCCGGAGAGGGGATCATGTGGGCACCAGCTCTGTGTGAGAGGCGCTCACTAGGCTTGCCAGGGATGCCTGCAGTTCCTGGCAACAGTACGGTAGTTACTTGTGTAGTTTCATGGCGGCAGCCTAAGCTACACTGATAACATACAGTAGCTTAGGCTGACGGCATGAAACTACACAAGTAAGGCAGCCGTTGGGCTACGCTAATAACGTAGTTTCAAACGTAGCGTAAACCGCCACCGGGAAACTACACAAGTACTGAAAAATTTACGGAGAAATTCTTTGAAACGTGGGAAAGTTATATAGAAACCCTGTCAGAATCTATGAAGGAGCAGATATGGAAGTGTTTCAAGAACACCCTGTGGTATGAAACACGAGTGTGTATCCAGGATCCCCCAATATCACTTGCTGTAACATGATATGCATTCCTAGTTGGGGCTATGGGTATAGGCGCGGATCTAAACAAATTATTTTATTTTCTCTTTTATATTTTATGCTGATTTGTAATGAAAGACACTGCTACGAAATATATGCCGCAACTCTTTAATTCTTCCTGTATACAAACTTGTAATGACTACAGGTTGTGCGCTACACAATGGGAATGCATTTATATTGTACATTTACTGTATGTCGTACTTCAATAAAGAAAAATATTATAAAAAAAAATAAAAAATAAATAAGGATTGATAATAATCTATTTTGTCAAATGTTTATTAACTATTTAAAAATCAAAGTTATATTGCCAGTAAATAATACATATCTATGTTACAGTGTATACCACATAGGGCTTTCATGTGCCAACTTGGTAACTTACAATGTTTATTTCCCCAACATTCAATCTCTAGTGGCATTTACCAGAGAGCAGATAGATGGAAACAGGTTCATATGATATGTAGCTAAATTGCCGACAGACGGAATACCGATTGACAGAATCTCCAAAACCAGATGCTAATAGGCAATATACCAACATATACACAGTTTACCTTATTTTTCCATCTTACCTAATAAATGATTGGGCGCATATAATAGCCTGAGCAAACTCACACGGCTGTCTCAGCTTGTAGCACAAAATGATAGGCACCATAATGCAGCTATGTTCTCCAAGTTCCAACAGCTTGCGGAGAATCAGTTCCATCACATGCTGATCCCAGCAGGGTGGCTGGTCCATGCAGCATTCTTGAATACTTGCCAGATTCATCCCCAGGGGTACATGTGCCTGGGCCAATCTGATGGAAAAGTACCACGTGTACAATCTAAACATTCAGGAACTCTGGTGATCATTGCTGCAGGGGATGGAGAAACTTGTTATTCATTTGTTATTTTAATTTGTTTTCTTCTATTGGAATCAGTTTATGGGATATATTTTTATTTATAAACACAACATTATATTACTGCTAGGAAAGTCTCATAAACAATTTTAAGAAATGAGTAACCTTTATGCCGTAAAACATTTGTTAGTACCAGCACCGTTAACTCCGCCTCCAAGCGATTGATGCCACTCAGCAGTGAGACAGCCCAAGTCATCTGTCACTCATGTGTCTTCAGCATGTTGATAACAGGGGCATGTTTTCACGTGCTGGTCAAGTGCTGTAACCAACTTGCAGCTATTTGCACAACCACTCATAGCTTTCCTTTAAAACTTCTAGGGTGAGATTTAATAGGATGAGTGATTCAGAAAGTGAGAGATTTGGGAAGAAATCTCCAGTTTTTTTAAAGCGGCAATCATTTACACTGCAAAATCAAACTGGTCTTGCAGTGTAAATGATTGCCGCTTTTAAAAAACTGGCTATTTCTTCCCAAAGCTCTCACTTTCTGAATCTCTCATCCTATTAAATCTCACCCCTAATGTCATTAAAACCGTTCACTTTAATCTCCACAAATTCAGGACACCCATTATACAGAGGGCAACCCAGGTTTCACCCATCTTCAAACCTGGGTTGTATTGCCGGGTTATAAGCTTTGGTGTTTTCACACTGTACCTCGACCCGGGTCGACATGCCACCAACCTGGCAATTTCCCAATTTTGAGGTGCGAGCAAAAGGGACATTAGAGGTATATTTATTTAAGCATGCCAAGAGAGAAAGTGGAAAGAAATAGAGTACCAATCAGCAACTGTCGTTTTACAGTGTTTGAAAAGTTATAAGAGTTCATTGGTTGGTACTTTGTATAAGTATCAAACCTTGGAGAGCATTAAAGTGGACAGATAAAGAATGAACTAATCAGCTCCTGTCATTTTGTTTCAAAATCAGCCTGTAAAGTGACAGTAGCTGATTGGTTGGCACTTTAACTAGCTAAACTTTATCTCTCTCTCCAAACTCTGATACATCTGCACCTTTATCTCTCTCCAATTGGGGGTCTATGCACTTAGCTTTGGACAGAGAAAATGTGAAAGATGATAAAGTACCAGCCAATCAGCACCTTAGAAAAATAATAGGAGCGGATTGGCTGGCACTTTCTCTCCGTCCACTTTTTATTCTGTCCAAGGATTAGTACATAGATCTCAATCTCTCTATCCAAGTTTTGATAAATATGGTCTTTAATGCAACATTTAGATACTCTTATGCACCACAAATTGTGTCCCTCTTTGTATCATACATATCAGATCCGTAGATATGCGAGTAGTAGTTACATTGTCTCATATGTCGCCTCTCCAAAATCTGACACCCCCCCCCCCTTTCCTTATTCAGCCCCCTGAGGGGATGGCAGAACAGTTGCCTCTGATTAGAGTGCATTTGCTCTACAATGTTGCAGCAGTCTGTTTTTAGAGCCTGTCACATACAGAAGGTAAAGTTGTGACTTGGGCCAGGTCCAACCTTCGGTGCATCTCTCTCTTTTTTCTCGCTGCCTCTTGCTGTGCAAAGAGATGGGTTCCTGCTGCTTCCTTACCGCCTTTTACAGCCGCCCTGCCTGTAGGAACAAATGGTACATTTCACAAAATAAACTTATCTCATTTGTATGACACCACAAGCCCTCCGGTTATAATGTTGCACCATTAGTTGTAACAAGGCTTTAAGCTATGCTAATTCAATATAGGAACTCAAGGAATATGTGTAGCAGACAAATCTCCTCACAATGTTGGCATCTGGCTTTTACTTTTAGGTCAGAGCCCCATTAAGTTTTACCAGATTTCCTAAGTGAATATTGTTAGCAGTGTAAAGAGAAAATAGTTCCAGGAATTTCATTTTCATTTTACTTGTTTTTATTTTATTTGTTTCTACTTTCTGTGTGAAAACTGCACATATCGTGAAATATGTGTATTTCTCCACAGAAAACAGGGCTACCTGCAGATGGCAAACACTTGGGAATGATGTGTCAGCACTCGCACAACTGAGTTTCCAACTTGGACATTATGACAATAAGCAATTTTTGTTTACCTGTTTTTTTGCTGTAATTGCATTGGGGGCATATTTATTACAGCCTTGCCTACACTTCCAGATTGGCCAGGAGGAACTCCCAGCCACCAGAAGAGCAGGCAAGTACCCCCACTCCCCACCGGACCTCCCCGTAGCTGTGCGCAAAAGTTGGAGGTCTGGTAGTTTGATAATGCACTTCAATTTGTGCACTGAAAGGCGGGGCTACAATGCTGTGACCATGCTTCCATGCTGCTGCACAGCCCACCCATGTTGAGGCCATGCCTTCTGTAATTCTATTCTAGCTGCACCCTAGGGCAGCCAGGAAGTCGGTAAGCATGATTTATCACAATCTGCTTTTTAAATATCGCACAGTGGCCCTTATTCTGGTTCACTCGCAAAGGCAAATCCCTTCTCAAATGAACAAAACCATGTGCACTGCAGGGGGGGGGGGGGGGGGCAGATGTAACATGTGCAGAGAGATTTAGATTGACTTAGATGACCACCAATCTGCCAGCTGTTTCCTTACATGCCATCCCCTGCCCACTATCATTTCACCACAGAATGCTGGCAGGAAGAATACCGATACCGGCATCCTGACTTGCGGGCAAAAAAACCAGCACCGAAATCATTTGAGGATGCCAAGGCCAGAATCCCGATTGCCAGCATCCCAATCGTAAGTATGCGGGCAGATTAAGGCCGGGGTGGGTGTATATTTAGGCACTCGTGGGGAAATTATGGTTACTTAAGGATGGTGATAGCTGAGCTGGTTGGGGGGGTATCAAATAATATCACAGGATTTCACGGATTGAACGTTTTCCAATCCTGAATCCCGGGATTGAAAAAAAGGACATAGCCATCAATTGTTTCCTGTTTTAGAATGAATTGACTTTAGGTGTATTTATATTTTGAGTTGCAGCACTACTGTTGAATTCATATTTTTTTTAAACTAAAGGGCCTGGGGTAACTATTACATTCCTGTAGGAATCTATCCACATTTGTTCACCACCTGTCCATGGTGATCGTGGCAGCAGTCAAGCCCAGTAGGGATTGTTAGGCCCTAGGCAGGTGCCATTGTTGCCTTGTGGGTAATCATAGTACCATAGTAATGCTGTGTACACACGGTACAATCCAGCATGAGATTTTGACTATATAGTCAAAATCGCATGCAGATCGCAAGCAGATCGTATGCAAATCGCACGGGTTTTTTACCTTGCGATCCCGATGTGCGCTCCCGTGACAGCACAAATCGAAACCCAGATAGACAGGGCAGCAATGACTATATAGTGAAAATCGAATGTACATAGCATGAATTGTATGTAAATAGTACAGAGATAGCAAAGATTGTATAGCACTCAAATCTTAAGTCTAATAGCAAGGGAATCTCACCGTGTGTACACACCATAACAGTAATTACAGTTGAAACAAAACATTAGTCCAGTCGTACCTTGTGTACATGTGGTATGGCATATACTGTAGATTGTAAGCTCCACTGGGCAGGGGCTGAAGCGAATGGCCAAATATTTTCTGTAAAGCGCTGTGGAATATGTATATAATTATATAATTAACTGCTTATAAATCTATTTTTATCCACACTTATTTTATTGAATTTACAGAATTTTTTAATAACATTTATTTGCAGTTTAATATTCATCAAACCTTCACTGTAAGACATTTTATCTGCCATATTATGGATTATCGAGTGTGATATTTAGGCTAAACCTATTCTAGTGACCATGACGTTAGTCAGTAATTGTGCACCTCAAACTACCTCATTACTTTCATTACTATCCCAGTTACTTTATTATTACATTAATTTTACTGGCATCATAACATAGGCTGTTTGTAAGTATCAAATAAAAAAAAATTGAAATAAATAAAAACCTCCATTTTTCATAATAGAGCCCCTTTCACATTGCAGTTTTGACATGGCATATTGCCGATTTTTAACTGCTTTAAAACGGTACCAGCTGCAATATGAAAGCTCCACAATCAATTTACCAGTTACAAAATACCGGTATTTTGAAACGTGTTAAAAGCAGGATCCTACACGTTTCTGAGCCGTTTTCCCTGCAGTCTGAACAGCTCAGAAACGGTATTTGCTACAAATGATAACCACACATTATCCCCGCCCACAAGCAGGAAAAAAAACTTTTAAAATGACATTGTATGGCTTTCTATGGGTGAAACGGGTTGAATCTGAAGGTACAAAAACAGTATTCAAACTGCATTATACCTTTACAACATGCAATATGAAAGGGGTTTAACTGGCTTTTGACCCATTTAAAAAAACGTTTACAAAAACGAGTTGAAAGCAGGTTTTTGCAATGTGAAACCAGCTTTAGTGTACCAGGCTATCAATGTGTGTAGTTTGTATATGCTCAAAATACATTGGTATAGTATGTAAGGCATACTTACCTATGTGAAGACTGATCCTACTGGAATGGAGCAACCATCCTGCACAGGAGAGCATGATTTGGGGACAGGAAAACATGATTGCTTTATCATAGGTCCACCCCTGCTTTACAATGCACAGATTAGCTTCATTGTAAAGTGTGGGGTGGGGCTACGATTGCGTGCTTTATCGTGATCATGGGGTCGTCTGCTTCTCCTGTCTCAGTGGATGGTGAGCAGCTAGAGAGGGCTGCATGCAAGATGGAAAAAATGACCCACTTTCCCCAGGAGGCCGGGAGTGCCACCCAACTTTCTAGAACCTGGGGCAGCAAAGACGGTGTAATGGATAGCATTGAGATCATGGGTTCGATTCCCACCATGGCTCTAACTGTGCGGAGTTTGTATATTCACCCCGTGCTTGTGTGGGTTTCCTCCGGGTACTCCGGTTTCCTTCCACAGTCCAAAAATATACTGATAGGTTAATTGGCTTCCAACAAAAAATTAACCCTAGAATGTCTGTGTGTGCGTATACATGTGGTAGGGAATATAGATTGTAAGCTCCTCTGGGGCAGGGACTGATGTGAATGTTCATATATATATATATATATATAAATTACTGCTGAATATGTGTGCGCCATATAAGAAACTGTTAATAAATAAATGATAAAAAGAACCTCCCGGCCATTCCGGGAGAGCAGGCAAAGATGATGTACAGGATATCTTTATTTACTTCCTCTAGTGCTTTTAAACAATCTGAGGATTGAAATCCTAATCACCATTACAGGACAGCAGAAATGAGATGTCATTACTGTGCTTATAAAAAAAAAATTCCAACTTTTTATAATCAGCAAGAGATGCATCCTGAATTTGTAAAATGTAACTAGCATCTCCGGACCATTTGAGACCCACCAAATCCTCAGTGTATCATAAAGCTTGATTTTACTTTGCCTCCCCTGTCTCTCAACAAGCGAACACCTATGCCAAAAGAAAGTAAAACAGAGCAGACCTAAAAGGGTAAGAAAAAAAAAAGGATTTTCATTATGAAAGTTAATTAGCTTCCAAGCCAGGCTGTACCTTTTCAAGAGGAGGAATTAGAAGCATTTAATTGCTTTATCAGCCTTCTCTTTGATTTTCAGCAATCAGGCCGATTCCATTTAATTTAACTGCCACAGATGAGAAGAAAATTGATGCTCTCACCTGCCTCCGAGCAGAAAGAGAGAGAGTAAGAGAGTACGCGAGGGAGAGAAAGAGAAGTCAGAGGAATTGGCAAATATAGTGTCTGCAAATTAATGAAAACTAACAGCATTTGTTCACAATTGGAAATGATGTGTGCCCTGAGGTGTTTGGAAGATATGTACCACAGCAGAGGGAGCCGGCCTGGGATGTGAAACCAATCTTAATGTCAACTGAGAGGAGGGGGCCCCTCCCCAGAATGAGTGCAAACATTCCTAGGATGATTGGGGATCAATTAAGGCGACTCGTATGAGGAGAATCATTGCGCACAAAAACACTTTTTGTATGTCACGGCAGATAATTTACTGCTTTGTCGGTTGCAATTGAAGCCTGTTTGCTGAAGGTGAAATGGATTTGGCGTTTGGGTGATAAATGTGTTTTGTTTAATGTTCTCACGACGCCAGGTATATTCTTGCACAGAAGCGGCACTCCGCATTTTATGGTTTATATCAGGATATGATCGCTATCTACTCAATCGTGCCTCAGGCCTTCCCTAGACCTCTTCTACGCAAGCTCCTCTTGTTGCCTGAGATATATTATGTCTCATGATTGGCTGATACCAGAATGCTTTGCAGGCCTTCAGCTTGTATTTTTAATCTCAATATTGATTTCCAGCTAAGTAAAGAAAAAAAAAACTTGTAAGCACAGTGCACCTTATTTAGTGTGCAGTGTTATTTTGTCTGCTCAGTGGCCTTGACAAAGCACTGACTTAGACAGATAAGGAATGGAAAACATTATTTCTTATAGTTCTTATTAAGATTGGCAGGAGAATGCTAAACACACAGATTCAAATCTTTAAAGCATGAAAATAGTAGAAGAAAAGGGATTATGGTAAATGTTTAGGGTTATGATACCATTAGTGCAGTAGTTCTGTAGAGAAAGTCTTGGAGTCTGTTGGTAAAATATTAAACTTTAGCAGGTGCAAGGGAGGGGGGCTGTGCAGGCAGGGTAGTAGAGAGCCTGGATGGGCCCAGGTACTTGTCAGTGGGTGTGGCCTGATCATGTGAAGCATGGACATGCCCCCTTAGCATGAAGTACAGAAAAAAGCATGTTAAGCACCTCCATGACCACACTGCAGCTCAGCACACAGCAGAATGTGCTGGGTTGAGGAGAGCTGATGCAGCTGCCAGGTAATTGGGGGCCCCACTGGGCCCCTCCATCAGATCTGGACCTGGGTAAATATTACACCCTCCCCCCTCTCTTGGCACCACTGTGTGCTGGTACCATTACCCAGGCTTGTTATAATCGACACGCAAAAGTGCAAATGCAACACATATTTGTCCACCTCTATCTCCTGAGTACTTGGTCCCTATTGATGTGTCAACAGCCCTGGTCATTTTATCCACACAAAATAATAATAATAATAACAATATTAGTATGCTTTTTTCATAAGTTTTGGCCTGCTAGCTCATCGGCATTGGCTGAGCCACTCCTAGAGGTGTAGCATAGCGTCCTTTTCTTTACATTTATTGTCTTATATTAGAATAGCAGACATAGCAAAACATCACTCAAAGGGATCAATCCTATTGACCATGACGAAGTTGCAGCATGAGTCAGTGTGACTGTATGCCACACTTACGGTTCCGCAGAAGTCTTGGATATTTGTACGCAGCCTCATATGGCTATGTACACAAATATGGGCTGAGATTGTGCTTCACACTCAATCGGACAGAGATGTATAAATATCACATGAAATTGATCAATGTAATCTAGCAACGTGGTCACTTTCAGTTGTGAAGTATAATTAATTTTGAGAGTAACATACCTCCCAAATTTCAGATCCCACTAGGCCGGACTCCCGCGTGCACCGGAAATTTGTGGGTGTGGCCCGGTGGCAGGGGGCATGGCCTACAAATTGCATCACACCTGCGAGGCTACAACCCCATTTTGCCACTGCAAGGGCATGGACAGCGTCTCTGTGTGCTGCTGGCCATGCCCCCAGCCCCTCTGCCTGTGGGAAGAGGGGCTGGGGGCATTCTCATGCGCACAGCATCCCTCTGCTCATGCGCACAGCATCCATTCACTGCTGCTTTGCTGAGCAGAGCAGTGGGTTACAAGGGGAACTTCCAGCCCCGGGAGGGATGCAGGACTGTCCCAAATAAACAAGACTGTCCCATGAACATCAGGATAGTTGGGATGTATGGAGTAACTATAACAATGGACGCAGCTGGGAATAACTACACAATGGTAGAAACACAAAAATAGGAAAACAAAGAAATGAAGCATTGTTTAGCCAGAAAATTTTCATTCATCTTCTACATTCATAATAGAATTCATTGGTCATATATAGTCTCATGTTAATATTTCTGCAATTATCCTTTGCACACAGCATCATGCTGTGTTATACAGTGCTTGACAAATATAATATTATAAAACGGAGTCGATTAGCAAATACAGTAGATGCCCATTCACTGACCCACAATCTTTTATTAAATGTTCAATATGCAGCATTTCCCTAGGAAAGCCCTTACTGTGCATTTTGTAAAGGCTTGTCTTGCAGTGAGGATCAAAGAGTGCTTATCACTAATATTGAGCTGTTCTAACCTCTGTCCTCTCTGATTAAACCTACACTACTGAGGAACTGTCCACTGATCACACTCTGGTCCAGGAGGTCATTTTACAATTTAGCATGTGTTATAGAGAAACAAAATGCATTTGAGCGGTTCAGCAGAAACATACAGATGTAGCCACGCTTTGCACATTTTTGTCGCTCCCGCACCACAATGGAGCCGCGATGATAGTAACTACATCTGTACTATAGGTGCCTACTGGAAACAGAGCACTATAGAAATAAAATTATTATCATATTATTGTTATAATATATGTGCACAACACAATGGGGTGTATTCAATGCTGTGAAATCTTGCCCTGCCAGTATTCAACTGACCCCTTGTATATGCCGATTGGAGTGAGGGGGAACCTGGATATGCAGCGGCTAAAACAGTGAGACTCGCGGCTAAATGCATCGGGCTCCCAATCCAGGGGAACGCATAGTTGGGAGGTATGTTGCTGACTGCTCGCTGTCACAGCTCGCAGGCCCTGCACACGCCGTTTTCCTCTCACCAAGTTTTTTTAGTGATGGGGAAATGGTGTGTGCGGCCGCTAAAACAGTGGGGCTCGTGGCTAAATGCAACGGGCTCCCTGCATTAGCAGCGAGTCTCGCTGTTCGGGGGAATCCTTGCCATCTTCTGAAAGCGAGGATTCAACTGGAACTCTGAATAGGGTGAGCGGCCAACGTGGGGGTTAAACATTGAGGATCACTTGTTTTCTGCGATCCCCGCCATTTAACCCCCTCGCCGGCCGCATTGAATACGGGCCAATAACTTATCCTGCACCACTTCTAATTCACATATATCTCACTTATATCCAGGGGCTAAAGTGGGGTGGAACTGGGTGGAACTGAGTTCCACCACCAGTCATGGTAGGGGGAATTCAGTTCCACCTCAACCACAGCCCTGCACAGTAATTACAACAGAAAATAATGGAATACTGCAGTGTAGTGTAACTTGTATATGGGGCACTGTTGTGTGTCATAACATGAATAAGGGGCACTACTTTATGGCGTAATATGAATCAGGGTCACTACGTGTAGTGTAATGTGAATATGATAGTTCTACTGCGTGGCATAATGTGAATTGGTAGTACTATTGCAAGGCCATTATTTCTTTAAAGAGTATGGAAGGTAGGGCACATATTTTGTAGTTTGCAAGGGGTGCTGAAAACCCTGGCCCTGGCATGGGTTTCTTCTATTATGTTGAATGCGTGTGGGGTGGGGGGGCGGTGAGAGGGGAAATGAGTTCCACCACCTCTCCAGGACCTGCTTATATCACAGTTTTGGGTATCCAACAAGCCGCGATCATTGATCACGCATAAATTCTACGCTGGGGCTATCCTGTAAGCCCCAATGAGCTTCGGCTATTAGCTCAGGTAGATTAACTAAATCCCCACTAAGAATCAGCTCTTCGGGGCTGTGGCAGCTAAAACACACATGGTTTCACTGAAATTTTGTGTTTTCAACCAAAAAATAATTTTTTATTTTGCTGGGAGTTACAATTATTCAGTAAAAGATATATATATTAGTTGCCAAAACAGCTGCAAAGGTCCCTGCCATTTTATACCTGGAATGGATGACAAACTATACAAACACCAAGGGGTAAACTTACAAGCATCATTTTTGCTATGTTGTGAATTTTTCTGTCGGCATTGCAATCCACTCAGTCAGTTACTAAAGGTCAAACCAACTGCTGTACAAGGGCCTTATTCTAATTCACTCTTTCTGACAAAATCCTTCTTAGATGGACAAAACCATGTGCACTGCAGGGGGCAGATGTAAAAATGTGCAGAGAGAATTAGATTTGGGTGAGTTATTTTGTTTCTGTGCAGGGTAAATACTGGCTGCTTTATTTTTACACTGCAATATAGATCTCACTTTGAAGTAAAACCCCACCCAAATCTAATTCTCTCTGATCATGTTACATCTGCCCCACCTGCAGTGCACATGGTTTTGTCCATCTAAGAAGGATTTTGTCAGAAAGAGTGAACTAAAATAACCCCCCAAATGACAATCAAAATCAATGCTTAATAAATGCTCTATTTTTATCAGTAAATAAGCTACCAATACCCATTGATTTGTAGTTGAAGCCCAAACCAACAGTAAATTTACTACCAAGAGGGCGATTGTAAAGTCGTAATGCTCATCTGAATGATTTTTAAATTGTGACTCCAAATTTCAACTTGTCCACAGTGTTCTCAAGATCTGGTAATGAATCTTGTAGGACTACCAAGATGACCAAAAAAATAAGGGCCAATTTCATGTATTGTGTAGTATACTTAGGGTGGGCCTAAAGTTCTCCTGAACTCATAAGTCTCATAAGTCTCTGGTCCACTTGATTGAGGTATCACCTGCTATTAGGGAATGTGTTTCTCAATATTTACAGAGAAACCTGGCACTTCTTTGTTGCAGTATTTGGAAAAAAGGGTTTAAGTAGATAGACGGGTCAGCCACATATAACAAAACGTCATTGGTGAATGCTGTTAACTTTATTTCTCTAGTGTCAGTTGAAATGGGTGTGGTACAGAACTCCGACAGTGGGGATCCCGACAGTCATTACCCGACATCGGTATCCCGACTGCCCGGAGTCAGACAGCATGGCGAGCGCAAAAAAGCCCCTTGCGGGCTTGCTGCGCTCGCCACGCTGCGGGCACGGTGGCTACGCGAGCCACCTATTCTATTCTCCCTCTATGGGGATGCAGACCCCCACGAGGGAAAATAGCGGGTGGCCGTCGGGCACTCGGCAGTTTTGACAGTCGGAATCCCGACGTCGGGTAAACGACTGTCGCGATCCCGACTGTCAGGAACCCGTCCGGCACCCCTTGAAATACCTTTAAATGTGCATTTTTCATACAAATGTGGAATAGCGGGGCTATGTTGAATATTGATCATTTTTTCAAAAAATGTCAATAATTTTCCCTTAAATATATGGTACTTGTGTAGTTTCCCTGCGCCAGCATGGCGCCCTGCGTCTGAGTCCCCTTGCGGGGCTCGCTTCGCTCGCCCACGCTGCGGGCTCGGTGGCTCGCTACGCTCACGCTATTTAAAATCAACTCCATGCCAACATGGATAGTGGGGGTATGAACTATCCATGTTGGCATGGAGTTAAGTTACTATTTTTGACTTATTTCGTGGCGAGCGTAGAACCCGGAAGTAGCACGGCGCCATGCTGGCACCGTGAAACTACACAAGTACCAAATATATAAATAAATAAGATTAAAATGAATGGAACAAGAGGGGTGTGCAATAAGTTTCTAGATGCACAAAAAGTATTATAAGAGCAAACATCACGTTTTTTCTAAGTATTTGTCAGATGTCTATGCAGAGTTGCATGTGCTCAACCCACTGGTTATAGCAGCTGGACCAGTCTAAAGCAGGTATGTCTTCTAAATGCTGGATAAAGGTTTCCACTGCAGCTTCCAATGACTCAAAATTAATTCCACACATACTGCTCTTGATTTGTTGGAACTCAAAAGTCACAGGAGCCACTGGGTCTGGAGTGTGCATCAAAATACCAAGCTGCTCTATGTGTTCTTGGGATAGAAAACTAACATTCTTGATGGAAAAATGCACCATAAGTGAAAGTTCTTGGATGGCACCGGTAAATGGCTTCCAACACTTTATGCAAGCATTGGGAGGCATTCCGGTCCCCAGTGACGGTGTGCTGCTACTCACATCTGCTCCTTCTGCTCTTGAGTAAGCTATGGCGAACCCAGCATGCAGAAACCTTGCTCAGGTCAAGCTTTTCATGGAGTACAAAGTAGATTTAACCTCAATGAGATGCCTATCTCCTAACTGCAGCATGGTCACCCTGCATCCACCTCAACTATGGCCCGAATGCCAGCAATATTGTCCTCTGTGATGGTGGACAAATGTCGGTTACAGCACTCCTCACCTTCCAGGGACCATTTCCCACTCCGAAACTCTGCAAACCACTCACAAGCAGAAGTCAGATTGTGTCTACTGTATTCTACCTATGCACTGCACATCCGGAAACGTACTGCACACCCCTCGTACATTTCCAGCCATCAATTCAGGACATAATTATCTGTATATTTTAGGGTATCTTATTTACTACTTTTAAAGCTTTTATTATATTTATAGGGGTAGGAATAAAATTATAACAATAAGGAGGCACCAGTGTAAAGTAATAAATAGGATATTCTAAAATATACATAATATTATTTCATGAACATGTTACATTGAAGCATAGAACTTGACTGCAGGTAAAAACCTCTTGGCTCATCTAGTCTGCCATTTTTTTTAACCTTTGAATAACCTTAACCCATTTGATCCCTAGTTCTTTGACATATTGCTTTATGTTATACTTTATTTGTAATGAGTTGTATTACTTCACTTATCTGGATTCCAATTTAAGGCTAAATTATCTAATTATATTTTCAAGGAATAATCGAAAGTATGAAGATTCAAATATTAGATATCGGCTGGCAGATGTGCATGTAACAGATGAGCTGGCGTGCAGAGGAACAAGCTATTCATAGAGGTATTTGAGATAACAGCTGGTAGACAGCAAGGTGCATGTGATGAAAGTAAGTGTGACCCTTGTCTTGGGTAGGGAAAGGATGGGTCATGGGGGAAGGATGGGTCACGTTTAAGCTGAAGCTTTGCCTAGGGCCTAAGGTTCCCAGGAACCTTGCACTGTTCTAGTCTAACCCTAGCCCTCCCCCAAATGCCTAACCATCCACCTACCTATCCTTAACTATCTTGGTATTACCAAACCTTAACCAATGGCATTATGAGAATGTTTTTGCATACCAACAATTCGGAAGTTGACATTGTGAACATGTTGACATTGCAAGGATGCTGACATTGTATTCATTGACATGTTTAACAGTCTAGTGTCGACATTGTCTTGGTAACATTATGAATGTCAACATAGTTACTGATGACTATCTGATCGGATACCTCAAGTCTAATATCTTACTAAAGATTCATCTAATACCAGGGAATGGCTGTTGTCATTGTTAACCAAATAAAGTTTGCCATTGGCTAACAGAGTACTGTTGACCACTTTTATTTGTTATAGTAAAAGCAGCCATGGAGCGAGCAATGGATAGAAGAGAGCTGAAGGAAGCAGGGGTGCCAACAGTTCTGCTGAGCCCCGGTACAATGACAGCCAACTGAGCGGACATAGCCTACGGAGGAATCATGGCCAAACCCCTGTAAAAATATACTTAGGGGGTTATTCTGGTTGATTCGCAAGACTGCGAGTCCACAAAGCCCCACCCGGCAAACACTAGGCTGCCTGCCCCCCCTCGCCTCGTGGGATCACCTGCACTGGCTAAGAATGGACGTTTAACATAAACATCGATTCGCAGTCTAGGGGGGACCACCCCCATCATTTGATGGTTACTGACCATCAAATGATGGCGTAGGTGCATGCATATCTAAGTGACTCTCAGGTCACTTAGATATGCGTGCACCCTTGGAAGGAAGTGGATAGGCAGCTGACATCCGGTGATGTCAGCTGCCACCCCACCCCCACACACGTCACCTGGCAATTTGCATGGGAATGCCCGTGCACAGGGGGAGCAAAGGGACCTGAACAAGGTCCTTTCTGTGGACGCTTGGTGCAGGGGGCACCAGTGACTAATGAGACAGGATGCGGGTGGGTGGGATCACACCCCCACACAGGGAAGGTGAGGACAGGCTGCCACTGCATCTCTCCCCAGCTGAGCACACAGCACTGGGCAGTGTGTGCTGGGCTATGTGAGAGGGGCTGCTGCAGTGGCAGTTAGTTATCTCTCTTTACCTGGCTCTCTGCAACAGAAGCGGGGGGTGGCAGGCTCTGGGCTCCTCCATTAGACCCGAGCTCGGATAAAGCATACTCACTCCCCCCTTCCCGGAGCCACTGTATGGAGGTTTCAGGGGTTCATGCTAAATGTTTCTATAGAGCCTGCAAATGTCTAATTAATTAAGATAGCATCTTAGAAATCCATAAAAATAAGTAACAGTATTAATCATTATTTAGGTCCATACTTTCGTTTTCCATGGATAAAAGGGAACATACTGATGCGAAAAATCTTACAAAGGAATGCAATAGATCTGTGTATCTAGGAAAGTTTGTGGGATGCAGAAATGATTTAAAGACATGACCCCAAGGGAGGAGAGAGCTACATAACCCAAAATACACATTTCCGTGAGTTTATAGCTGAAGTGTTCATGCACATGTTTGGACTAACATAATATATGTTTGCAATTGTATTGTAGTTCAATGTGGCACAACTAAATGAGGAAGTGTAATAAGAACATAAAATATTACGATAGAGTCCCAGCTAGTTTTTATCTCTCAGCTTTATCTCCCTGTCTTGTGTTTTGATTTAGAAGCATATAACCCATATGGGTTGTAGTTATATTGGAAGATAAGGGAGGGATGCAGTGTATGTATACATTGCTCACATAGTTTTTTTTTTAAAGCTGAATATCAGCATCCACTTCAGTTAGAAATGTTTTGTATTTATGAAGCATAATCTTCTTACACTGCCGTAATACTGTATTATTTAATACATGTGATAATATACATGAAACGTTATAATACACATAGAAAATTGTGAATATAATATCTACATTAATGTTGAGCACAAAGCCAGGGATACGTGGCTCCAGTGTCCTCGATCTGATCAATGCGATTCAATGTATATCCAAATAACAGGGCGGCATTTAGAGACTTGTATAGAACCGTGATGATGTTTCCGTAAAATACACGTTTCTATACAAGTGCTGCCTTGTTATTTGGAGATAGATATATATAGATCTCACTATGAAGTAAAACCCCACCCAAATCTAACTCTCTCTGCACAAGTTACATCTGCCCCACCTGCAGTGCACATGGTTTTGTCCATCTAAGAAGGAATTTGCCAGAAGGAGTAATCCAGAATAACCCCCATAGACTGGTTAGCAGTAAAGTCTTGTTCTTTATTTGTAGCAGGTAGACAGCATACAAGGTAACAGCATGGCAATTCTTCAGTTACAGCATAGCAGGTTTCCCACAGTATAGATACACTTCAGAGAATATCTAATTTAATCCCCATGTTCCCCACCTATCACCCAGCCTCTTTTAGGCATTAGGAGCAATGACCCCCTGCTCTGGTCAAACACATAAGAGGAAGTAACAGGTGCTGTTAATCAGCAGAGAGTGACACACATCACATCTTAAAAAACCCGGACTGGATTTATCTAGCTCAACTGCTGTTTTAACTCCTGAACTGGATCTTCCACATTACCTTCATGTGGAGGTATTTATTTATTAACAGTTTCTTATATAGTGCAGCATATTCCATTGCACTTTACAAAGGAGACAGTGATACAACAAACAGGGTATTTACAGACAGTCAAAATGTAGGAGGGTCCTGGTCGCAAGCTTACAATCTATAGATATGCTGTCCCTGCTACACTCATTCCCATCTCTCCCTTTTTTTCCTCTCCTACCTTTACTAAAGGGTTGCTTGGAGGATCAGGACCTACAAACCTTCTGGAATGGGCATCCGCATTGAGATGATGATTCCTCAGGTGATGCCTCACCTCAAACTTAAATGGCTGTAAGGCCAAAAACCAAAGAGTCACACGAGCATTCACCTCTTTGTTTGTATCATGCATTTAAAGGGTACATGGTCTGTAGCCAACACAAACTCTTGCCCAAATAAATAATATTTTATGGACTCCATAGAACCTCTTTGTGCTATTAGTTAGTGGACCTATGCTTGTGATGTCTGTTACATTATTTACAGATGGGAAACACATTCCTTCCTTATTGTATCATCCCAAAGTGTTGCATCATTGTGCGTTCCATTGCTTTTATACAACTAATTATAAAGAAAAAAATTGGGCACAATTCCAGTCATAATTAATGGAATGCCTATCACCTTTAATGTAATCACATGCAGATCCCAGAGGACACTCTGGAATATAATGTCCACATTGGTATTATTGTAAGAGATAGACTTACAAAATAGCAATTATATAAGAAATGTTTTATCACAGTTAAAATACTTACACAAAAATATAAACATACAATGGCCCTCATTCTGATTGACTCACAAAGCTGCGAAATTCACAGCTTTTCGGGTCATCTAAAGGCCGCCCTTCGCACGCACTGTGAATCTCCCCACAGGCATGTGAATGGATGTTTAGCATAAACATCCATTCGCAGATTGTGTGCGGGGCAGAAATCATTCGATGGTCTCTGACCATCGAATGATTTCCCTAGTGCTTGCAGACCTAAGACACTCTCTGGTGTCTTAGATCTGCGGTGCCCCTGTATGGGAAGATGGCAGACAGCTGGCATCCAGTGATGTCAGTTGCCCGCCCCCGGTACGCGTCATCACTGGCGAATTTCCATGGGAACGTCCAGCATTTTCATGGGAACACCCATGAAACACTAGGCATTCCAAGCAGATTGCAATACCAGCAAACTATATGTAACATACCCAAATGAGCCCATAAACATGATTTTCTATCTATATAATACTGAGGTGTGTTTACACATACTATGCTGATGTTACGACCATCTAGGGTTTTTAGTTACGATGGTTCATCAGATAGCCATCAAGATGTAGTAAAGACAAAATATCATCTCTAGTTAATCGCTCTTAACTCCTTCCATGGGAATAAAACCTTCTGATGGCTTTTTGTAGCGGTTACTAACTTGATTTTCAATTCTATCTGTCCACCTTGTAAACAAAAATCATTGCGAGCAGTCTTCCTTATTCTCTGCTCTTGGAGTTTGCTGGTTCTTGATTAAAATGTTGACTTTAACTTAGAATTAACCCGATTAATATAATTGAAAGTAAAAGTCTGCAGCTCAGCACTTTGTTTGATGAAGGGAGATGGATTAGGAAAGAAAGCTTTCAAATTGAATACACATCTCCTCTCTATCTGTTAATTGCAGCATTTACTGCTACCTGACTCGCTGACCGTCAGTGTTTAGACCAGTTAATGATGATACACAGTCCACACTTTCTCCAGATAATTAAAAACATTTCGGTTGACACGGTCTACAGGGAGTTTTCTTGAATGTCCCAGTTTAGAAGCACCATGCGATTAATTCTTCATTTTGGAAATCCTGAGCTTGCGTACTGACACTTTGAATCACACTGCAGTTATTCTGTACACTTTGTTACTGCAGGGGTTGTGATGCTTATAGAACCTGTTTGTGCTATTAGTTAGTGGACCTATGCTTGTGATGTCTGTTACATCATTTACAGACGGGAAACACATTCCTTGCTTATTGTATCATCCCAATTGGGCACAATTCCAGTCATAATTAATGGAATACCTATCACCTTTAATGCAATCACATGCAGATCCCAGAGGACACTCTGGAATATAATGTCCACATTGGTATTATTGTAAGAGATAGACTTACAAAATAGCAATTATATAAGAAATGTTTTATCACAGTTAAAATACATACACAAAAATATAAACATACAATGGCCCTCATTCTGATTGACTCACAAAGCTGCGAAATTCACAGCTTTTCGGGTCATCTAAACGCTGCCCTTCGCACGCACTGTGAATCTCCCCACAGGCATGTGAATTGATGTTTAGCATAAACATCCATTCGCAGATTGCGTGCGGGGCAGAAATCATTCGATGGTCACCGACCATCGAATGATTTCTCTAGTGCTCGTAGATCTAAGACACCCTCTGGTGTTTTAGATCTGAGGTGTCCCTGTATGGGAAGAGGGCAGACAGTTCTGAGGTGCCCCTGTATGGGAAGAGGGCAGACAGTTGGCATCCAGTGATGTCAGTTGCCCGCCCCCCGGTACGCACGTCACTGGCGAATTTCCATCGGAACGTCCAGCATTTTCATGGGAACACCCATGAAACACTAGGCATTCCCATGGGCACTACCCGTGGCCGCCCCCGCATGCCTCCCGCCCGCACTGCTGAGTGCGAACGGGCTGGCCAATAATCAATTTGCAATGCCAGCTCATGCAAAGAGGCTGCAGATGTGCATAAATGCGTATGTGCAGTCTCTAAACATCGCTCCCCTGTGTGAACATGCAGGGGAGCAAATTAGAATTAAGGCCAATATATATATTTTGTGACAAGGATCACAAACACAGGGACTCAGATGAAGACTTTGTTGTTTATTTTCAACAGTAGGTCACAGCATACCAGGTTAATTCCATATGCAATCGTAATTACAGACAGTAGCATACAGACAGCATAAAAGACTCTTGCAAGGCTCCAATGGTACCTACCATAGCCAACCCTCAGCCTATTGCTTGGGTGGCTAAGCCACCATCAAGTACAAGCTGACTGCCTTGGAAATCCTTATATCAGGAAATCCCAGGTGCTGCTGATTACACACCTGGGTTCTGCTACTTTGTTTACATGTCCTGATGTGCATGTAGTGTGTGCCCAGATAGTGAAATGTGTGTGTAGTGTGTGTAGCCGGATATCGATAGCCTGCGTATCAAAATAAGCTGGATCCCCTCAGCTCCAAATGCCCACTTGCAGTACCCCAACCCTCCTCTGTGTAATGCTATGTGTCCCCAGTGTTACCCTCTGTCTATCTTCCACTGCCTCCCTCTAGTGTCATCCCCTCTGCTTGCCACCCAGTACATGTCCGCAGTGTTACCCTCTACCTCTTTTCCTCTGTGTTAACCCAGTACTACCCTCTATCTCACACTTTAAAAGGGCCAGATGCACTAAGCTTCACAAAGTGATATAATGGAGAGTGATAAACAGCCAGCCAATCAGCTCCTTCCTGCCATGTCACAGCCTGGGGTTAAAAAATAACAGGTAACAGCTGATTGGCTGGTTGTTTATCACTCTCCACTTTATCACTTTGTGAAGCTTGATACATCTGCCCCTAAGTGTCCGCAATCTCACCCTCTTCCAGTCATCCATTAATTATCCGTCATCTGCTCTGCCTTTCTCCCACTGCCTCACCCCAGTGTCACCCTCTCTGTCTTTCTCTCACTGCCTCACCCCAGTGTCACCCTCTCTGCCTTTCTCCCACTGCCTCACCCCAGTGTCACCCTCTCTGCCTTTCTCTCACTGCCTCACCCCAATGTCACCCTCTCTGCCTTTCTCCCACTGCCCCACCCCAGTGTCACCCTCTCTGCCTTTCTCTCACTGCCTCACCCCAGTGTCACCCTCTCTGCCTTTCTCTCACTGCCTCACCCCAGTGTCACCCTCTCTGCCTTTCTCTCACTGCCTCACCCCAGTGTCACCCTCTCTGCCTTTCTCCCACTGCCTCACCCCAGTGTCACCCTCTCTGCCTTTCTCTCACTGCCTCACCCCAGTGTCACCATCTCTGCTTTTCTCCCACTGCCTCACCCCAGTGTCACCCTCTCTGCCTTTCTCCCACTGCCTCACCCCAGTGTCACCCTCTCTGCTTTTCTCTCACTGCCTCACCCCAATGTCACCCTCTGTCTTTCTCCCACTGCCTCATTGTCATTAAGGAGTATTGTGTGTACAATTTTGATGGAAAAAATGAACATGACAAAAATGTGTAACATGACAAAATGTGGAAAAAGTGAAGCGATGTGAATACTTTCCGGATGCACTGTATATAACTACTGTATATATGCACTGCTATATTTAGGTAACTCATATCATCTGTTACACCAGTATTGTAGTATCTGCTTGCAAACTGCTATATTTAGGTAACTCATATCATCTGTTACACCAGTATTGTAGTATCTGCTTGCAAACTGCTATATTTAGGTAACTCATATCATCTGTTACACCAGTATTGTAGTATCTGCTTGCAAACTGCTATATTTAGGTAACTCATATCATCTGTTACACCAGTATTGTAGTATCTGCTTGCAAACTGCTATATTTAGGTAACTCATATCATCTGTTACACCAGTATTGTAGTATCTGCTTGCAAACTGCTATATTTAGGTAACTCATATCATCTGTTACACCAGTATTGTAGTATCTGCTTGCAAACTGCTATATTTAGGTAACTCATATCATCTGTTACGCCAGTATTGTAGTATCTGCTTGCAAACTGCTATATTTAGGTAACTCATATCATCTGTTACACCAGTATTGTAGTATCTGCTTGCAAACTGCTATATTTAGGTAACTCATATCATCTGTTACACCAGTATTGTAGTATCTGCTTGCAAACTGCTATATTTAGGTAACTCATATCATCTGTTACACCAGTATTGTAGTATCTGCTTGCAAACTGCTATATTTAGGTAACTCATATCATCTGTTACACCAGTATTGTAGTATCTGCTTGCAAACTGCTATATTTAGGTAACTCATATCATCTGTTACACCAGTATTGTAGTATCTGCTTGCAAACTGCTATATTTAGGTAATTGTGCAAATATTTTTATAAGATTTGAAAGTGAGTGAGAATTTATTAGTGGCTGGGATGGTATGTAACCTCTTACCATTTGTTATCTTAGTTTTATTGCTAGTGGAAGAGGGGCTCTGGCTGGGTGGGGTCTCAATCAATTAACTTAGAAACAGCTTTTAGTATATATTGTGAGCACAAGGCTGACCACAGCCTGGCTGACCATTGTTAGTTTGGCATATTTTAAAGTAGGAATATTTTTAAGTAGGGCGAAAACAGTTACATAGATTAAAGCTTGGACTTAAACTGGACAGAAACTGCCAACCAACTTAACATCTTCGTATTAAAGTGAATCAGAAAGACACCAGCAACCCAGAAAACCAAGACTGCTTTGAGTGAGCTTACTTCATTCTCACATCATACTACTCCTGGCTGCTTAATCTGCCTATTCAGCTGTGATATCACCATTTCTCCATCTGCTAAAATTTTTTGAATATCACTCTTTATGCTTGTACTTGCACTGTCCGTTTTGAAAATGCCCAGCTGTACCTCTTATGACTTTACCTCTCTTGCTGTTCCATTGAGAGTAGGTGTCCCTGATTATTTTATTCTTGGCCCTCTTCTCTATCTCTACATGTCCTCTCTGGGTGAACTTATTTGTTCACTTGACTTCCACTATGCCGAAAATACTAAAATCTACCCCTCGTTTCCTGATCGCTCTCCTTCCATCCTAACTCATATCTCCAACTGTCTCTCTGCTGTCTACTCTTGGATGACCCATCGCTTTTTTAGACTTAAAATATCAAACACTAAGCTGACCTCTTCTGACCCTCCTGCATAAAACCTGACCATCTCTCATCCTAACCTGTTTATGCCCACCTCTCCCCCTTCTGTGTTACCCCTGTCTGTCTAACCCTCCCCTTTAGAATGTAAGCTCTCACGGGCAGGGCCCTCTCTCCTCATGTGCCTTTCTTAGAATATATAAACCACTGCCACCCTGATAATTGCTTCAGTGTCCTGTCCCCTGATGTAACTATCTGTATTAACCATGTACTTGTCCTAAACTGTCTTGTAATGTAATTTTGTTTTGTGTTTGCTCATAACTATGCTTTGTACAGCGCTGCGGAATTTGTATGCGCTATATAAGAAACTGTTAATAAATAAATAAAATAAATAAATATAATATAAATTAAATAGGTGACCTGACTCCCACTCCCTGCAGGCTTTGCTGCTCCCTGACACCGGGATACTGAGCGGCAGCGGCTGTTCTACCATCCCCGAACACTGTAGCTGGATGTATGTACAGCTGGAGATGGGAGCCAATGGACTAACCCCCGGCTGGCTCCAGCAAATACACACTTGCCCTAGCACAGTGCCTGTGGACATTTCAAACATGGTGCCTGCGCAATCTAAATTCACGATCCTGTAGCTAACTGTGGCTTCCTGTCCACGAGCTCTGGTTTGTCAGTGGGTCGGTGGGGGCAGAGGGCGGGTGATGGGAGTGGATGGATGATCGATGGTGAGGAGAGCAGATGGGCCATTGGTTGTTGTTAGCAGTGGCAGACAGTGGCAATCGGCAGCAGCTGTGTGGGTGCTGCTGCCAGATGGTGCGCCGAAAGTGCACATGCATTGTGCCCTAGTTTCAGCCCTGCAAAAGTGTCCTCGCTTTGGGGATTATTCACATCTGATTGCTACTTTGTGAAATTGCAGTGCCCTGCATTCAGATAGCCAACACTTGCCTGAGTGAAAACCGGACCTGTGCAGTCTGAGAAAGGCTTGCGAAAATTTAGCAGCACTTTGCACAGCTGCAAATCTATATGCAACTCCCTCATAATTGAATGATTGTTTCAATGTTCGCTGTCTGTGCGTAACCCAGGACATACTCTGCCAGTGCGATAGAATCAGGCTGGCCGGGCCGGAGCTGATGTCACATACCCACCCTGAATACACTTGGGCTGCACCCATATTTTTCTTGACACTGCAAGAAAACATCTGGTTACGACTCACAAACGGTGACTTCCTGTGAATCAAACTGCGGCCAGCTTGCAAATAAAAAAAATTGCTGTACCTTGTCACTGCCTGGCATTGAGCACACATATTGGTGCAGGTGAAATCACAGGACTGCGATCAGGTCTGAATAACCCCCTAAATCCTGTATCCGCAATGTGCAGACAAAAAGTGGCACACAAGGTTATTGACTAATGTTTGCTGTTGTCTACATGTCATAGACACTGAAGATCGCTGTCTGACAGACCGTACAACACACCCCTATGATAAACATTACTGTAGGATGTTGCATTACAATGATGACATAATTTAAATTATAGATGGCTTTCCTAAGGGAGCTTGGATTGAGCATTTTCTCCCATCATTTCCAGGGAGGATTTGCATGACAAAATGTACAAAAAAACTGTGTTGAAATGCAGTGATGCTGTCACTCCCCAAGCCTCATCGCTGTCACTTGCCACTATCCACGGCACCTGCTCAGGGTTTGCTAATTAGTCTCATTTAATTAATGATATTCTGTCTTCTGTCCTCTTTTATTCCCCATTTTCCACTTTGCTTCTAGTCCTTGTTTGTTGTTTGCATTTAGCTCTATTATAAAAAAAGAGACAACAATGTTTCTACATTTTACAGAAACAAAACCTCTTATAGCAATTAACCATTTACAGCAAGTGTTATTTTAATTACAGTTAAAGCAGGTTTAAGGCAAAATACCTGGAGCACAGAGTGTATTCTGACTGTGTTCCCTCCGAACCAGGCAGAAGCCAGACTCTTTCCTTAACTTTGCACAGCAGCCGAGCCTGGGTAAAGGTTTTTTTGGGGGGGCCAATGACCAATTCCAAGAGGGACAAAAATGCCCTCTATCTGGGCTTCCCTCTTTATATAGGATTGGTATCACCTGTGTTGAATTATTTATCAAAGGAATTTCAACACAGATGATTTCCACCAGAAATTAAGAGGGAAGTCCAGGTAGAGAGGATTTTGTCGCTCCTACAATAGGTCATATTGGGAGGTATGAATTGTTTATATTACATTTAAACCACTGTAGTATATTAGAATTAAACTAAAAGTTTAAGAATACCTGGGTACTGGTCTACCTAATTGAGGGACCGTTATTTTATAACGACTCCTTGTAGTGGAACAAAGACAAGGTAGACAACCTATAAAAAAATTAAAAACACAGAAAAATAAAAAGCTACTTAAGGTGCGTACACACGGGGCAATATGATCGCTGGCAATATATTTCTGGCAATATATTGCTCAGCAATCATATTGCCCCGTGTCCCGTTTTCATCTGCGACCAGAGATGGTCGCAGATGAAAATTTAAACACTGCTGGGTGAAGAGGCAGGGGATGTCGCTGGTCGGAGGAGCATGTTCCTCCGACCAGCGACCATTCAGGGGCTGAAAACGGGAGCGTGCACCCGGCGATTTATCGCTGGTGCACACTCCAATCACTGGCAATATGGTCGCTCAGCGACCATATTCCCAGAGATTTCAGCCCCTATCGCCCCCGTGTGTACACAGCATTAATCATCTGTTTTGAAAAAGATTGTAGCAGCCTCTGTGCTAAGGCCAGGGGGTCCGCTAACAGAGAAGGGGGGGGGGGGGGGGGACTGGAGTACAGTTACCCCTGTATCCCCTCCCCTTAATCTGGCTATCACAGCAGCAATTGGAAATGTTCCTAGGGGCTCTTGCGCTGCATCTTTTAATGTTTAGATCAAAAGATTGATTGTCGCAAGCTCACAAGGGTTGCATAATTAGCATGTAACAAGCTATAGCCCCCCAAAAAGTACATACAGTTATGTAATACAGTACTTCACACATGCATCCCAATGATCACCATAAAACATTTACCATATTCTCTCTCTGGCGCAATAACTGAGCTCTTAGATCCACAGACACACACACAAAGCAGACTTGGTAGGAAAATCTGCTCCACTCGACCCTTAATTCTTTATAGTATCTCAGGCATTCCCAATGTTGGCCCTCAAGCCACACTAATGCTGTGTCCACACGGTGAGATCTGACATTAGATTTTGACTATATAGCCAAAATTGCATGCAGATCGCACAGGTTTTTTACCTTGCAATCCCGATACGCGCTCCCGTGATAGCACAAATCGAAACCCAGATAGACAAATGCAAATCTAATGCAGATTGTATGAATTGTATGCAAATAGTAGAGTTAGCAAAGATTGCATAGCACTCAAATCTTAGGTCGAATAGCAAGGGCATCTCACTGTGTGTACACACCATATCAGTGCAGGTTTTAGTGGTATCCAGGCATCAGCACAGATGTTTAAATCAAAGTAACTGAGGTACTAATTAAGTCAACTGTGCTCAAGCATGGATATCACTAAAGCCTGGATCTGAATACACAACTACAGATTTATCTGTCCAATATATCTGGTGCATACTTGCCTACCTGACCCTCTCCATGAGGGAGAAAATGCTCTGTTCCGGGACTTCCCTGGTAATGTATGATTGACACAGGGGCCGGGCTCCCCGACATACAGCCCATCTTTTCAGGAATGCCAATCCACCAGCACCGAGCTCCCCAACATCCAGCCCCTCCATCTCAGGAATGCTGCTCCACTGGCACCGGGCTCCTCGACATTCAGTCCCTCCTCCTCAGGAATGCCACACCATCATGCATCAACACTGGGGCCTCATATCCATTCACTTCAGAAACTGTAAAAAGCAGGTCCAGACCAGCGGGACGCTGCAGTCAGACCAGGTGTGTTGGACACCCCCACCACACACCAAATAACAAACTGGACAGTAGTTTACCTCACTCTCCATCCCCCCACCAGTACCCTTGGACAATTGCAATAAGTGACCGCATCACTACTAAACCACCTACACTGAAGCATAGATAAGATCTCTCGTCATCTTGTTACGATTGTCAATTATATTGTATGCTAATTGTATCCAATTTAATTGCACCTAATCAAATGTGTACAACTGAATTGTACCCTCTGCATTGTATTATTTATGCACGATTGTGTATTGTTCATTAGGTAAACATGCCATACATATTTTTATGGTAAATGCACAGTATGAAGACTTGCATGAGATCCATCAACTCCCATTTAGGCCCATAGTCAAGACCCAAGTGTGTTGTGGTGCCAATTTGCAGATGACACAAAGGTATGCAACAGGGTAGACACACCAGGAGGTGTATAACAAATGATTGATGATCTAGGAGGCAAGAGCCATTAGAGGAATGGTCAAGAGCATGGCAACTACAGTTTAATGCCAAAAAAATGCTAAATCATGCACTTGGGTCTCAAAAATCCAATGACTAAATATAGTATAAATGGCACTATAATGGAAACTACTGAGGAAAAGAGGAATATAGGTGTCTCTATTTCAGGTATTAAAGGCAGGTAGGCAATGTAACAAAGCAATGCAGAAGGCAAGTCAGATGCTTGGTTGCATAGGGAGAGGAATCAGCAGTAGAGAGAAGTAATAATGGTCATTGGTACTACCTCACCTAGAGTACTGTGTTCAGTTCTGGAGGCCATATCTCCAGACGGATATAAATACATTAGAGACTGTACAAAGAAGGGCAACTAAAATGGTGCATGGCCTACATCACAAAACATACCAGGAAAGACTAAAATATCTTAATATGTATAGTTTAAAGCACAGAAGGGAAAGAGGGGCCATGATAAAAACAGTCAAGTATATCAAGGGCTTTAACAAGGTACAGGTGGGAGACGTTCTTCACAGGAAGAGGAGCAACAGAACACGAGGACATGCACTGAAACTAGAGGGAGGAAGATTCAGGGGAAATGTAAGGGAAAATTACTTCACCGAAAGGGTAGTGGATAAGTGGAATAGCCTCCCATCAGAGGTGGTAGAGGCAAATACAGTAGAACAATTTAAACATGCTTGTGATAGGCATATTGATATCCTTACAAAGAAATAAGGATCAAATATGGTTTGAGGTAACATGTTTAAAAAAGGGGCAGACCTGATCGGCCAAGTGGTTCTCATCTGCTGTTAGAGGCGGATCCAGGAGAAAATCTCCATGATAAGAGAGGGTTTGGGAGGGGGGGGGGGGATTGTTGGTTGTGCCAGTGTACATGCTGAGAGAGAGAGTAGAGCAGAGGGAGGAAAGAAAATAGGCCCTGGCATTCAAAGTACACAGGCCCACCTTGGCAACAAAAGTGAAGGATGCAGTTGTGCGAGCGCTGAAGGTGTGGCCACACCCCCCAGAAAAGGGGGTGTGGCCACTCAAAAGGGGGCATGTCCTTCAGTGTAGTGTACCACACCATATACAACTTCTACACATTTTTTAACAAAATACTAGCCCCCCTTATACTTGCCCCTTACACATGATGCCAAATGGATTGAGCCAAAATTCACATAATGCCACATGGATTGAGCCAAAATTCACATAATGCCACATGGATTGTGCCAAAATTCACACAATGCCACAAAGATTGAGCCAAAATTCATTCATATAATGCCACACGGATTTAGACAGAATTCATATAATGCCACACGGATTGAGCCAAAATTCACATTATGCCACACGGATTGAGCCAAAATTCACAATAAGCTTCATAAACAGGGACATTGCGTGCCAAAGGCGTGCATTAAAAATTTACACCATAATGCCCATTACATGTTAAGCCACACACCATAATGTCCATTACGTATTATGCCAAACGCCATAATGCCTATTAAATATTATGCAACATAAGAGCTGTTGCAAGGGTTCCATGCTCATTGCTAGGGGTTCCATGCTCGTTGCCATGTGGGATTACATGCTCATTGCCAAGGGGGCATACATGCTCATGGTAACTGGGGGACAGCCATCGCCAGGCAGAAGTTATAGCCATTGACAGCCAGGCAGAGAGCGGGGGGCTGTCCAACTGCATTCAAAGCACTGCAGGTCACGGGTATTTGAAATAATACCCCTTTCACACCAGGAAATGCAGGGATTTACCCAGGAATATAGTCCCAGGATCATGCCGGGCTGGCCCCTTTTACACCAGCCTAGTCCCTGCATTTTCTGGTGTGAGGGGGAGAAACCCCCCCCTTTAACTGGCTATATCGTTTAAACAGCTATCAATTCGGAACCAACTGACCCATTTACATGAGACCAGTATCATATTGAAGAACTTTTGAGTGGGCTTCGAATGATGTTGGTCTCGTGAAATTGGGCCATTTGGTTACAGAGAAATCTGCCCTCAAAGAACATGAACAGCCATGAAATTATTTCCGAAATAAAAAATCGGTTTACCTGCGATATCTCTGGAACCAATTGACCCATGTGCACCTGGTATCAGATGGAAGGCCTAGCGATTTGGGTTCAAATAAGATCAACCACAAGCTACTGTGATGCCTGGGGGTGTGTGTGTGTGGTCTGGCAGCCATCGGAACCGGGTGAGGGTTGGAATTAGCAGGTTCCATGTTATCCTATGGGGAAATCTGTCCCTGTGCTTCCCTCTATCCCTCAATCTCTATGTCCCTATAGCACGTGCCTGGGTGCCCCCCCCCCCCGAATCTTCCCATGTCTGCTGTCAAATTCTATGTTTCTATGTTTCATATGTATAGCCCAGAGCTCCGACACATCTTTATCCATAACAAGGCACCATTACAATGAGGGGACAATAAGCTTGGGGTCCCTAGTGTTACATTGTATTATCTATGTTTTCTATTTTTATGTAAGGTACTATAAAGAGGCTTTACATCTGTACCATAGGTACGGTTTTTTTTGTTCAATTAAATTCTAGCCCGGACATTGCACATGTTGTGTGCACACTTGGGATTTTATATTACTCGATTTCATTTTCATATAAAATGTTAAATTAACTGTTAATGTTGAGATTAAACTGTGCTGTTGCTGCTTTAATTGATCTGTTACAGACTGAGCCTTGTAAACTGAAATGCGATGTCGGGAGGTGCTGAAAGATGATTATGCCATTTTAAGCCTGAAAATGAAATAAGGCATGCCTAATCTTAACTCTTCATGTCCCGAATGGAGACATGCTGCAATATTCTGAGCAATCGTTCCTGATCTAGAACTGCAATAATACACTGTGGCCCTTATTCTGATCGGTGCGGTAATATCCGCGTGCGTTCGGCCCGCCGATGTTTCGTGTCTGCGCATGTGCAGAGGCGTCTCTGCGCATGTTCGAGCGGAGCGTACGGCCAAATCCCGCATGATATGTGAACACTCCGAACAGGGGGTGGAGAGGGGCGTGAAGGGCTATTTGGGCTCATTACCATATGCATACGCCCCGCGTTTCATGGGCGTTCCCATGCAAACGCTGGGCGTACGTATGATAATGCGGCCGTGACGCACGTGTAGGGGGCGGACATATGACATCGCCGGATGTCAGCTGCCCGCCCAGATCTCTGCTTTTGCATGGAAAAATGTCCGTGTGGTCTGAGGTTGCGGGAGCTGGTGGAGCACTCGGTCCTGCATTCGATGGTCTGCGACCATCGAATGATGGGGGGAGGTTCCCTTAGATGGAGGAGGCGTATTCCATGAAAAATACACGTGCGGTCCGTTCGGCCAGCTTCTTACCGCGTACGGACGGAGTTGGCGATCCGTATGGAAGGCGGGGTTTCGCACGCACGGTCCTGGCCGCATAATCGGATCCGGCTGCACCGATCAGAATAAGGGCCTCTATTTGGCATACAGCTGGCTTTGTGGTATCTATCTGCCATTACTTGACACAGCTTTATTTTACTATGCGTTTGGAACTTTTTACTTAAATTGTATGTCAGTTTCTAAGCTGTATCGCTGTATCAGTAAGATTTCGCACAATGGCCTGATTCAGAGATGGGCCCAATGAGATGTCTGATGGTTACCATTCAGGGACACAGGACACATTTGTATCTAGAGAGAATCAATTTCAGTGGCAGTAACGGGGGTGGCTAGCCAGACTATGGGGGTTATTCAGACTTGATCGCTGCTCTCCTAGATTGGAGAGCCCTGTGATCAGGTAATCACCGCCCCGCCAGATTGAAATCCCGCCATGTGCAAGGCTGCGAATTGCTTAGCACAGCTATGCGAAATTTAGCTGGATCAGCGATTATCTGCAAATCCATTCATAAGCCAATCACCATCTAATGATTTTTCCAGTGCGTGCTGTCTCGTGCTGTGACTTACTTCTTGACTGTGATCAAATCAGTTGGACCGGGGGATGAGCTAATACCACACTCCTTCCCCTCAAACGCCTGGGCATATCTGCATTTTCCATGACACTCCCAGAAAACGGACAGTTACCACCACCAAACTGCCAGAGATAAAATAAAACTAGCGGGACGGCTTTGCTCCTACGTGCTATGATCCCTACGTATGCGCAGTCTATTGATAATCGCCAGGCCTAAAAATCTGCAGTCATATAATATAATATAATCAGGTCTGGATAACTCCCTATATATGCAGAACTTCTGCCTTTCAGCAAAAAGCTTCATTGTTTATAAAACTGCTCCTGGCGATTCTATCGCCATCAGCCAGCTGCCGCCAGCCAATAGAAGGGGGCGCGTGTGCACGAGGCACTCGTGCACCCCGTTTGTCGGAGCCCTCGGCTAGTCTCCCCACAGTCCCCTGCAGCTACCCCAGTCTGCCCCCACTCCCTGCCCATCTCCCTGGAGCGGAGACAGGCACGAAAGCTGCTCCCCGCCGCCTTGCTGATGGGAATGCATGAGTGCATGAGACGCACGCGCATCCCCGTCATATGTACCTCCTGTCCGCCAGCCTGCACCAGCTCAAGACATCTGCCGATCCTGCAGGCATCTGTATTTAGTGCATGTTTCACAATTGCAGCCTCTGGATCCATCCAAGCTGACTCCTGTGGATGCTGAAGGGGAGATGGCCTGTTGAGGCCCGCCACTGCTGCCTGTGAGTAGCAATGTCAAGATGATGGCTGCCTAGGATCTGTACCGCTAGCCAAAATATGTATCCTGTGTCTCCCCTGTCTTGTTCCACATCTGTACTGTTTTTTTTTTACTTGCTACCTATCTAGCTGTTACAATCACCAAATAGTGCCGCTGAATGGCTGCCAGCTCAGTAAATATATGTTCCCCATGTCCGTGTCCCTCATCAGGATACATCCAGTGCATATCTGTACATGTCCTATATCTGTACTGTATTAATGTCTACCGATCTGGCTGCTACAATCACCAAGTGGCACTGCTGAATGGCTGCCCGGGTGCTGTACAGCTCAGTAAATATATGTCCGTGTCCCTCATCAGGATACGTCTAGTGCTTATATGTATGTGGTATATATCTGTACTGTCACTGTTTACTTGTTCCCACCCTGGCTGTTGCACAGCAATCTAAATGTAATTCCTAGTATACGCTAGTATACCTGGCCAATAAAGCTGATTCTGATTTATAGAAAATGAGGATACCTCATTAAAAGGCAAAGTTTTAGGCAAACACACATCGAAATTGCTGAATTTGGAATTTTATACATTTGGAAAGAAGTATGTCCATTTCTGGGCACAGGGGAAGGTGCGCGGAGGGTTAATATACACTGCTTTGTGAGCTTGCTGGGCACCGAATGCTACAGGTCTGCAGACATCAAACAGAGACCCAATGCTAATGTTTCATCCATTGTTCTGAATTCAATTCTTTTGTCTAAGAGACTACACTGACATTTGGTAGCTCATGACATGCCAAATGCATTAACTATTATGTTTATTTGTGCAAGTATGTATTGCTGGTTGGTTCATGAGTAAACAATGACTTTATAATAATGTGTCTTAGAAATATTAATTGCTGGAACTGATTTCTGTGGAATGTTGCTGTCATATATTGTGGTCTATTACAGATCTATTTGAGGTAAAACCTGTTGCTGCCCATAGACTAAAGCATAGGTTCCCAAACGCGGTCCTCAAGGCTCCCCAACGGTCCAGGTATTAAGTATATCCATGCTTGGCCACAGGTGACTTAATTAGTAACTCAGTCAGTCTGATTTAACCATCTGTGCTGAGCCATGGATATACCTAAAACCTGGACTGTTGAGGTGCCTTGAAGACCGTGTTTGGGAAACTCTGGACTAAAGGTTACAGTATTAAAGTAAATGATTTGAAGCGGCACTAAACTTTATTATAGTAACATGCACTCCAGGATGCCATGTTTTTTTCAGGCCCCAAACCTCCTCCAATGCCATCTTGTAATGATGTGCCATACTGATGTACTGGTTATGTAGTATACTAGCCAATCAGATACATAAGCTGATCTCTGGAATAGCCCAACCTAGAGCCAAATGCAGCATTATTTATTTACAGTTTCTATATATCGCAGCAAATTCTCTTGCGCTTTACAATTGGAAACAGTGATATCATAACACAAACTGAGTAGTAAGAAACCGACATAGGAGGGCCCTGCTCGCAAGCTTACAGTAGAGATCCACTGCATTAAAAGCACTAACAGAATCTGTGTACAAATATAATATTCCCAACTGGTTTACAAAGTGACTGTCCTAGACAGACCAATCTAGTAAGTTGCTGGCACACATTGTGGGTCGCTTCATTTTCTCCACCCCCACCCAGGGGCTGGCTGGCAACTTTTAGCCTAGGGGGCAAGTCCAGAGCACTGGCCTATACCCCCCCCCCCCCATCTTCCTGGAAAACGGAATACTTGTGCGCGCCTGAGGCGCGTTGAAAAATAAGGCATGTGGCCTATCATAAGGGGGCGTGGCCTGTACCTTGATTGTATTGTGTACCTGCAGATTGCACATTGTGATGCTAATTACACATTATGCCGCACACCTTGATGCCCATTGCACCCCATACTGTGATGGCAATTACCCAATGCTCCCCACCATACTGTATTGCCCATTACGCCCCATACCATGATGCCCATTACACCGCACAATGTGATGTCCACAGTGCCAGATTTGCCCCCATAGTGCCAGATATTCCGCCACAGTGCCAAATACACATATGCCCCCACAGTGCCAGATATGCCCCCACAGTGACAGATACACCTATGCCCCCACAGTGCCAGATATTCCCCCACAGTGCCAAATACACATATACCCCCACAGTGCCAGATATGCTCCCACAGTGCCAGAGACACATATGCCCCCACAGTGCCAGATATTCCCCCACAGTGCCAAATACACATATGCCCCCACAGTGGCAGAAATGCCCCCACAGTGCCAGAAACACATATGCCCCACAGTGCCAGAATTTCCCACCAGCAACTCACCATTGTTGCTGTCTCTCCATCTGCTGCTGCTGCTGGGCGGAGGGGGCAGGGGAGAGCGCAGTACATGCCCCTCCTGCCCGCACCCCAGTCCGGTTAGGCTACTACCGACAGCCCTCCTGCTCTGGCCACGGCTTCCAGAACACGGCCGCGGCTACAGGAAAATGGCATTACAGGAAAACGGCCATTTTCCTGTAGCCGCAGCCATGTTCTGGAAGCCACGGCCAGCGCAGGACTCGGCTGGAGGAGGTGGGTGGTGATCCAGCGCGGCCCGCAGCCAGTGACTGGCTAAGAGGCCCGGGGGGCACATGGCTACTGCCCCCCCGGCCCAGCCCGCCCCTGCCCCCACACTACTTTACTGTACAAAATCTTTTTTCTTCTATTCTGTATTCATGCCCCTTGCTTCCTTTCTAGTAGAAAACAGGGTGTTTGACAGTTCTTTATATTGGCCCCTGATATATTTGTACATGTTGAGCATGTCTCCCACGTCTCATTTCCAATGTAAGTAGTCCTAAATTGGATAATCTCTCCTCATAGGTTACATTTTCCATTCCCCTAATAAACTTTGTCGCTCTTCTCTGGATTTTTTCCAATTCAGTGATGTCCTTTTTATAGTGTGGGGCCCAGAACTGTACTCCATATTCGAGGTGATGTCTAATTACAGTACTTTTGAGTCCCTAGTTTCCATGCCCCCAGGGGGTAATATGTGATATGTGGAATTTGGGGTTTGTCATAGCAGTTTAAAGATCTGGGGGCCATCAGACTGCCAACAGCTCCACACAGGTAAAGTGATGTTTAAACCTGCCTATTTTGGTGTTGGTTCCATCTACATTTGATTTGGTGCCACCCATATGAGGCCACTTCTAGAAATGTTTTAGGGACAATTTTAGTTCCCAATCCAGCCATGTATTCAGATGTGGGTCTGGGTCTGAATGATTCAGAATCAGAATCAGCTTTATTGGCCAGGTATACTTCCGTATACTGGAATTTGTTTTCAGTTTTCTGTGCAGCAGCCAGGTGGGTAACAAGTAAACAGCATACAGTATAAACAATAAACAATATAAACAGGTGGGGGACATGTACAGTCATATAGAAAGTTATTCCGAGAGGACCCCCTTTTAGATTATGTGCAAAGGGTTATGGCGCGACTGAACAGTGAGGTGTTCATGAGTTCACGTGTCAACAGGTGAACCGCTTGAGGAGAGAAACTTTTAAGGCTTCTGGTGGACCTGGTGGAAATAGCCCTGTAGCTTCTGCCTGATGGCAGCAGGTTAAACAAGCCATGGCCAGGATGTAGTTGGTCCTTGACTATCTTCGTTGCTCGCTTTTTTGCTCTGGACAGGTACAGGTCCTGGACAGATGGAAGGTCTGTCCTGATGATCTTTTCCGCAGTTTAGCAACATAAACATTCCAGGAATCAAGAAATAAGGCTGAAGCACATCCTGATATTGCAGATTTCATATCCAAGACACCTTCTTTAGATTCCTGGTATTTAGCATAGACAGGTAGCCAAACCATTGTCTAACCCTGGTGGAGGGACTTCGTGCAGAGACAAGTCCAGCTACAGTGACTTCTTTAGGTTTGCAAGGGAATGGACACCAGTCCCATTGGGAACATGTAATGAGCAGATGGAAAAAAGAATACCGATAACATCCAATAATGATGTTATCTTGCTAATCATTCTCCTCTCACCCACAATCTCTACAGAGTCCAAAGACATTCCTAGGACAGAACTGGCCTTCCTTACCAGTCTGTTTAGTCTCTTATTGTCGGCTGTTGAAACACTGCTGCCCCAGCAGACCACTCCGTAGTATATGGCCGATGCCACTACATAGTTGAAGAAGGTCATCAGGAGCGCTCCCTGCACTCCAAATCACCTCAGTATCCTCAGCAGATAAAGTCTACTCTGCCCCTTCCTATACAGAGCAGCGGAATTATCAGACCAGTCAAGTTTATTGTTAAGATGAAAACCCAGATACTTGTAAGTTCTTACGATCTCAATATCCATTCTCTGAATGATCACCGGAGTTGGGGGGGGGGGGGGGGGGGGTATGCTGACATTTCCTGAAAATAAACTCCCAGCTCCCTAGTTTTCCTTGTATTAAGTTGAAGATGGTTCCCCACACACCAAGTAGCAAAGTTCTGAACAAGTTCTCTGTACTCCCTATCATCCCCATCTACAATAAGGCCCACAATAGCAGAGTCATCAGAGAACTTCTGTAGATGACAGGTTGATGAATTGTTTGTGAAATCTGCAGTATAGAGAGTAAAGAGAAATGGTGCCAAAACTGTTCCCTGCGGCGCCCCTGTACTACAGATAATAGTATCGGACTGGCACTCCTTGGTCCTCACCTACTGTGGACGGTTTGTAAGGTAATCCAGGATCCAGGTGATTAGAGGATGATCCACCCCCGAGTCAACCAGTTTCTCCCCCAGGAGCATGGGCTCAATAGTATTAAAAGAACTGGAGAAGTCAAAGAACATTATTTTCACGGTGGCCCCAGCTCTCTCCAGATGAGGTAGGGACCTCTGCATCAGATATATGACAGCATCATCCACACCAATTCCAGGCTAATAAGCAAACTGCAATGGGTCCATAGAAGATCTCACCAGAGGTCGAAGATAGCCAAGGACCAGCCGGGTGCCGGACGGGTTCCCGACAGTCGGGATCCCGACAATCATTTACCCGACGTCGGGATCCCGACGGCCACCCGCTATTTTCCCTCGTGGGGGTCCACGACCCCCATAGAGGGAGAATAGAATAGGTGGCTCGCGTAGCGAGCCACCGTGCCCGCAAGGGGCTTTTTTGCACTCGCCATGCTGTCTGACTCCGGCCAGTCGGGATCCCGACGTTGGGATAATGACTGTCGGGATCCCGACTGTTGGAGTCCCATACCACACCCAGACCAGCCTCTCCAGGGGCTTCATCAGCTGAGATGTCAACGCCACCAGCCTGTAGTCATTGAAGTCATCAAGACTTTGGCACAGGTACCACGCACAAGGTTTTCCACAGCATCGATACCCTCCCTTGCTCCAGGCTTAGACTGAAGAAGCCTGAACAGGAACAGGAGTCACATCTAGGGGAACCTAGTGCGGACCTTGACCTTGGTCTTGAACCAGTGATTTGTCATGGTAGGATCATCGTAACTATCTGTGACAGTCTGAAAGAGTTGGTGGATTTTCTAGTTCTGTCAGTGTTTAACATAATTATTATGTGAACATCAATAGCCATTCTATATGAGGCCAGGAATGTACCTAAACATTCTGCTCGATGCAGAGCAACTTTAATAAGAGTTGTGTTCACTGTAAAGAAAATGTTGCAATACAGTATCTACCAACAAGGTAACCTTCATTGATATAGAGAGATTCATTTAATTGCAGTATTATACAATGCATAATAAATTATAGGTTTAGTGGCATTTTTAGAGTATATACTGTATGTGTCCTTTTGTTATTCTCAATTAAATACTTCGAGCTAACAGGTTCAGTTAAAGCAACCTGTCTTAAGACTTTACTAAGATAATACAATAGAATGATTGATTAAATTGTGCTCTGCTCACTCAAAGGCTGTATAAACAGCAGTGTCTGTTCCCATTCAGGCAGACTAAAGCAGAGGCTGCTGTGTGTGTGTATATGCCACCTTTCAGGCTATCAGATATCAGGTAACTGGGAGAAGGTGACAAGTAGCAGACAAGGCGCTTTCCAGCTGACTCCCAAAGCCATCTCATGCTTACCTTAGCCTACTATGGACATAAAAAGGCAGCATGAATTATTAAGACTTTCTTTTTAGTCTCTCATAAAGCAACAAGAATACAATATTTGGCATATCCTGTTGGAAACTGCAGACTCTTCATACAAAGGATTAACTTCAGTTTTCTGTTTCCTGCCAGGATCCCTAGTTTGTTGCTATTTATTATCTAGGGAACTCAGAAATGGCCCATACACAGGACAAGCAACATATCTCCTTATGAGACTAGAGTAACAGCATGCAGGGGGTCACAAAGATCATGCAGTATGTTACCCTATGACGGACTATTCAAGCTGGTAAAATCAGCATTCTGTTACAGAATAACCTACTACTAAATATAATGTATGATTGCACAGCGCTCCTTCTGTCACTAGTTACTTTAGTTTGATCTCAAGTTCTGTAGATAAAGGACTTTTAACAGTACCTAGAATCTCTCGGAATTCATATGGGGGTCGAGCTTTTAGTCATGTGGCTCTGACTCTATGGAACTCACTTCCCCACACAGTTTGATAGACCCCCCTCTAGAATACTTCAAAGACAGACTCAAGACATTTCCGTATAGTTTATGAAAAGCTTTTCTGTACTTCATTGTTCCTGTACTGTATTACATTAATTATATCTGTTAAGCATCTTGAGTCCTATTGGAGAAAGGGTGTACCCCAGTCCTGAGGTACCCCACTCCTGTGGTACCCCTTTTTGTGTGCTTAAACTGTGGCTGCAGCCAAATGCTGCTTATGGAGCCCTTAAGGACTGGGGGGGGGGGAGATTCTGTAAAGCAGAAATGCGGTAAAAACACCATTTTCGGGTTTTTTACCGCATTTCTATATGCTATATAGTGACAGCGCTGCGGAGGGAATCGCCAGCAAAAGCTGGCGATTTCCTGCAGAAGCCTATGGGCTTCTTACCGCAGCGCTGTTTGAGGGATCCATCACGGATCCCTCCCAGCATGCCCGGCGGGCGGGGCGTCACTCTGCGCATGCGCAGATGGACTCCCGGGTCACATACCCGGAAGTCCAGCACCGGCACCGCATCGCAAGGGACAGCTCTTATCGCAAGAGCTGTCCCTTGCGTTAATGACGGCATATGTTACAGCATATGCCGTTATTAATAATGCGGTAGCCGGCGATAATGGGCGCGGATGTTACAACATCCCGCCCTGGGTCTGCAGGGATTATTTGCCCTTCCTGGTTGTCTGGTAACAGGAGCAGCCAGAAGAGAGAGCATCTGTAGAGCACTAGGACCCAAAGGAGTTGACAGAATCCCTGAAAGAGAGGGAAACAGAGCTTTGCTGCAATTGGGCAGAGGGAGCTGGCAGAGGTCAGGAGAGAGAAGGCGGAGTAGAGCCAGAGAGAGAGAGAGAGCTGCAGAGTGAGGAGAGCAACAGCATGACATGGCTGCTGGAAAGTGAGAAGCAGCATAGCAAGTGAGGACAGGGCCACGCGTGAAGAGGATGCAGCTTGGCATGCAGTGGAGTCCCCACTGTGGGAGGAGCCACATGTGAGGAGAAGTGATTGTCAGAAGCCAGTAACCCTAATACCGCACAGCCTTTGCCAACACATCTACCCTTTCAGGACTTGCCCCAAAGAGACAGCCCAGGTATCCACATAACGGCACCCCACAGTACCCCTGAAGCCCAGGCAGTGCATATAAGGCAGCACTGGCCCCATCTTGTCCCTACCCTTGCAGCAGCCACAGATATCTCAGCCCATGCCACACAGTTGCAAACTACCCCAGTTCAATTCCTCACATTGGGCCTTGAGAGAGTCACTTAGGGCCAGATGCACTAAGCTTCAAAAGTGATAAAATGGAGAGTGATAAACAGCCAGCCAATCAGCTCCTACCTGCCATGCCACATATTGTGTTTGGAATATGTCAGGCAGGAGCTAATTGGTTGGTTGTTTATCACTGTCCATTTTATCACTTTTGAAGCTTAGTTTATCTGGCCCTTAATCACCTCTTGAGCCCTGTTGGAGAAAGTGCGCTATATAAATTAAACTTACTTACTTACTTACCTCCCACTACAAAGGCCTGTGAGCCTAGGTGGCTGCAGGAAAAGGACACCTTACTGCCAGCAGCACAGAGAGTGACAGAGACAGTGCAAGGAGGTCTTGTTTAGTCACAGCACCCTCTATTGGAAGTACAGTCAGTGTATTCAACTAAATAGGGTACTTCCTCATCTTGTTATGCTTGCCGCTAGGCACGGTGGGTGGATACCCGGGAACAGGGAACGGGAGGTCAGGCGTGAGCCCGCAGCCGGGACCGCCGGTTAGGACGGCCACAGCGAACCCTATACTAACTCTGTTGAGTTCCCCGGGCAGATGACCAATCCCTGCGGGAACTAGGCTTCACCTGTGGCCGCCGCGTTCGAAGGAGCGAGTTAGGCCCGCTCCAACCCCGATGCAGCTAGGTCTAGGAAGGGACAAAGGAAAAGCGATCGTCCGGGGTAACTCAAAAGGACAAACTAACTACCGGGCCTAACTGAAATAAAGCCCCTGTCTGCCGGCACCAGGCCAAAAACGGGAATACGACCCAGTCGCAGACACAAGGAGAACGAGACGGGGAATCTCCACAGGACTACAACAATGCAGGATAACGACTCCCCAAAACCCCCAATAAGGAGTGAATGGGTAGGGAATGCCCTGCCTAGGACAGATAGCTAAAGGGAAGCGAGGATCAGAGCAAGGGTGAACGATGGAACGAATGACGGTCTGAATGAGGCCCACGGCGGGGCAGGTCCAATGCCCCTGCAGGGGAGCTGAACCCAAATGAGCACAGTCAGAAAGTAAAAGGAGCTCGGAGGCTCTACAGAAATAAACCAGGCTCCAGGGGAGCACTTACTAGACCTCAGGTAAACAGCAGAGTGGAACAGGAAGCAGGAGACACGAGGAGGTGCAGGTATCCAGCTGGAACAGGTCGGGAGACCGGAGATCCCCTGAGAGGGATGCAGGAACCAGGGCAGCGCTGGGATACCCCTAGGGACCGGGCAGGCGTAAGGGAACGCTATAACCGGCGTCTGTGCCCAGCAGACGCCGGCTATTTATTCAAACTTTGGCGCCGCCTGCGTGACGTCAGGCGCGCCGTGTGTGTGCTGCTGCTGGGCGGAAGTCGGGAGCGTTGCCTAGCAACGCCCCGACGCTCAGCGTAAGACTGAGGCTTGGAACGCTGCCGAGTAGCAGCGTCACCAGCCTCGCGGCCCTGCTCCCCATCCGCCGACCGTCCAGGTGCTGGGGACACCGGACGGCGGCGTGCGACACATCTTTGCAGCCACCACTTGGCTATGGAATTTACGTAGCATATGATGCACCACCCTGGGTCCACACCACCCTCCTGCATACCTCCCAACTGTCACGCTTTCCGCGGGAACGTCCCGATATTCGGGGATGTTCCCGCGTCCCGCCCGGGGCCGCCATTGTCCTGCGGTGGGGGGGACAGTTGGGAGCCCCCCCAGCTTGCCGAGAATAGACGCTGTGCGCATGCGCACAGCGTCTATTCAGCGCCGACGAGCGGCGAAAACGGGGCGTGGCCGGAGTTCGCGTCACCCCGTGAGGCCACGCCCCCTTTTCTCGAGGCCGCGCCCCCTTTTCGGGAGCGCGCGCGGCTTCGCTGCGCGAACGTCCCGACCTCCCAACTTCAAAAGTTGGGAGGTATGCTCCTGTGTCCACGCCACCATCTAGAACCTTTAGTAAAGTTGTGGGGAGCGAAACGGAGCGAGCCACCGAGCCCAAAGCATGGCAAACAAAGCGAGCCCTCAATGGGACGATGATAATGTAAGTGGTTTAAGTGGTGGCTGCAAAGATGAGGAAGTACCCTAAATACTTACAGCACCCTCTATTGGAAGCTTATGCAATACCTCACAAGTAACTACTATTGGTGACTCTGTTACATTGCTTATGCTCTAATGCGGACCCTATTGGTTACTCTGATATATATTGTTGTGGTTTAACAGCACCCTCTATTTGTGGAACCTGCTGCCTATTCATACTCCGCAGCGCCCTCTATTAGCGTGAGACTGAGGCTTGGAACGCTGCCGAGTAGCAGCGTCACCAGCCTCGCGGCCCTGCTCCCCATCCGCCGACCGTCCAGGTGCTGGGGACACCGGACGGCGGCGTGCGACAGTACCCCCCCCTTGAGGAAGGGTTAACAAACCCTTACCCCCAGGTTTATCAGGGAACTCCCGAAAGAAAATTCTTTTGAGATTGGGCGCATGAAGATCCCTGTCAGGAACCCATGACCTCTCCTCTGGACCAAAACCTCTCCAGTGTACCAAAAATTGCAAAGAACCTCTCACAAATTTGGAGTCCAGAATTCTCTCTACCGGGAACTCCTTTTGTCCCTGCACTATCACCGGGGAGGTTCCAGTGTCACTCCTGCGAGGAAACTTTTGAGAAAAGAACACCGGTTTGAGCAGAGAGGCATGGAAAGTATTGGCTATCCTTAGCGATTTGGGTAGAGATAGGCGAAAAGCTACCGGATTTACCCTCTTGATGATCTGAAAGGGACCAATAAATCGAGGCCCCAGCCTCGCTGAAGGTTGATGAAGTTTGATGTTCCGGGTCGAAAGCCAGACCCAGTCACCAACCTTAAAATGACAAGGACGTCTGGACCTGTCTGCCGATACCTTCTCCCTTAATGCGGCCTCCTTGAGAGCAACATGAATACCTCTCCAAATGACTCTAAGTCGAGAGGCCACAGGAGAACCCGAACTGGACGCTTCAGGACCTAGAGAGTTGGCTCGAGGGTGAAATCCATATACTGCGAAGAACGGAGAAGTCCTGGAGGCTGAATGATGAGCATTATTATACGCAAACTCCGCCAGCGGTAAGAAGCTTGCCCAATCGTTCTGTAATTTGGACACAAAGCATCTCAGATATTGCTTGAGTGATTGGTTCAATCGCTCAGTTTGTCCATTGGACTGAGGATGGAAAGCCGAAGTTAGACTGGTCTTAACTTTCAACGCTGTGCAGAAGAGCCTCCAAAACTGCGCCACAAATTGTGGACCGCGATCAGAAACAATATCTGAGGGTAGACCGTGCAACCTAAAAATATGCTGCAAGAACAGAGCTACCAACTCCCTGGCTGAAGGCAATTGTTTCAGAGCCACAAAGTGCGCCATTTTAGAAAACCTGTCTATAACGACCCACACCACCTGACAGTGAGCGGATACAGGTAGTCCCACAATAAAATCCATGGCCAAGTGTGACCAGGGTCTGACAGGAACGGATAAGGGGATCAGTTCCCCGATGGGCCGAGACCTAGGGACCTTATGCCGAGCACAACTTTGACAGGATAATACAAATTCCCTGGTATCTCGTGACATACCAGGCCACCAAGCGACACGGGAAAGAAGTTTCAAGGTTTTGAAGACTCCTGGATGCCCGGCCAGTTTGGAATCATGAAACTCCGAAAGGACCCTGCGTCTAAGCGATGGAGGAACATACAACTTGTTGGTGGGGGTTTGGGCTGGCGCCTGACTCTGCGCTTGACGGATGAGACCTTCCAGAGTCTGTTGGGCTCCAGCATGGATACAAGACTTAGGCACGATGGAAGTCTTGCTGGCTTTGTCATCGTATTGAGGAAGAAAACATCGAGACAGTGCGTCAGCTCTGATGTTCTTCGAGCCCGGTCTATAAGAGATCACAAAGTTAAAGCGCATAAAAAACAGCGCCCACCGAGCCTGTCGAGCGTTCAGCCTCTTAGCTGTCTCAATATATTGCAGGTTCTTGTGATCCGTGAGAACGAGAATCTGATGAATTGCTCCTTCCAACCAATGACGCCACTCATCAAAGGCCCACTTGATGGCCAACAATTCCCTGTTCCCAACATCATAGTTGGCCTCTGCCTGTGAAAATTTCCTGGACATATACGCACAGGGGTGTAAATACAGTGATTCCGGATCCCTTTGGGACAACACTGCTCCCGCCCCTACCTCGGAGGCGTCCACTTCCACAACGAAGGGAAGGTCAGGATCAGGATGTTTCAGAACAGGGGCCGAAACAAACGCCTGTTTCAAGGATTCAAAGGCCTGTTCCACCTGAGGAGACCATCGAGATGGATCAGCACCTTTTTTGGTTAAAGCCACCAATGGCGCAACAATGGAAGAAAAGGAATCAATGAAACGTCTATAATAATTGGCAAAGCCAAGAAAACGTTGGATTGCCTTTAAACTGGTAGGACGGGCCCAATCCACCACGGCTTGAAGCTTCTTAGGGTCCATTTGAAAACCCTGAGAAGAAATAATGTAACCCAGGAAAGAAACTTGTGTGACTTCGAACTCACACTTCTCAGTTTTGGCAAATAACTGATTCTCTCTCAGTTTTTGCAGGACCTGCCGAACCTGACTTCTATGTGATCTCAAATCTTGTGAAAAAATCAAGATGTCGTCTAAATAAACGACTACGAATTGGCCCAAAAAATCACGAAGGACATCATTGATAAAGTCCTGAAAAACAGCGGGCGCATTAGAGAGGCCAAAGGGCATCACCAAATATTCATAATGTCCCGTCTGAGTACTGAAGGCTGTTTTCCACTCGTCACCTTCCTTGATCCTAATGAGATTATAAGCACCTCTGAGATCGATTTTAGAAAAAATCGTAGCGGATCGTAACTGGTCAAAAAGTACTGTAATCAAAGGAAGGGGATAGGTGTTTTTCACCGTGATTTTATTTAGGGCACGAAAATCAATACAAGGCCTTAAGGAACCATCCTTCTTGGCCACAAAGAAAAACCCTGCGCTGAGAGGGGACTTTGACGGGCGGATAAACCCCTTCTTGAGACTCTCCTGTACGTATTCATCCATCGCCTTTGTCTCCGGGATAGATAACGCGTACAATCTACCTTTGGGCAAAGGAGCATTGGGAATTATCTTGATGGCACAATCGTACGGACGATGAGGCGGAAGACTGTCAGCTTTCCCCTTAGAAAATACGTCCGCAAAGTCTTGATAAGGGGAAGGGATCCCGGAGAGGGAGGCCGAGGCCACCAAGGCTGAAGTATGAAGACAATGCTGCTTACAGTAAGGACTCCAATGGGCTATCTGCGCCGCACTCCAGTCAATAATGGGATTATGTTTGACTAACCAAGGATATCCCAAAACTATGGGAACGAGAGGACAAGAAGTTAACAAAAATGAAATATGCTCCCTATGAAATAAACCGACTGTCATCGAGACTGAGGGAGTCTGAAAAGAAACTGCCCCATTGGACAAGATATTCCCATCCAAACCTCGAAGAGTGACGAGGCCCTGGAGTTTCAAATGAGGAATACCCAGTCTCTGGGCCAAACTGATATCAAGGAAATTTCCGGCTGCACCGCTATCAATAAATGCAGTGCCGGAAAATGTATCTTCCTGAAAAGAAATGCTACATGGCACCAATACCGAATCGTGAGAGGAAAATAATTGCAGGCCTAAGTGAACCCTCTCCTCGTTCACTTGGCCAAGGCTTTTACTGGCCTATTGGGACAGTTCTTAAGGATATGCCCTTTAATACCGCAATATAAACACAGACCTGAAGTCAACCTACGATTTCTCTCCTCCGGAGAGATACGAGTCACCCCAATTTGCATGGGCTCATCAACCTCCTCTGGAACTAGAGGAACATAGGGAAGAGAGCGAGCTTGGACGCCCCGCTCCGACCTCCGTTCCCGGAGACGACGGTCAATTTTTATCGCCAGTTCCATCAGTTTATCAAGGGAACTAGGTACGGGGTACTGGATAAGGCTATCCTTGATGATGTCGGACAGGCCACAGCGAAACTGACTCCGTAAAGCGGGGTCATTCCATCCGCAATCATTCGACCAACGGCGGAACTCAGTACAGTATACTTCGGCCGGGTCTTTCCCTTGTTTAAGGGCTCGGAGATGAGTCTCCGCGGAAGCCTCTCTATCAGGGTCATCGTACAGCAAACCTAATGAACTAAAAAAGTTGTCAACCGAGGATAGGGTCGGACTGTCAGAAGAAAGTCCAAAAGCCCATGTCTGGGGGTCCCCCTGTAATAAAGACATCACCAGGCCTACTCGCTGAGACTCGGAACCGGATGACCGGGGTCGAAGTCGAAAATACAATTTACAACTCTCTCTAAAGTTGAAAAAAGCACTCCGATCCCCAGAGAATCGATCGGGCAGGTTAACCTTTGGCTCGGACACCCCTGACTCAGGAGGACGCATCCTCTGCTCCTGGGAGGCTACCTTGAGGGACAGATCCCGGACCATTTGGGTTAACCCTTGAAGTTGATCCGAGAATGTCTGAGGAGTAGGATTCATAGTATTCCCACGGTGATTCTAAACAAGGAGTTGTTATATAAACCTTCTTTATATAACCTGTTTGGGCCGGTTATAATGTTATGCTTGCCGCTAGGCACGGTGGGTGGATACCCGGGAACAGGGAACGGGAGGTCAGGCGTGAGCCCGCAGCCGGGACCGCCGGTTAGGACGGCCACAGCGAACCCTATACTAACTCTGTTGAGTTCCCCGGGCAGATGACCAATCCCTGCGGGAACTAGGCTTCACCTGTGGCCGCCGCGTTCGAAGGAGCGAGTTAGGCCCGCTCCAACCCCGATGCAGCTAGGTCTAGGAAGGGACAAAGGAAAAGCGATCGTCCGGGGTAACTCAAAAGGACAAACTAACTACCGGGCCTAACTGAAATAAAGCCCCTGTCTGCCGGCACCAGGCCAAAAACGGGAATACGACCCAGTCGCAGACACAAGGAGAACGAGACGGGGAATCTCCACAGGACTACAACAATGCAGGATAACGACTCCCCAAAACCCCCAATAAGGAGTGAATGGGTAGGGAATGCCCTGCCTAGGACAGATAGCTAAAGGGAAGCGAGGATCAGAGCAAGGGTGAACGATGGAACGAATGACGGTCTGAATGAGGCCCACGGCGGGGCAGGTCCAATGCCCCTGCAGGGGAGCTGAACCCAAATGAGCACAGTCAGAAAGTAAAAGGAGCTCGGAGGCTCTACAGAAATAAACCAGGCTCCAGGGGAGCACTTACTAGACCTCAGGTAAACAGCAGAGTGGAACAGGAAGCAGGAGACACGAGGAGGTGCAGGTATCCAGCTGGAACAGGTCGGGAGACCGGAGATCCCCTGAGAGGGATGCAGGAACCAGGGCAGCGCTGGGATACCCCTAGGGACCGGGCAGGCGTAAGGGAACGCTATAACCGGCGTCTGTGCCCAGCAGACGCCGGCTATTTATTCAAACTTTGGCGCCGCCTGCGTGACGTCAGGCGCGCCGTGTGTGTGCTGCTGCTGGGCGGAAGTCGGGAGCGTTGCCTAGCAACGCCCCGACGCTCAGCGTAAGACTGAGGCTTGGAACGCTGCCGAGTAGCAGCGTCACCAGCCTCGCGGCCCTGCTCCCCATCCGCCGACCGTCCAGGTGCTGGGGACACCGGACGGCGGCGTGCGACACATCTTTGCAGCCACCACTTGGCTATGGAATTTACGTAGCATATGATGCACCACCCTGGGTCCACACCACCCTCCTGCATACCTCCCAACTGTCACGCTTTCCGCGGGAACGTCCCGATATTCGGGGATGTTCCCGCGTCCCGCCCGGGGCCGCCATTGTCCTGCGGTGGGGGGGACAGTTGGGAGCCCCCCCAGCTTGCCGAGAATAGACGCTGTGCGCATGCGCACAGCGTCTATTCAGCGCCGACGAGCGGCGAAAACGGGGCGTGGCCGGAGTTCGCGTCACCCCGTGAGGCCACGCCCCCTTTTCTCGAGGCCGCGCCCCCTTTTCGGGAGCGCGCGCGGCTTCGCTGCGCGAACGTCCCGACCTCCCAACTTCAAAAGTTGGGAGGTATGCTCCTGTGTCCACGCCACCATCTAGAACCTTTAGTAAAGTTGTGGGGAGCGAAACGGAGCGAGCCACCGAGCCCAAAGCATGGCAAACAAAGCGAGCCCTCAATGGGACGATGATAATGTAAGTGGTTTAAGTGGTGGCTGCAAAGATGAGGAAGTACCCTAAATACTTACAGCACCCTCTATTGGAAGCTTATGCAATACCTCACAAGTAACTACTATTGGTGACTCTGTTACATTGCTTATGCTCTAATGCGGACCCTATTGGTTACTCTGATATATATTGTTGTGGTTTAACAGCACCCTCTATTTGTGGAACCTGCTGCCTATTCATACTCCGCAGCGCCCTCTATTAGCGTGAGACTGAGGCTTGGAACGCTGCCGAGTAGCAGCGTCACCAGCCTCGCGGCCCTGCTCCCCATCCGCCGACCGTCCAGGTGCTGGGGACACCGGACGGCGGCGTGCGACAGTACCCCCCCCTTGAGGAAGGGTTAACAAACCCTTACCCCCAGGTTTATCAGGGAACTCCCGAAAGAAAATTCTTTTGAGATTGGGCGCATGAAGATCCCTGTCAGGAACCCATGACCTCTCCTCTGGACCAAAACCTCTCCAGTGTACCAAAAATTGCAAAGAACCTCTCACAAATTTGGAGTCCAGAATTCTCTCTACCGGGAACTCCTTTTGTCCCTGCACTATCACCGGGGAGGTTCCAGTGTCACTCCTGCGAGGAAACTTTTGAGAAAAGAACACCGGTTTGAGCAGAGAGGCATGGAAAGTATTGGCTATCCTTAGCGATTTGGGTAGAGATAGGCGAAAAGCTACCGGATTTACCCTCTTGATGATCTGAAAGGGACCAATAAATCGAGGCCCCAGCCTCGCTGAAGGTTGATGAAGTTTGATGTTCCGGGTCGAAAGCCAGACCCAGTCACCAACCTTAAAATGACAAGGACGTCTGGACCTGTCTGCCGATACCTTCTCCCTTAATGCGGCCTCCTTGAGAGCAACATGAATACCTCTCCAAATGACTCTAAGTCGAGAGGCCACAGGAGAACCCGAACTGGACGCTTCAGGACCTAGAGAGTTGGCTCGAGGGTGAAATCCATATACTGCGAAGAACGGAGAAGTCCTGGAGGCTGAATGATGAGCATTATTATACGCAAACTCCGCCAGCGGTAAGAAGCTTGCCCAATCGTTCTGTAATTTGGACACAAAGCATCTCAGATATTGCTTGAGTGATTGGTTCAATCGCTCAGTTTGTTCATTGGACTGAGGATGGAAAGCCGAAGTTAGACTGGTCTTAACTTTCAACGCTGTGCAGAAGAGCCTCCAAAACTGCGCCACAAATTGTGGACCGCAATCAGAAACAATATCTGAGGGTAGACCGTGCAACCTAAAAATATGCTGCAAGAACAGAGCTACCAACTCCCTGGCTGAAGGCAATTGTTTCAGAGCCACAAAGTGCGCCATTTTAGAAAACCTGTCTATAACGACCCACACCACCTGACAGTGAGCGGATACAGGTAGTCCCACAATAAAATCCATGGCCAAGTGTGACCAGGGTCTGACAGGAACGGATAAGGGGATCAGTTCCCCGATGGGCCGAGACCTAGGGACCTTATGCCGAGCACAACTTTGACAGGATAATACAAATTCCCTGGTATCTCGTGACATACCAGGCCACCAAGCGACACGGGAAAGAAGTTTCAAGGTTTTGAAGACTCCTGGATGCCCGGCCAGTTTGGAATCATGAAACTCCGAAAGGACCCTGCGTCTAAGCGATGGAGGAACATACAACTTGTTGGTGGGGGTTTGGGCTGGCGCCTGACTCTGCGCTTGACGGATGAGACCTTCCAGAGTCTGTTGGGCTCCAGCATGGATACAAGACTTAGGCACGATGGAAGTCTTGCTGGCTTTGTCATCGTATTGAGGAAGAAAACATCGAGACAGTGCGTCAGCTCTGATGTTCTTCGAGCCCGGTCTATAAGAGATCACAAAGTTAAAGCGCATAAAAAACAGCGCCCACCGAGCCTGTCGAGCGTTCAGCCTCTTAGCTGTCTCAATATATTGCAGGTTCTTGTGATCCGTGAGAACGAGAATCTGATGAATTGCTCCTTCCAACCAATGACGCCACTCATCAAAGGCCCACTTGATGGCCAACAATTCCCTGTTCCCAACATCATAGTTGGCCTCTGCCTGTGAAAATTTCCTGGACATATACGCACAGGGGTGTAAATACAGTGATTCCGGATCCCTTTGGGACAACACTGCTCCCGCCCCTACCTCGGAGGCGTCCACTTCCACAACGAAGGGAAGGTCAGGATCAGGATGTTTCAGAACAGGGGCCGAAACAAACGCCTGTTTCAAGGATTCAAAGGCCTGTTCCACCTGAGGAGACCATCGAGATGGATCAGCACCTTTTTTGGTTAAAGCCACCAATGGCGCAACAATGGAAGAAAAGGAATCAATGAAACGTCTATAATAATTGGCAAAGCCAAGAAAACGTTGGATTGCCTTTAAACTGGTAGGACGGGCCCAATCCACCACGGCTTGAAGCTTCTTAGGGTCCATTTGAAAACCCTGAGAAGAAATAATGTAACCCAGGAAAGAAACTTGTGTGACTTCGAACTCACACTTCTCAGTTTTGGCAAATAACTGATTCTCTCTCAGTTTTTGCAGGACCTGCCGAACCTGACTTCTATGTGATCTCAAATCTTGTGAAAAAATCAAGATGTCGTCTAAATAAACGACTACGAATTGGCCCAAAAAATCACGAAGGACATCATTGATAAAGTCCTGAAAAACAGCGGGCGCATTAGAGAGGCCAAAGGGCATCACCAAATATTCATAATGTCCCGTCTGAGTACTGAAGGCTGTTTTCCACTCGTCACCTTCCTTGATCCTAATGAGATTATAAGCACCTCTGAGATCGATTTTAGAAAAAATCGTAGCGGATCGTAACTGGTCAAAAAGTACTGTAATCAAAGGAAGGGGATAGGTGTTTTTCACCGTGATTTTATTTAGGGCACGAAAATCAATACAAGGCCTTAAGGAACCATCCTTCTTGGCCACAAAGAAAAACCCTGCGCTGAGAGGGGACTTTGACGGGCGGATAAACCCCTTCTTGAGACTCTCCTGTACGTATTCATCCATCGCCTTTGTCTCCGGGATAGATAACGCGTACAATCTACCTTTGGGCAAAGGAGCATTGGGAATTATCTTGATGGCACAATCGTACGGACGATGAGGCGGAAGACTGTCAGCTTTCCCCTTAGAAAATACGTCCGCAAAGTCTTGATAAGGGGAAGGGATCCCGGAGAGGGAGGCCGAGGCCACCAAGGCTGAAGTATGAAGACAATGCTGCTTACAGTAAGGACTCCAATGGGCTATCTGCGCCGCACTCCAGTCAATAATGGGATTATGTTTGACTAACCAAGGATATCCCAAAACTATGGGAACGAGAGGACAAGAAGTTAACAAAAATGAAATATGCTCCCTATGAAATAAACCGACTGTCATCGAGACTGAGGGAGTCTGAAAAGAAACTGCCCCATTGGACAAGATATTCCCATCCAAACCTCGAAGAGTGACGAGGCCCTGGAGTTTCAAATGAGGAATACCCAGTCTCTGGGCCAAACTGATATCAAGGAAATTTCCGGCTGCACCGCTATCAATAAATGCAGTGCCGGAAAATGTATCTTCCTGAAAAGAAATGCTACATGGCACCAATACCGAATCGTGAGAGGAAAATAATTGCAGGCCTAAGTGAACCCTCTCCTCGTTCACTTGGCCAAGGCTTTTACTGGCCTATTGGGACAGTTCTTAAGGATATGCCCTTTAATACCGCAATATAAACACAGACCTGAAGTCAACCTACGATTTCTCTCCTCCGGAGAGATACGAGTCACCCCAATTTGCATGGGCTCATCAACCTCCTCTGGAACTAGAGGAACATAGGGAAGAGAGCGAGCTTGGACGCCCCGCTCCGACCTCCGTTCCCGGAGACGACGGTCAATTTTTATCGCCAGTTCCATCAGTTTATCAAGGGAACTAGGTACGGGGTACTGGATAAGGCTATCCTTGATGATGTCGGACAGGCCACAGCGAAACTGACTCCGTAAAGCGGGGTCATTCCATCCGCAATCATTCGACCAACGGCGGAACTCAGTACAGTATACTTCGGCCGGGTCTTTCCCTTGTTTAAGGGCTCGGAGATGAGTCTCCGCGGAAGCCTCTCTATCAGGGTCATCGTACAGCAAACCTAATGAACTAAAAAAGTTGTCAACCGAGGATAGGGTCGGACTGTCAGAAGAAAGTCCAAAAGCCCATGTCTGGGGGTCCCCCTGTAATAAAGACATCACCAGGCCTACTCGCTGAGACTCGGAACCGGATGACCGGGGTCGAAGTCGAAAATACAATTTACAACTCTCTCTAAAGTTGAAAAAAGCACTCCGATCCCCAGAGAATCGATCGGGCAGGTTAACCTTTGGCTCGGACACCCCTGACTCAGGAGGACGCATCCTCTGCTCCTGGGAGGCTACCTTGAGGGACAGATCCCGGACCATTTGGGTTAACCCTTGAAGTTGATCCGAGAATGTCTGAGGAGTAGGATTCATAGTATTCCCACGGTGATTCTAAACAAGGAGTTGTTATATAAACCTTCTTTATATAACCTGTTTGGGCCGGTTATAATGTTATGCTTGCCGCTAGGCACGGTGGGTGGATACCCGGGAACAGGGAACGGGAGGTCAGGCGTGAGCCCGCAGCCGGGACCGCCGGTTAGGACGGCCACAGCGAACCCTATACTAACTCTGTTGAGTTCCCCGGGCAGATGACCAATCCCTGCGGGAACTAGGCTTCACCTGTGGCCGCCGCGTTCGAAGGAGCGAGTTAGGCCCGCTCCAACCCCGATGCAGCTAGGTCTAGGAAGGGACAAAGGAAAAGCGATCGTCCGGGGTAACTCAAAAGGACAAACTAACTACCGGGCCTAACTGAAATAAAGCCCCTGTCTGCCGGCACCAGGCCAAAAACGGGAATACGACCCAGTCGCAGACACAAGGAGAACGAGACGGGGAATCTCCACAGGACTACAACAATGCAGGATAACGACTCCCCAAAACCCCCAATAAGGAGTGAATGGGTAGGGAATGCCCTGCCTAGGACAGATAGCTAAAGGGAAGCGAGGATCAGAGCAAGGGTGAACGATGGAACGAATGACGGTCTGAATGAGGCCCACGGCGGGGCAGGTCCAATGCCCCTGCAGGGGAGCTGAACCCAAATGAGCACAGTCAGAAAGTAAAAGGAGCTCGGAGGCTCTACAGAAATAAACCAGGCTCCAGGGGAGCACTTACTAGACCTCAGGTAAACAGCAGAGTGGAACAGGAAGCAGGAGACACGAGGAGGTGCAGGTATCCAGCTGGAACAGGTCGGGAGACCGGAGATCCCCTGAGAGGGATGCAGGAACCAGGGCAGCGCTGGGATACCCCTAGGGACCGGGCAGGCGTAAGGGAACGCTATAACCGGCGTCTGTGCCCAGCAGACGCCGGCTATTTATTCAAACTTTGGCGCCGCCTGCGTGACGTCAGGCGCGCCGTGTGTGTGCTGCTGCTGGGCGGAAGTCGGGAGCGTTGCCTAGCAACGCCCCGACGCTCAGCGTAAGACTGAGGCTTGGAACGCTGCCGAGTAGCAGCGTCACCAGCCTCGCGGCCCTGCTCCCCATCCGCCGACCGTCCAGGTGCTGGGGACACCGGACGGCGGCGTGCGACACATCTTTGCAGCCACCACTTGGCTATGGAATTTACGTAGCATATGATGCACCACCCTGGGTCCACACCACCCTCCTGCATACCTCCCAACTGTCACGCTTTCCGCGGGAACGTCCCGATATTCAGGGATGTTCCCGCGTCCCGCCCGGGGCCGCCATTGTCCTGCGGTGGGGGGGACAGTTGGGAGCCCCCCCAGCTTGCCGAGAATAGACGCTGTGCGCATGCGCACAGCGTCTATTCAGCGCCGACGAGCGGCGAAAACGGGGCGTGGCCGGAGTTCGCGTCACCCCGTGAGGCCACGCCCCCTTTTTCTCGAGGCCGCGCCCCCTTTTCGGGAGCGCGCGCGGCTTCGCTGCGCGAACGTCCCGACCTCCCAACTTCAAAAGTTGGGAGGTATGCTCCTGTGTCCACGCCACCATCTAGAACCTTTAGTAAAGTTGTGGGGAGCGAAACGGAGCGAGCCACCGAGCCCAAAGCATGGCAAACAAAGCGAGCCCTCAATGGGACGATGATAATGTAAGTGGTTTAAGTGGTGGCTGCAAAGATGAGGAAGTACCCTAAATACTTACAGCACCCTCTATTGGAAGCTTATGCAATACCTCACAAGTAACTACTATTGGTGACTCTGTTACATTGCTTATGCTCTAATGCGGACCCTATTGGTTACTCTGATATATATTGTTGTGGTTTAACAGCACCCTCTATTTGTGGAACCTGCTGCCTATTCATACTCCGCAGCGCCCTCTATTTGCAAGTTCTGGTATAACTGAGCCATACCTGCCTACATTACCATTTATTGGATTACAAATAGCTGTGCACAGTTCAAACTTGATTCATTATACTCATTGGAGGACGTTACCCTTCGGGACAGTTCAGATTCAGAACAAGCTGAATACACTACTTGTAGCACCACTTGGCGGATTGTACAGACATCATACCACTTTCAGTGATTGGATGCATATATGCCTAGTTCTTATTATTAGACTGCTACTGTATGTCTTTATGGAATGTTTGCCAGTATAATTAATTCATGCTATTTTCTGATTAACCTTTATTGAAGTGTTTTTTGATAATAATTTGTGACTACAGTTTGTGAAACTATTCTATGCCTGAGTATAGTGTGAATGTTTATTGCACATATGTAACGTGAAGCACAATTAATTTACAGCGGTGACCAGGTTAATAAATATTATTGTTACCGTCACTTTGTATGCTGGTTGTTGTGTGCACCTTGGGGTGTTTAGACTTCTTTCACATGCTCCTGTCAGGAAGAAGAAGCCGTTGAGTGCTGAACAGGGGAGCTGTTACAAGAGTGATATATAAATACAATTATTATTAATTATTATTATTAAGTTACATTTTGAAGACTGCAGGCAGCTCTTAGATGCTTTTTTCCCACCACTAAGCATGTAGCATGGCGGAGTACCATTATTTGTGTAACACAGACAGTGGCGTAACTATAGCACCGCAGCCCCCGCCACCGCGGGGGGGGGGGGGCGCTGTGCATATGGGGGCGCTGGGGGCTGCTGTGCTATAGTTACACCTCCCCCCAATCCCCCGCAGGCTTACCTATATCGCTGGTCCCGGCGGCCCTGTTCTTCTGCTGAGGACCACCACAAAATGGCCACCCCCATATAGCACACAGTTCTCTGAAACTGTCTGCTGTATGGGGGCGGCCATTTTGTGGTGGTCCTCAGCAGAAGAACGGAGCCGCCGGGACCAGCGCGAAAGGTAAGGCTGCGGGAGATTGGGGGGGTTTGAATGGGCGGCGGGGGGCGCCTCCCCTAACGGCGCGGGGGGGGGGGGGGGTGCGCCCAAAACGTAGCTACGCCGCTGAACACAGAGCATCACCTAAGTCCTAAGCTGGTTACATATTATGCAACATGGCTCTCGCTAGCGATATTGTTTGACCTACAGCATGTACAGACAATGGTGGACAGCGCTAAAGACCCTCGAGTGCGTGCATTGTTAATGATACACTGTGTACACATTAGGGGGGTCATTCTGGTTGGCTCGCTAAGCAGCAGTAGTTCGCTGCTTAGCAAGCCTTTAAATGCCACCCGCCGACCATGCAAATGTCCGCCCTCCGCCGCCTAGCCAATATACCCGCCACACTGTGAAAGGACGTTTTGCACCAACATCCATTCACAGGGTAGCGCTCGGGCCCGAAATCATTTGATGGACGAGGACCATTGAATGATTTCTCCAGTGCTCACAAATCTAAGTCAGTCCTTGCTGATGCAGATTTGCGGTGTCCTGCTCCGAGAACTGGGCATCCTGTGACGTCAACTTCCCCCGTGCAAGCGCACAGGGAGACTATGCAAGTTTTAGTATGCCAAACTGTGGTAGATCATGCTGTAATGTGTAATTCCACCGCAGGATGCCTACCCCTGAACTAGACCTAGGTCTGTGAAATTTAAGTAGCACCTGTGAGATAATGGCTTTAATGAATATTAGTATTATCTTGAATCACTAAAATGTATTAGCTTGGTGAAGGGATGAAGTGCTGATAAAGGGGAAGGTGATAACGCATCAACCAATGTTCTCCTAATTATCATTATTTTATTCACATTGGGACAGATGCATTAAGCTTCAAAAGTGATAAAATGGAGAGTGATAAACAGCCAGCCAATCAGCTCCCACCTGCAACGACACAGACTGTGTTTGCAAAATGACAAATAGGAGCTGATTGGCTGGTTGTTAATCACTCTCCGCTTTATCACTTTTGAAGCTTAGTGCATCAGGCACATAATCATCTTCCACTTAGGGCCAGATATATCAAGCTTTAAAAAGTCATAAAACGGAGAGTTATAAACAGCCAGCCAATCAGCTCCAACCTGCCATGTTAAAGGCTAGGTTTGAAAAATGACAAGTAGGATCGGATTGGCTGGTTGTTTATCACTCCCCACTTTATCACTTTTGAAGATTGATACATCTGGCCCTTTATCACCACTTTATCACTTCACCATGCTTAATACATCAGCCCCTGATTGAATACATTTGCGCTATGTGAGTTTCAGGGGAGATGGCGAATGTGAAATTGCCTCTGAAGATGGTGTGAGCTACTACAGTCAAGCTCAAAACACATTTTTTGTTTCTTGAGTTTGATAAATTGCAAAACCGCTACATCCCCATACATTGTATAAGGACTGCTCCAAAACGTATCGGTGATATATTCTGCATTCCACTTCATAAATAGGACTGAAAATGAACAATTACTGTAGTTTATTATTTTCCACATGGTTATGGAGGCCAAGGTTGTTGATAAATAAATGATCCCCTATATATTACAAGCTGCTGCCTGCCATCTCAGCAGCTGCAGACAAGTGTATTACTATATAGAAATGTCCTCAACAAAATGACCACCATTCTTGAGGAGACAAAATAATTAACAACATGGACTAACAAATACATAGGAACAAAGGGAAGCATTACATTTAACAGAAGTCATAAATTAGGTAACATTGTGTCTGCAGAATTGTACTGAAAATAGAACGGGGAAACTCCAGATAACTGTGGTGAGGAATGGCTAGGGTGTATATATCACACTTACCTACCCTCCCAGAATGGCCGGGAGGGTCTTGGAATGGTGGGCAAACCTCCCACATTTAGCGGGCCCCTGCATAAGCTCCCGCACACCCTCCCTATGCCAGTCAAATACCGGCATTCATGGCTCTTTGGGGATAGGGAGGGACTAAAATGACACAAATTGTATCATTTATTACCACCCCCTCGCCGGACACAAATCAGCCACGTGGCTGTGGTATATGTGTGTAGAGTGAAGTGAAGTAGGTGGTTGGGTTATGTGTGCATGTGTGTGTTTGTGTGTGTGTATGTATGGGGTGGAGATGCCATGTGTGTATTATTTTATGTATTATATGTATACCTTCCAAATGGCACAATTTTTGTAGGACAGTTCCGTTTTTTTTGGGAACTGTCCCGCATCCCACCCGGGGTCGACGAGGGCAGTTGGGAGTCTTCCCTGTCAGTGCAGTGAATAGATTATTTAGGGAGACAGAGGGTCTGGGTGCATGGCGAGTAGCTCTCAGTGTCGCTGGCCATGCCCCCACAGTGGCAGAAAAGGGGGGCATGACCCGTGGCGGCTCTTATCTCCGTGAAGAAGGGGGCTGGCGTGATTCCGGGTCCCCCTCCCCACTGCTGCCGCCACTGCTGGTCCTATGCCCACTTGTCCCTTCTTCGGTACTGCGCATGCGCTGTACCCCAGCCTATGAGCTGCGGCAGCAGTCCATAGTAGCATATTCATGATCCAGGGCCCGGTGCAAGCGCAGAACCCGTTTTTATGGGCTGCCCCGCAGCAGCCCATAGAGGCATCCTGGAGGGAGGGAACACCTCCCATTGGGACTGCCTTGGGTAACTGGCAGGTTGGACTTCCAATAGGAAGTCACTGCCAGTCACAGTGAAGCCAGTGCTGTCTCCCAAACTGCAGCCCTGCAGCCCATAGTTAAAAACCGCCACTGGGTATGACCTCATAGGAGCCCCGTGATCATAGGCCATGCCCCCTGGCCATGAGGACATGCCCCCAGAGTGTCTGAAACTGTCCCTCTTTGCTAAACTCTGAAGTTGGAAGTTATGCATTATGTATTATGCTGAAGTGGTTGAGGCAGGGTATCATAATTTACATGATAGATTAGCATGTTATAATAACACCCACCTCCACAGGCCAAACTTTAACTTTTTATTAATTGGTTTATGCAGCAATTAATGCCCAACTCCTACTGTAGCTCCACTCCCAGGGGCAGGCCTGCCTATTTGGACAGTCACAGGCCCCACAATTTCTTATGGCAGCCCTGATGAGCAGTATGGTTCCACTATATATTAGGGATGGCCATCGACGATTTGAAATCATCAATGGTTTATGACTGTTGAATACTTTTGCCATTGATGTGGGAGAACCAGATGATTTCCCTACATCGATGGCAAAGAAGAACCAATGTTTCCTGTTTTTTTTCTCTCAAAGTGCCGGGACACTGAGCAGAGCTCCGCCTCCCGACACCTGGAAGTTCCACACCCAAGTTCTGATTGGCCCACGGGCTATTCAGTCAAATATAATGGATGACCATCGATAGCTAAAACTATCGATGGTTATCCATCAAATAGTCGTACACTATCAATGGCTGGGTGCAGAATCAACATCGATGGCAACCATCGATAGCGTCTGCACCAATGGCCATCCCTACTATATATCACTGGCTTTCAAGAGACAAATGTTAAAGCTTCCCATCGTCCAATCCATGTTTAACAATGACAAGGTATAGCATCTAATTTTCTCTGCTTAGTTGCCCAAGTAAGATGCATGTTGTTGCCTGCTGGGTACATGGTGCTCACATGCATTCAATTCATCCCATAGGACTTCTGTAGAAGAAGGAGTAGCACTACAGTTGTTCCATGACTGTGTATAAATCACACTGAGGAGCCTGCAGGAGACCGGAGTTCTAATCCCAGTGTCAGCTGTGTGGGACCTTGCACATATTACAAGCCTGTGCCCCAAGCATTGAAAACTAGATCATAAGCTTGGCTGGTCAGGGAAACTGTGCCTAAGCAGTTCTGTGTACAATGCTGCGTGAAAATTGTATGCGCTGTACAAAAAATGGTAAACAAATTCATTTCTGTGACTGATGGCAGGGAAAAAGTTAGGGATGCCATTCATTAATTACACCATGCTATCAAGTGTTGCCAAATATTAGTTCTACTTGGCAGTAGCTTTTTGCAAGGAGTTTCATACTGAACATTAGCAGCCATTACAGTGAGACCAAAATGGCTGCTCCTTAGGCCTTATCTGAATTTGTGTAAATGTTTTTTTTTGTTTTGTTTTTTTAATTATCCACCTCAAGTAACAGACCTGTTTTCCAATAAATTAAAAATGAGCACAATTTCCATTTTATTGTAGTAGATGTTCTATTTTGTCAAAAGTTTACATCAGGGTCAGATTTGTTGTCCCTCTGTTTCTCTCCTGTGCCACATGCTCTGTTTGTGACAAGAAGTAAAGTTGATGAGTCCGGGCTGAGACAGTTAAACGGCCCCTTACAGCCCCCTATAATTAATAAATAGACCTCTGTGGGAGTTTTAGCACGCTGGCCGCTATGACAGGGCTGTCTGCAGTGCACTTAAGCATTAAATGACCAATTTCTGTCAAACTAACTTCCAAGGCCTCTTATTCTTATTCTGCCTCTCTCTCTCTCTCTCTTTCTCTTTCCTCCCTCTTTTATCCGCTCTCTCTCATAGAAGGCTCTGCTCCCTGCACTAGGAGTTTTTCAACAACTGATGGCCCCTAGTTCATTTCTGTGGAATTAATTGGTCCCTGAATGAATACTGTTGACAAGGCAATTTATCATGTGTTTGGCTTGACAGTGCCGAATGTCTGAAGGGGGTGGGAGAATTGAGATGGACAGAATAGGAAGGTAAGCAAAGGATGCAGGGTTATAAAGGAACTGGAGGTATAGTAGGTGCTCAGAAACATAGTAAGCATTAACTTAGGGATATATAAAATAGGGATTTGGCTTTGTATTGATATGAATGGGAAGCAGTGCAACATGTTTATACACACTAAAATGGGTGCAATATATATATATATATATATATATATTTAAAATTTAGTATGGAGTAGGCACTCACCATCACATTGAGAGCCAGATGCACTAAGCTTCAAAAGTGATAAAATGGAGAGTGATAAACAACCAACCAATCAGCTCCTACCTGTGACATGGCAGGTAGGAGCTGATTGGCTGGCTGTTTATCACTCTCCATTTTATCACTTTCGAAGCTTAGTGCATCTGGCCCTCAATGTGCAAAAAAAGTCTTTATTCCCATTGCCAATAGTATTAAAACATCATGGGCGGGATGTATTAAAATACATCGCCGCCCTTCGCGCCCCCCCCCCCCGCCGCGATGCTGCCGCATATGTACTAACATATGCGGCTGGCATCGCGGTGACGGAGGCCCCCCGCGATACTTGGAATGTGGTGTGCGGGGGATCTCCGTCACCTCCCAGCCGGCTCCTGCATCCCTCACGCGGCGTCACGCTGGGGACAGCTAAGCAAGCTGTCCCCGGCGCCTCCTCCTCCCCCCTGCAGCCGGAAGGACGTCCGGCTGCGTCACTAGGGGGAGTAGAGGTTTACCTTCCAGGGTCCAGGAGGACCCTTCCGGAAGGTAAGCCAGAGGGGGGGTCGGCGAGGCGGCAGGTTTGCATCGGCGGCGGCGGGCGGCCAAAAGAAGCCCATAGGCTTCTATAGGGAATCGCCACCCAAAGGTGGCGATACCCTTCACTGCGGTATCATTTTTGATACATAGGAAAATGCGGTAAAACCGGGGTTTTACCGCATTTTCCATTTGATACATCTCGCCCCATAACTGGTCGACGTAGGTATGACAGCAGAATCCATAGCACCAGATAGTGTACACAAGCAGCATGCTGGGCAGCTATTTATGCCAATGCTCCAATTAACACTGACACGCCCACTTATCTAGATAAATGACTGGAAGTGGACTAAAATCCTATTTCTGCTATTCCTGCATAAACCAAAGCACAGGTATTTGCTCCCTGCTTGGCGATTAGCTGGTCATAAAAGGGGCAACTTACAAAAGTGACTATTAGGCCCGGAAAATGGCTGAATAACACGGGCAGGGCCGCGGCCGGAAGTGGACCTAATAGTCACTTTTGTAAGTTTCCCATTTTATTGCTGTCACGCCTGTGGTCAGATCCAGACTGGGAACAACCACAGGCATAGGGGCTGACTGGTAAATTAACTGTAGTGCCTTGATAAGGCTACTGCGCATCACCTGGAGGCACCCAGGACAGTTAGTTCAGAAGAATGACCACAACTATAAAAAGTACAAGTCTTTGTTGATACCACAGATGGTACAGATGATAACAGGAGAGACTTGAAGAGAATATGAACGGCAACTAATACAACAAGATTCAGCACCATAGGAGGAGCGTGAATAACAGTAAGAGGTGCAGCGTAGGGACGCTGATGCAGTTTGTGAAAGCACAGAGTGCTTGGTAGCAAATGGAGCAGTGTAAGAAATCTGTTGGAGTCCTGATAAGATGTAGCAAATATGCAGGACTGGTAATTGGTGCAGTGTGTGACCACTGAAGGAGTCCAGGTAACAATAACAACTGTGAAGATGATGGGGTATGGTGCAGTGTAGGAACACTGATGAAGTCCAGATAATAACATAGGGCCAGATTCTCTAAGCTTCAAAAGGGATAAAATTGAGAGTGATAAACAGCCAGCCAATCAGCTCCTACCTGCCATGTCACAGACTGTGTTTGAAAAATGTGAGGTAGGAGCTGATTGGTTGGTTGGTTATCACTCTCCATTTTATTACTTTTGAAGGTTAGAGAACCTGGCCCACTGTCTCTGGAAATGCAATATAGAGAAACAGCAAGGTGGTACTGCTCCTTGAAGACTTGGAGGAATGCTGTGGGAGTTGGGTCCAGATAGTAATACAGGAAATAATTTAAGTATCTTGAATGGAAACTACTGATGGTGGAACATCGATAGAGTTGGCGATCATCCAATGAAGCCGGAGGGTCATCGATGATGTTGTAGATTCACCAAGGCTAGGTATCGATGGTGAATATCGAAGGAGCTGAAGAATCACTGATGATGCTTGAGACTCACCGATGATGAGTATCGATGGCAGAACATAGATGGAGCTGAAGAATTACCGATGATGCTGGAGAATCACCGATGGTGAGTACTGATGGGGAAACATCAATGAAGCTTAAGAATTACCAATGGTGTTGGAGCGCACCCGATGAAGCCAGCTGATGAGCTGCACACTAGAGTACTCAAGTCCTGGAGCAGGATGGAAAGCTCTGGGAAACGGCACCTGGAAGCAGCTTAGAAAACACAGTGAGAACACTATACAGGTAGCACAATCTGACCAGTAACACTGGCAACTGGCTTTACTTACTTACTGCTGCCATAGCAGCAGAGGAGTAGTGATTGGCTGGGCAATTAACACTGCTGAGGGACTCACAGGATAGGCTGGAGAATACCATGTGACCAGGAAGAACAGGGCTTCTCCCATGTTCAGGAAAGGCAGGAAACGCTGTTTGTACAGAACATGGAGCATGGCTATGGTAATGGCGGTGGCGTGGAAGCCGCAGGAGACCGGGGCTGAAAGACAGGCATGGCTTGGTGGTTATGTGCGGCAGCTGCCGCACTGGGAGACTGCTGGATCGCTATAGACACAGATGCACCCTGTAAGTGCTTCATCCCTGTGCTTCGGGCTGACCGCACACAGCATGTTCTGAAATTCAGTGTCTTGCAAACCCTTGGAAGGTAAATATACCTGTCTGTACTTTGGCCGTTACAATGACCAGTTAATTGCCGAACAGGGAGAAATGATGTGCTTTGGCTTATGTAGAAGTAGCAGAAATAGTATTTCCACTTCCGGTCACTGTGATCTAGAAAAGTGGGCGTGTCAGTGTTAATTGGAGCATTGCCATAAATAGCCGCCCAGCATGCTGCTGGTGTACACTTCCTGGTGCTATGGATTCTGCCATTATACACTGATGTCTGGACAAAGATCCCTGCTGAGGATCGCAAATGCCCTGCCCTGTCCAGATCCTAGAAGGATCACTAGTATATTAACATGCCCATTGCATCAACTATAAGAATGTATTTTAATTTTTACAACATGCATGGAAAATAACAGTATAAATTAAGCCATTAATAGAGTAAACATGTTTGTTGTACCCAGGGTGTATTGCGTTTGGTGCATTTTCTTTTATACAGCACCCCCTATAAACTGAAAATTTGTTTCCCTATCCATTCAGTATGAGAAGATGCTTATGCGAAGGCATTATCTGGGAGAATGAGATTCATTATGCAGGAAATGTGATTATTGAATGTACAGGACTCAGAGTGTAGATCAGACATCAGTAAAGCAGAAAGTGATTTGCAAGCCCCCAGTGAGGATATATCAAAGGGAGAGAGACATGTTCTACTTCGCACAAATCTGGGTTTCCACTGGCTTGGATAACTGTTTGATCAGAGATTTCACTGGGGGGAAGCAGATGGGAGTTTGAAAGCTCTCCGATTAGCAGAGACAATTTAAAATGTTGCTACATAAGTAGAAAAAAATGTCATCTCAAAGGGCAGTGCATGGAATACATTTGTACTGATCAACATTCAAACACATTCAAAACACCTTCTCTACTAGAGAACCTACAAATAACATAAGATACAATTTGTCTTGAATAAATTAGACTTAGCATTAAAATAACCACAGGTCACAATTTTCAAAGTATAAGCATTAAAAGTCAAATAAAGAACGAGAATTTAATTTATTTTCAACCAATGGTTCCCAAAGTTTTTTGAATCACGGTGCCCTAGAGTAACAGAATTTTTTATTACGGCACCCCTAGGCCAAAAATGTCTTATTGGGAAATTCAGAAAAAAATATTAAATTAAGTAAATTATGTTTCTATGTCATCCTTTGGGTCACTTATGTGGTGGTGGACATGGTAGCGTCATTGTTTGTCCACATATTTTATGAGCGGAAGTCACCAGCACTTGTTTTTCCTAATATATTGACCATAAAAAAATTGGAAATTTGAGCACCCTGAGGCACCCCAGATTGCCACAGCACCCAGGTTGGGAATCACTGACTAAATCTGAACAATTGTTATACACAGATTTATGTTCTATCTGTGGTGCTATCAATAATTTCATTTGCAGTGCGATCTGAGTGTGATATTATTGCCCAAAATCGCATTACATTATGTAATTATACTGCTGGATTTAATGAATAAACAGGTGCAAGGACATGGGCTTCGAAAGTAGAATGTCCCTGTGATATGTTCAGTCCTGTATAGGATAAATCATGTGTCACTGACCCCACATGCATGCAGTTTTTGTGGGAGACTCTTTTCCAGTGATTTCTGAAAATGTAGTCCATAGAATACAGTAGCACAACACCATGCAAATATGGCACTGGCACTGGGCACCAAATTGTGTGATACATTGTGCATAAAGAGTTATGTAATGTCGTAAATAAGGAGCAATACGGTGTGGTGTAACATGAATAAGGAGCAATGGGTCAGGGATGGAACTAGCAACAGATGAAGTGTATCTAAGAAAATGGTGGTGGGAAACATTTTATCCTCTGGGAACGATTCCTGCTGGACTCTTGCTGTTGTCTTTAATTCATGCTGTTTTTCTTACCTGTGAAAATAGGGTGGGTTGTAATAATGTGTGGCATATGTGTAGGATGCATTACTGTGTTGCATTATGTGTATATGGTGGACTACTGTGTAGTGTGAATAAATACAATATCACAGGGTTGCCGACTTTAAGATTCTCCTCTCCGGGAGAAGCCCGGAGAGGAGAGTTTCAGCAGCCGCTCAGGGGGCGGGGCTTACGAGTGACATCACTAAGCCCCGCCCCATGCTGGTAAAGCATCGAATTCACGTATCTCCGTGGAGGGGGCGGGGCTAAAATGACGCGAATGTGCCGTTTTAGCTCCGCCCCCTCCTCTGAGACCCGAGGATTGCGGCATTTTAATGCCGCGATCCGGGGGTCAGCGGGGGTCCCCCCTGAATCCGGGAGGGTTGCCCACCCTTCCGGGGGCCGGGAGGGGGTACCCGATTTTCGGGAGACTCCCGGAAATTTCGGGAGGGTCGGCAACCCTGCAATATCATTTGAATAAGGAGCAATACATTGTTGTGTAATGTGAATAAGGAGCGGAATTAGCAACATTGCTAGGAGCCCCAACCAAAATCTTGCCTAGGGCATCACGTTAGCTAGGACTGGCTCTGACCCTCTGTACAGTACTTCCATCTACTAGACTCCCTGCAATGACCAGCTCTTTGGGGGCGAATTGAATTTAAAGTGAGGAAACCGAGTTGACATTGGATCACCCCCCTCTACACTCAAAAGTATATTATTTAAATAAATAATTTTTTGTGCTTATGGCCTTGACAATGTTGTATATGGGTAAAAGAGAGCTTGACATAAACTTGGCGCCTATGCTACTAGCACAAAGCTAGATACATGCTGACAATATGCTGTTTTTGCTTGCAGATTGTGCAGCTTACTTTGTGGACACATAAGTAAGCTACACAAACTCCAAGCATTGGTTATGGTATAGGGGGTCGACAATGTCTAGGTCGACAGTGACTATGTCGACACCTAAAAATGGTAGACATACCATAGGTCAATACTGACAGATGGTCGACACAAGCTTAAGGTCAACATGGACGTGGTCGACAATGAAAAGGTCAACATGCATTTTCGCAGGTTTTTTGTGTGTATGTCGACATATGGTTATAAGTGTACCATGTCACCTCGCATGCTGCGCTCAGCACACTATGATATTCTCACTCTATGCCCACTTGGTTAGTACAGTAAGAACCTTTTCAGTGTCGGCCATATCCATGTCGACCTTAAGCATGTGTTGAACTTCTGTCATTGTTGATCTAGGGTATGTCGACCATTTTTATGTGTAGACCTAGTCACTGTCAACCAATAGTGGTCAACCTAGTGACTGCCGACCTAGACATTTTTGACCAAGGACCGGGTGCCGTAACCATTGCACTCAGGTCAATGATGTAGCCAAGCTACAGGCACTTCGGTGATGGTGTCACATGTGAGAGAGAGTGTTCCGTTATACTATTGTATACATGCATAAAATGTCAGATCAAAGTTATACTACTAAAAAGCCATAAAACTGGTACATTAAAAGGTAATTTACAATGAAATTTAATGGATCCGGCTGCGACACTAAGGGCAATATGTAATAGCCTGCAAGATGTAGGCTATTCCGGAATTTATGTGAGTTTACCCATATTTTTAAATTGGCAATCATTTAATAGACAAAACTAGACCTTGTAATGGATCACCGCTTTAAAAATAGGGGCAGACTCTCAGAAATTCCCCAACAGTCTACACCTGGCAGGCTATTCCAAATCTACGGAATTGCATCCATACATGTGCATTTTGAGTTGCATGTATTGTAAAACTCAATATGCAGTGTAAATACATAGCTGCATCAAGATCAACTGTATACTAAAGCACAACAGAATATGCTGCACTATATAAGAAACTGTAAATAAATAAATAAATAAATCATGATACAGTCTGTGTGCATATATGTATATATATATATATATATATATACACACACACACATATATATATATATATATATTGTGGGGTTTTAGCATCAAACGGGTAGGCACAGGTGAGGATTTGGCACAGACTTAGACAGTGACATCACGGCTTGGGTCCAAAACAGGGCTTGCCTGAGTTTTATTGCAGCACTCAGAGCAAGAAACTAACAACAGCCTTTACACTTCAGGCAAAACAGAAAACAAAAACCTGCTCGTCTGAGCTCTAACTAAACAGAATAAACGTCCCTCTCTATACCAGTGCCACACTATGTGACACTGGACACACACAGCAGATATAGAGCAAGTAATGCAGTACTTACAGCCTTGTCTCTCTCTAGCAGCAGCTTACTGCCTCCAACACCCAGGGAGAGAGAGAGAGCTCTATGGAGAGGGCTGACTCCTTTTTAAAGAATCAGGTGTTCTCCTGATTACCAGCCCAGGACAGAACACCCTTTGTAAGCCGGAGCTTACCACACAGATTGAAACAGCCTGCAGTCTATATGCCATAAGACAGGATTCTAGGGGAAAAGTACCTGCCGTCTATGACTTTCCCTGCCACTGTCTTACAATATATACAACAACATCTATACAAAAGTATGGGTACCTGCACTCGCACACACCGGAGATAGCGTAATGGGGTGCCCCAAGGTCACACCTTGGTGTGCCAAATATACAGTCCAAATTCCCTGAGAAGGAAATAACGGACCACTCTCCAATATGTAAAAACTTTTTGTATTTATTCACAAAAATATCAAGAAAGAAAAAAACATACCAAGTGATGCTTCAAAAGACCAAAATAATACCTCCTCCCACGTTTCGATCCCGCTCGGTGAATCTTTATCAAGGAGATTTTTCAGCAAAGATAAGGTCAAAAACAAGGCAAATAGGGGCCATCAGTTTAGAGGTTTATCTGCAGCTGCTGTCAGATACCCAATGGTCAGCCGCCCTGTCCCGGGTTTATATACCCATAAAAGGCGCCAAATAAAGAGAGCCTCCCCGTTTGCAAAAATGATGTCAGACGCGCCCGGCGTCAGTGTCAGACACAGACATCCGGTCTATGGAATGCAAGCGGCCACCCAGCTTTCGCCGGGTGACACGCAAGCGGTTCCCATAGTACCCAGTCCTCCTATCTGTACTGCATCCGGCGCTGTGACTATATGCAGCGGGGGTCAGGCTTCTAGGAAAATGCATGCAATCCCGCATCCTGTATACTAACTGTGCTGTATGACTACAGTGCCCATGTGTAACCTGTAATTATATTTGTGAGACATAGATTACCAAGCCTGGGTAAAGGAAAAGATGGGCTAAGCAGAGTGTGCGCATGCGTGTACTATCAAGCTTGAAATAAGGCAGAGTCATACAGAAAGGGTGTCCGGAGCTAATCGATGTATGTCACTTTTCACGTTTTCTGTTTTTTTTTTTGTAGTCTGTCACGTTTTTTTTTGGGTTGTGTGGGTGACCCTTATGGGCCTTCTATTCCCCAATGTACCAAAGCTCTAATTCTTTTGGGGAGAGCTTCGGTCCCCTCGAGGACGACCCCGAGCCACAAGGCGGAGGGAAGCCTAATGCGGGTCTCTCAAAACCTTCGGGTGCGAAGCACCCACCGTCCTAACCCTTCCGGGGGTTGAGGTAAGCGGGTCTCTCTAAGCTTCGGCGAAGAGGACCCACGATCCCTTTTTTCCCCTCTTCGACCTTATGGCTAAGAGGGGTTAGGGGAAAAACGGGGCCCTTCTCCTTTGGGAGAGGGTCCACTTAATCGCACAACCCCCTATGCACGGCTTTAGTCACTGCACAGGTGGTGGGAGCACACCTCGGGCTCCCTGAGTTTCTTCAAACTCATAACTCCCTCCCCGCCGGCTCCTGCAAGTGTACATCCCCACCAGGTTCCCACTACCGGCAATATCGCTGGGTGCACACATCAGCTAGTATGTACCTGGCTTAAGATTATGTTTTTGTCAGAAGCACAAAAACCTAGCAGTATGTTTATTTGTATGTGGAAGGAAACCGGCCCATCAGGACACCTATGCAAAAACATAGAGAACAGGCAAACTCCAAACAGATGGGGCTGAGTAGTGGGGAAATGTAGTAAAATATATAATAGATCATTGTTCTGATAACAAAACATTGGCTTTTCTATTGCTTGAGATGAGTCTACTCCATGTCTGCCTACATTACTCTGAACCTGGCATGAACGGCTTGCATAAACAAACAGGGAAGTCTCGCTTGGTTGTTTGCACCTCAGTAGGAAGAACACAACGAGCATAGATTTTATGGCTCCTGCATCACCGAATTAATTCTGACACATTCTGCTGGGCGCTACGTCACATTAAAATAGTAAAGTGCCTCATCTCATATTCCTCCTATGCATATTTAAAATCAATCATTCATATATATATACATCGGGGGTGCTACTGTTTTCATTAAAAAAAACTCATAACAGAAAGACAACTGCACAGTGAAAAGAAAAACTGTGCCCTATAGGCCTGTACACGCGGGTGCTTACAAAATAAATGGAATGCAAACAGAAGACATACATCAAACATGAAGATGATCTCAACCAAGCATAATACCACTCAGCTGATTTGGGATACATATGGTAACACTAATGAGCATTGTGCCATAGCAGTCTGTTGTTTATTTTGAGGGCTTGTACACACACCGGGGTCTTATATCTAAATAGTGATGCATGGGCGATAGCATTGCTTCAATGCTGCGCTGGAGCCTTGGGGTCAATTCCAACCAGGGTCTTATGTGTGCACAGTTCAGTTTCCTCCAGGTGCATCGGTTTCTCCCCCAATAACATAAGAATAGGTTAATTGGCTTCTAAATAAATTGGATTATTTCTATGAATAAAATGTTCTGATTGCAAACGGCTGAGGAATACATTGACGCTACATAAATAAAACGGATAATAGTAACAGAGCTGGTAGAAAACACATCTTGACATGTGGCTAATTCTGGACAAGATTATACATCACTTTTTAACAAAATGTGCTGTATGATATTAGCCGGCAGATTAGACGCCAAGTCAGATAAAAAGTGACACGCATGTTACATGGTTATGGAGGCTTGTAAAAGACCCATCAAGTTCAAGATGTGTTCAACCACGCCTTCTAGTGTGATATTACGGGTGTATGGGCAGTACGGATGGTGTAATGGTTAGCATTACTGCCTCACAGCACTGAGGTCATGGGTTCGATTCCCACCATGGCCCTAACTGTGCGGAGTTTGTATATTCTCCCCGTGCTTGCGTGGGTTTTCTCCAGGTACTTCGGTTTCCTCCCACAGTCCAAAAATATACTGGTAGGCTGATCGGCTCCCAACAAAATTAACCCTAGAATGTCTGTGTATGTGTATATGTGGTAGGGAATATAGATTGTAAGCGCCACTGGGGCAGGGACTGATGTGAATGTACAAATATTCTCTGTAAAGCGCTGCGGAATATGTATGCGCTATATAAGAAACTGTTAATAAATAAATAAATATCTGCTGTGGTCGTCCACTTTCAATCTTACAAAAAGCCTCCTTAGGTTTCTATGGGAGATGCTATTTCTTAGATTTACCAAGTATGCCCAAATTGTATCTAGGGGGTGAGTTGATTCTTTTTCTTTCTTCTGCCAGTAGCGACAATGGTAAGAAAGGACACTCAGCAATGTAGCTGTTATTTTATTGAAATAGGTGACAGAGGTTGTTTTCCACATTTCTATCCCATTCATAGTCATACATGGTAGCACTAAAGACCCTTCTATGGGGGCATTGATGAGAAAAGCTTCTATCATTAGTGTCAGAAGCATAGTTTTGTTCTTCTAGTGAGTGCGAATTACATGAAGAATGGCTATGTGATTGGCTAAAGGCAGTAGAGCTTTATACCTAGTCCTGACCCTTGGAGCGCATTTTGAAACCAAGCCCAAGTTACCGTACTTGAAACATGCACCTGCAGGCAAATGAAGATCAAGCCTTTTCACTGTATTTTCAACACCGTGTTAAATGGCTATTGTGGGAGTTATGATAGGAGGCTCATGTGACATCATTGATTTCAACCTAGCTTTATCAACCCAAGTTAAGTAAAGTTTTTACAAAAATGTAAAATTATGTGTTTCCTTTTATTTTAAGAACACACATCACAGCACAATTATTGCACTTGGATTTTGCAAGTTGACAGGCTTAAATAAATAAGTCAGTATGGAAAGAATAGCTTATATAATGCACAATAGTTTTGTGCTATTGATTCAGAAAGTGTTGATAGTAGCATGTCCGCTTTAGATCATATACCCTATAAGCGCAGGGAGTGCCATTGCAATGGGGCCAAGAGGCAAAGGCAAAGGCACTTCTTGCTCCTGACTCAACTGCATCCAGGTCATAAAATTAAATACCATTTTTTTGGGAATTACATGTTAAACATTGTGTGGCATAATATGAGTTAGGGGCAACAATAGTGCACTATTATGTTGCATAGCATTAACTAGGACACCACTATAGTTTATAATAAAAGAACTAGGGCACTACTATAAGGCATACAATTAGCTAGGGCAATATTATGGCACATACAATGTACAACTTCTGAAGAGAGGGGTATCTTTCTAGAAGGGGAAAGGTGCCCCTTCAAAAGGTTGCTATGTGGTCCACAAAGTTCTGACTCGTGAAGTAATGTATATTTTCTATACTATAAATATTCAGTAACACATATAAATGTCATAAGGAACACAGTTTCAACCCATGATGATACCCCTTTCACAGCAAGGCAAGGACCCAGGAAAATCCTGTCGTGTGTCGGTATGAATAGGTCAACCTGTTTCTTTTGTACCCATTTCTACAACCCTGGTCATGACTGGGGCTTTTTGCTGCAAGCTGAAAGTGTGTTCTTAGGTTATGTTAATACATTTTCTTTTTTTCCATAAGCCAGGTAACCCAGGTCCCCCCTTTCAGAACACAGTAAAAGCCCTGGTCAAGACCAGTGTCACATAACCCTGGAAGACTCTGTCAGGAATCTGGTATTTGGCAGCAGCGGACCAGTGGAGAATACTGGCAACTTGAAATTGGGAGGTTTGATTTATTGGTGGTGCATGTACTGAGGAATATTGGAAAACTGGGGCACAGCTACGGATAGTGTTGGCGGAGACTCTAAACAGCTGCGCAGTGTTAACCCACCTGTGGACTTCTCCAGGCAATGGGCAGGTCACAGTCCACTGTTAGAGTCACCCTGAACCTAGCTAAACCTGGGACTGCTCTGAGGAATGCACTGAGGAACTGGTACTGGTAAATAATTATCGCTGGTCATGAAGAATGCACTGAGGATCTGGTACTGTCAACAGTCTGAGAACCAATGGTTCAGTTATTGGTCTGGAAACCGATATTCCAGGGGTCGGTCTGTGAACCCATGGTTCGAGGTTCGGTCTGGAAACCAATGGTTCGGGGATTCTTTACTGTAGCCTGGAAGCCGTTGATAACTCTGGAAGGTGAAGGTGGTTAATAGCAGAGTATCAGGCAGGTGACTGGTGAACCAGGAATAAGCCACAGCAGCAACAGGACAAAGTAATGCTGGAGTCAGGTAACCTGGAGCCTAAAATTCAGCCTCTGGTATCTCTCTAAGGAGAAAAACAATAGTTCAAGGACCTGAGCTATTCTGAACTCACTCCTTATATCCCCCTCTGTGGCAGCTGTTTGGATGGCTGTCATGTGACTGCAGATTGGTCTGTGATTGGACAGCAAGGTTCACCCTGGTTTTAATGTACCTGAGTCACATGACACATTCTGGGCATGCGGAATTGGAGTACATGGGTCAGCTGAACCCGGGTGTCATGGCGGCGCCCATGCAGGCAGAATGCATGCCAGACCAAAGAAATGAGGTGACACTGGGACATCCTGCCAGCCTACAGCACTGCCAGCAGCAATGGACCTGCAGTGAAATATCGACCATCTCGTGGGTAGGATGCACGTACAAGAGCCACAATTCCTGACAGACTCATTGAGAATTACACATACCCTGGTGTTTCCTTGCTCTTGAACTCTCAATTGATGCAGGATCAATTTCCTCACAACGGGGCATGGCTCACAGAATACAGTTGCCCAATATTTATCTTGGCATCCCTGGTTGCAATATTTCTTGGCAAAATAAAATGTTAAAACCTCTATTCTCTCCAATGACGTAGCAACCTCCGTGGCTACATTACAGGGTATTGTGTATAAATACCTATAACAAGCAATATCATTCAGGAAAGCATTTCTCATACTGAGACATTATACTGGCATTATTCAGCAAGAAAAAGTGATGGTACTTTTTAAGTATGTCATGATGGAGAAAATGCTAAATTGAAACAAGAAATAAATGGAGACGTAGCGGGCTACACGCATCTAATCTATTGGTTATATTTTACTGCTTGTCCATTCTCGGCATTATGACTCCTGTGCAATGTTCTGGTATCATTTGTAAGATCTCTTGATGAGATTATAAACCCTTTTGCTCTGTGTGCACTGATATCACTCCATTATGGTTTATCATCATGCTTTTTCCTACAGTATATTCTTAGAAATGGTTAGAAATCCAGCAGGTTTTTAGCCTTTTTTTTCTTTTGATACAAGTTTATCATGCAGCATTTTGTGCTACGCTCTGCTTAAAATCCCCAGCACAGAACAAACTAGATGCTGGCTCACTGCAAAAATAAAGAGTTTTTATTCTGATTCCTGCAATAGGGTCCTCAGAACAAATAGGCAAAAACGGTCTGAAGAAGCAGGCAGCAGACCTGAGACACGCGTAATGAAATGTGTCACATGATGTACCAGATGATCGAGACACGTTTGCTTTGATGGTATACTATGAGAAATATAAGGTAAAGCAAAGGCTTCATCTGTAATTTTTAAAACGGGATCACCTAATTTCTGCAGTGCATCCCTCCAGGATATCCAGTCCTGAGTAGTATTTAAAGCACTGGTAAAAGTAACACAGGGAAAGATTAGACTGCATATGGGCACTGCCACATGAGCCAACGGTGCCATTTGCTGTCCCATTGACATGTGAACTCCTTGAATTCAGAATTTCATAACAAGTGACCAGTTGTTCTGGGGATGAAGCCGATGTTACTGATTACATCCACTCCATGGGCTAAACTTCTTCAAGGATGGGGCGCCTCTCTTCTTGCCGGTGGCTGGTGATTGAATCGCAAACCACCAGCCCTTGCCGCCAGCCGCCAGAAGGGGACTTGCTAGCACAAGACATTTGCGTGTCCCCTTACAATGCAGTTCTCTGCCGCCTCCCCACCACTCCCCAGACGTCTCCCTGAAGTGGACTTGCGTGTCCCACTCAGATGGAGCGCCTCTCCACCGGCGTTCGCCAGTGGGGGCAATGGGGTGATTCCCCACGCTGAGTGAGAGGCGGAGCGCCTACTACAGATGACGCATCTGTGGTAGCTGAAAAAAAACAACCATGATTTCAAGAGAATGTCTGCCAAGTGTCCACTGTGAGAAACTGCTTGTAATTGGTTGCCATCAGAAGAAATCCATACATAGAGTTAGCTGTGGGTCAGTAATGTTTGGGAGGAATTAGGCCAAGCATTTTTTTTTTTCATGTGACCTATAATTGACAATTTTTTTAATTTAATGACAAAAACTGGCCCATTGGAAAAGCCCATGCAATGTGACCCTTTCCCCCTCTCAACAGAGATATTTTCATTGCAGCCACCTGCCCTTGATGCACCAGCCATGAATTGTCCAGACAGGAAATGACAAATAATATGACAGATTGATTCCACTCTCCCTATTATACAGGAAACAAGCCCTGACTGTCTAGTAATAGTTGAAAATTGATTGCCCATTTATATGTATGTGTATTGATGTATTTATTTGTTGCAGGTCAGGTGATCATTTGGCTTTTTATGTAGTGTGAAGAATTTAATGCAATGCTTTCTTACCACTTATTTTTGGTTCCTGGAAATGCATTTTGCCATGTCCCTCCCTACTGCTCTGAACATAATATACATTGGGGTAAATTTACTAAGATGGGAGTTCTATTGAAGGTGGGATGTTGCCCATAGCAACCAGATTATATCTATTATCTTCTAGAGCAGGGGTGGCCAAACCGGTCCTCGAGATCTACCAACGGTCCAGATCACCTAGCTGGTGCACAGCTGTAGTCAATACTAACGGTCACATTTTCAAACCTGCTGCATTCATTCCTACTCTAGATCCACAGGTTGCCTGGAAACCATGCACTGTTGGTAGATCTTGAGGACAGGTTTGGCCACCCTTGTTCTAGAGGGTGCTAAAATAGATAAGAAGTAGAATCTGATTGGTTGCTATGGGAAACATCCCATCTTTTATAGACCTAAATTCTTATTAAATTTACCACATTGTGCAGGCTCTTCAACAGATTGACAAACAACAGGCCAGTGAGGGTGATGATGAGGGTGCAGACCACATACACATATTGAGCTGAGTATGAACAAACTGGTATATATTTACATTTTTATTTTTGGAGTAGCGTCTGAGCCAAGCATTACCCTGTGACAGGCCCACTGCATCCATACAAAGAGCCTTTTCTGTAGAAATGTTGAATTTCCAACAGGTGGGAGAACTATGGTTGTAGTTACGTCTGTGTGATTTTGTTTTATTACATAAGCAAATCTAAAAATGTCAAAGTTTTTGAGTTGCTGGGAGTACACCGAAAAGAACTATCTCTGTAAACAGAATCACTAGTAGGTTAAATCAATACTGCAGCAAAAACAGAATTATTAAAAACGATGCCCATAAAGGCTGCACAAACAACTTGTGTTGTTTTTTTATGACTATTCTTATGTGACTCTGACTTTGGTAGTAAAAGTTAGAATGTTATTGTATGTTACAATGTTAAAAGTTACAATGTTACCAGCTATTACCAATGTGTACACAGTATGTACAGTATATATAGTAAATGATATTTCCATTTTACCATGTCCTGGGGGTGTTCATACCACTTATCACATGTGCAGACTGAGCTATGGCCTTAATAACGTTATAGTCCATATAAACCAAAATCACTTTTTTAATATTTCTTATTCTTACTTCTCTTTGTTGATGATGTCATGAACACCCCAGAAGTAGAAACGAATGACTATTTAAAACCTTTTCATGTTTGTCTCATTTTCCATTTGGCTATACAATTGTGCAAATTTTGGCTTTGGAATTTGCCAATGATAACTCTCCATCTACTCCAATTACAGTAAATGTTGCAGAATAAGAAAATTCTGTGATTTTAATCAATCTGTGCATGTGCACATAGGCCAGCGTGAGTGCCCAATCACTGAAACTGCAGTCACATTGTGAGAATTCAACCCCAGTCTAAGGGACAACGGAGGGGGGCAGCGAGTGGGTCATTGCGGGGGCTTTAATACTGGGGTGCAGTCCATAAAATGCAGGCATGTCCGAACCGCTTGTGGGGCGGGCCACGGTGTGATGTCACAAGCAGCCACTGCAACCCGAAAGATGGCGAGTGCTTCGCTGTATAGGAAAGTGCTCACACACTAGCATTGTGATTACACTTAGGGCCTTATTCTGATTGATTTGCTCCCCGGTGTGTTCGCATAGGCAGCATAGGCAGTTATGTGCTTGTGCAGCCCCTGTGTGTGAGCGCCTACGGTGAATAGATTATTCGCCGGGCGCTCGCACAAAACAGTGCGTATGGGGGGGTAGGGGGGGTTGCAGGCTGGGGAAAACACCCATGGGAATGCCCAGCATTTCATGGGCGTTCCCATGAAAACGCTGGGCATTCTCATGGTAATCCCCCAATGACGTGGGTGCATGGGGCAGGCCGCTGACGTCAGTGGATGTAAGCAGCCCGTCTGCTTCCCGTACAGGCACTTGCAGATATAAGACACCAAAAAGGTGTCTTAGATTTGCGAGCGCTTGAAAAATCATTTGATGGTAGGCGACCATTAAATGATTTTGTGCCCACAAGCAAGGCTGCGAATGGGTGCGCCGTGCGAGGGGGGGGGGGGGGTGGGCAGCAGTGCAGATGGCGGACAGTGACTGGTGGATTCGAAAGGCCGTGAAATTTGCAGCCTTTCGAGTCAACAGAATAAGGGCCTTAGCACAGGTTATGTACACCCAACAGACAGTTCTTGCTTTCAATAGTCGATCCAGGGCACCAAGCTAACACTTTCTCTGCTAGGCAAATTTCAGAAAGACAGAGCTGTAAACGGTATAAATAAATGTAAATAACTTCTTCATGCTGAAAATTCCAATGCCCCATTATTAGGACCAAGCAACAGAGCACCACCAAGCATGGCAGGTGCAAGCTGACATGCCTAGCTGAGAAGACCCAATCAGAAACATTCCTGCTCTTTTATTGTCGTCTGGCTTTGCTCACGAAAGATGAGTTTGATTGGCAGCTGCATCAAGGTTCACACTTTATTGGTTTTTGCAAAAGAGCCAGATCTGCCAATTTAGACGGGAGTGACACAGAAGTTTCCATCTAAATGGACTAATTTTACTATGGGGAATTCTCTGGCGGAGAGCACGGATGCAGGCGGAATCCTGTTTTATTTTTTTTAACAAGGGTTGAATGACAAATATAAACGACAGTTCAGAGCTGACGGAACATCAGCATTTGACGCTTCACAGGGGAGCTGTGAACTAAACAATAGCAGAGAAATTGAATTAGAATCAGTCTGCAAAACTAGGGCACTGGGAAGTGAAAACGTATAACTGCTTATATGGACCATTTCTTGGCCACAGGCTCAGGTATTCTCTATTAACAATGTGCCAACTGAAGGTAGTAGGGGGTTAAAGCAAGGAAGTGGGCAAGAAGTCTTGCTGATGCCATTTTTGTGACTTATGCTATACTTTAACAGGCAACATAATTAGGGTTGGATATACACATACAATGTTGGTTTACAATCGCTGTGCATTTATAACAGTGTCGCCCACTGAAGCGTGGTGCCATTTTTGTTTTGTACATACAGTACTGGTGGTTTGTTAGAATTTCAATAAGATGGCATATTATTCACCCAGTGATCACAGTGTCCTTTATAACACATGGTTGTAGCAGCCAATAGCTTCCTATATTGCCATGCGTCCGGTGTTGTGTGACAAACAAAATCTAACCACATTCTGTACATTTATTCCTAGGTCAGGAGCAAATTGAAAAAGTAGTTCTTATGCAAATTGTGTTTTTTATTTTTTTATATATATAAATATGCATAAATATGCACTGTATGCAACATTAAATATATACATATTTTGGAATGAAAGTTTAAATCTAAATCTTAAAGTGGCACAAATCTAAATTAAGTCCAACTAATCCAAGAAATAAGGTTTTGATATGAATGAGAAGAGGTACTGGGAGAAATTTACTAAGAAGGGAGTTCTATTTCACAGGGGCAACCAATCAGAATCTACTTATTATTTATTTAGCAACTTCTAGAAGATAATAGATAGTATCTGATTGGTTGCCAATAGCAACATCCCATATGAAATAAACCTCTCATCATAGTAAATTTCCCCCATTGTGTTAGTTTAGAAAATAAATGGTAGCGAGAGAGTCAGTCGTCACTGACTTGGATCAATGCATATAATGGGCCAAATTTAATAGGGTGTGAGAATTAGAAAGTGAGGGATTTGGGAGACTTTTTTTAATGCAGCAATCATCTACACTTAAAAGAAAAAAAAACAGATTGATTTTGACATGGTAATGAATACCACTTTAAAAAAAATGGGAAAACTCTCCCAAAATCCCTCCCTTTTTGATTCTCACACCCTATTAAATTTGACCCATTGCGTTTCTGTGGGCATTTCCACATTAACTGTTTTAAACATTTTTTAAATAGAGAAATAGTGATTAAAGACAACTTCTAAAGGGAGGTTACTGGATAATATACATTTACCTACTTCACTTTAGCTGTGATTAACATAGTAAACATATTTATGGCAATAAATAATGTGTTAATTATAAGATATACGGCAACATATTATATTTCATTTTGCACAATGAAAAATAATAATTCCACAGAAGAATCCCGATTGCTATACCATTAGTACTTGTTCATTTCAATGTATCTTTTTATCTTGTTCTAAAATACCGTTGAACAAAACTCTTTTCTTTGTTGTGATCTAATCAAACACACCTATGATGCCAATAATTCAAGGATAAAAGCTTTTTTTGCCTTCAAAAAGAACAAATTACACAAAAATACAGGTTAATACATTTAATGTACAGTTTTATAAATGTGTGTGTGTGTGTGTGTGTGTGTGTGTGTTCTAGTCACTCTGTAAATATTATCACATCCGAAATGAGTCCCTCCTGAGCTGTATGCATTTTTAGCACATGAACACTTACTTGAAGATGTAAATGGTCTTTAGCAGGGAGCACTCACACAGGCAGCTGCTGGTTATACTCAGATCTGAATACCCCCTTACTCACAAGGAGTGCACCACGTGTTTTTGAAATTGACACGTGATTTACAAGTGCACCTTTCTCTTGTTTGTTGACAGTACACTCGGGAATAGAAAGTCAAGACAACATATTCCATATGTCCTGGTTTCATTGTGAGGTTCATTATTTGTTTTGTAGTCACTATCAGGGCTGGCAACAGAAATCTTGGGGCCCTGCACAATTATAATTCTGGGGCCCCTACCTAATCCCAAATCCACACAACCCTCTTCTGTACGAGCCTCATTTAACCTGTCGCTGCTCCAGATCCTGCTTTCAGGTGCAGACTCTCTCGTTCTCAGTCCTGTTGGACTGGCTCCTCGCTGCTGCCTTCTACTGGCCTGTCACTTTCACAAAAGGACGCCGAGTACTACAAGCAGGCATGGAACAGATAACCCGCGCATGTGCTATAAAGTACAGGAGCCAGAAATTGAGGCTACAGTGCCAGCGGCGGGTATGGCTGTGCACCTGTGGCCACAGGCCATGTGCACACACAGAGTAGATGGCTCTGAGCACCGAACGGCAGGGCGCACACACAGTAGACAGCAGTGGCACACAGTGTCAGTCAGACTCAGCCACACACAGATGGTGCACAGTAGATGGCCTGGCCACGATGGTCACTGACAGGCCAGCGGGCGTGATGGGGCATGGAATCTCTGGGGCCCTTGACCCCCCCTGTCGCCTGCCCTTGTCACTATAAGAAGAGGTATAATCTTCCTTGTCATGCACAAATGATAAGAAAGCATGCTCACAAATCATATAACAGAGGCAGTATAAACTATGAAGGTGCCTATCAGCTTCAGAGGTCAATACGCAATCAGAGGAGACTAGCTAGTGCTGGTAGCCATAACCACCATTGGTGTGTATTTGCACCAGTTCTCTGACACTCTCCTAGCTGCCATAACATTCTGTCTAAATTACATGAATATGCCTTAATTATACTCGCCAAAACATAAAGAGGCACAAGTACCACATCTGCATATGGACTTATGGAGGCCATACATCTGAGCTGGGATTTCCTGTTCTTCTGATTCAATCTGACGATTAGCAATCTGATTTACTGATTGATGGAGATCAATGATCAGCAATAATTTGTGAAATCGGGGACAATAACTGCATGTTAAAAATCCCTCGCTCGCTGCTCTTGATAATTTTTGGGTAAGAATCAGCAAGCTGAGCATTTTCAACATGTTGAATTTCATTGATCTAGCCATCGGCAAAACAGGAAATTGCTCCAATACTTGCCAGATGTACAGACCCATAAGGCCATTGTACAAAACAGTTGTTCCCCCAACTCGACATCAGCCATGCCATATATTTAGTTTTGTTCATGCATTTTACATTGATGCATGAACTGCGTGTTTAGATTCTGTATTATTAATCTGTTACATGCTTTTATCTGAACTTAATTTGGCAGTGGCATATCTATAATCAGAGTGTACAGGGGTGTGTGGTATGGGGCTCCGACAGTCGGGATCCCGACTGCCCGGACTTAGACAGCATAGCGAGCGCAAAAAGCCCCTTGCGGGCACGATGGCTCGCTATGTGAGCCACCTATTCTATTCACCCTCTATGGGGGTCGTGGACCCCCACGAGGGAAAATAGCGGGTGGCCGTCGGGCACCGAGCTCTCGGCGTTTTGATAGTCGGGATCCTGAAGTCGGGTAATTGACTGTCAGGATCCCGACTGTTGGGTACGTGTCCAGCACCCGTACAGGGGACCACACTGTACAAACTGCACCCATTTTTTTCAACACTCCCGTCTCTCCAGACTCAGATTTGAGTAGCACTGACTCTGAGGACAACCTTGTGTGCAGGTCTCCAATAAAATGTTAAAAGTAGCCATTTTCTTAATGTTTTGGACATATGCAATATGGAAATTAACCTGGGAAAATTGCCACTTTACATTTTCCTGGAGACCTGTACACCAACTAGTGCTTAGAGTCTGCTGCTGCTGACAGAGAGGCGGAGACAGCACACGGGACCCCAGACTTTCTTTATGCGCCCCTGTGATTGGGATTTATGTATAATAAAATATAATAAGGCCATCTACATGTATTGCCTTTTCAGTCTGTTCTCATATCTGAACAACTACACTCTATTTTATTTTAAATTACTATTCCGCATGTGATCAGTAATGCCTGAGAAAGGGTGTAAATCTGACAAATCCACAGTGTGAAGGTCTGCTGAAAATAAATTAGGCCCGTGTAAGGAAACACTGCCCACCTTCAGATGACTTTAATTAATTAGCCTGTATATGTCCTTCTGCAACTTGTGTAAATGCATTTCTAAATTGCTTGAACATTTCTAAAGTGTCTTTTTTCTCTATTTTGCACCTATGGCTTTATATAACCCTTTTTTAAATGTATTATTAATTCATGGGATATGAAACAGTTAATTTATAACCACAGAGCTAATCCATATTTTATCCAAGAGCAACATAAATAAGCTAGGGGCCAAGTTTAATAACAATCTTTATTATCAATGGCATATTGAGTTTAATTTAATGCAGTTTTACTAACAAATAAACCATGGTATTTAACATTACTTACATCTCCGGTGAGGTTTAGCGTCTTCACCTTCCACCCTGTTGCTGGCAGGCAATCAATGCCGATAACAACCTGTTGTGTCATGCTCCGGCGAGATGGCCAGTCTGCACAAGCGCATTACGCGCACACCCGGCGGGGGGCTCGGCAATGCCTGGCAGTGGCTGTTGCTGGGTCTCTATGGCTGGCAATGGGGCCATATGGTTATCTCCATTGATAGATGGCCTAAGCAGTAGAGTGACAAACAGTTATAAACTAAGCTTATTGATGTCTGCTAATTACTTAAAAGGACATAACCCATTTAGAGAGTGTTAAAGTGGTTATTTCTTCTTGTTAAATGGGGCACTATGTGCTGTTGATATACATGCCTTGTTGTAAAGGAAAACAAGAAGTATATTGTTATTGTTACTTTACTCTATTTGTAATTATGAATGAAAGTATAACATTACTGTTACTTTACTAAAGTAGTAGTTATAAATAAAATGATCCGAGATGTAAAATTTCTTTAAACCATTATTATCTTTAGATTTGTACTTCCATCTGTAGATTCCAACTGCTGAGATGCTGATCTCTTGTTTCGGATGTGTTCATCTTAACTCCTGTGTGATTTATGTATACTGGTACAGCATAGATCAGCATATGATATACTGAAGACTGTTTCAGTTTTCAGGATACCCACACAGGGCTGTAATGAAGGGGTGCAACTTATGATGCCATTCATCCATTCAAGGCCGAACAGTCTACATAGCTTCTGCTCCATTGGTATCTCATTCCAGCTTCAGGGCACCTAGGGTCACCCGGCCACACCCATTGAGATGTTCCCAGTGCCCATGATCTTCCTGCTCTGGCTATCTGTCCTTTTAGGTCATGATGTCACATTGTCTGACTATGGCACTGACCCTACTCGGAAACCATACCTATGTTAGGATATGGGGACAATTAACATATATTTGTTAGTTCTCTAACCCTGAACATTTTCGGTGTTCTAGCCACTCTCTTTCACAATGGAGAGCTAACATGAATTTATGCCAACAAGGTGCAGATTTGGATCTAATTTTGGCAGTTCAGATTTAATTGTAGGACTATACAATATAAAAAATGTAGTTTATCTGCTGAAATGCACTGAAAGAATGAACCCACAAGATGACATACAAAAGAATTTATTTGTCATGTGCACGAAAAAGAGTTGAACAACTGAAGCGATGATCAAAGCCATTGTGGCTTCAGTTAAACACGTCTGATCATATGTTGTGGTAGAGACGTGTCTTTTGTACCCGAGTCATAGAAGGCAGAATGGCCTGTACGCTGTATGCTGCAGTTGCATCGTTACATTTTCTTCTTTTACAAATGTCTCTTTATATACATTTTCGCCAACTTCAAACAAACTGCAGAATCAATAAATAGTAAGTTTAATATTTAATTAGACAGGAAAGCATTGTCACCTCCCAATTCCACCCATGTGCTAACTTCCTCTCCCAACTTTCTTCTAGTCCATTGTTGCATTGGTCAAACAGGGGATCTGATTGTCTCAAAGGAAAATTTGGTGAATGTAAACCCTCCTTTTCTAAAAATCCATAAAATTTTAATTTCATTCTGGTCTTTTTACTTTTATTTTTGACCATTGGAAAACCAAACATGATAAAGCATGCAGACGTTTCCACAATGAAACAAGTTCTGTGCATATTGTTACTAGCACAATAAAGGGATGTACAAAAAGGGGTTTATAACAACATGATATTATGGGCCTCATTCTCTAAAGCACAAACGCCAAACAACAGTAGAGAGATAACACTAAATGGTAGAAACAAATAACCAATTTGAATGAATTTCAAGCCAAACTTTTAGGTCCGGAGCTGACATTGTGAATCACTGATAAGTTTTACTTGTAGCATTTTTTATTTTTATTTTTGCTTTTGTTTGAAAGTTAAAAAAAAAGATAGCATTTTTTACTGATCTGTGTTGGAAACCGGGCTAGGGATGCGCATTGTAAAAAATAGCAAATAATGATAAGAACGGGCTAGAGTACATGCAGAATGTTGTGTTTGCATAGGATACTTTTAAACGCTTCTTTTTTTGTCAAAATGAGGCAGAAAAAGAAAAATCAGCCTATAAGGCTCTTCGTAAAACCCGCAAACTTCGGCGAGCCGCTAATGTTCATGCTGCGCTTTATTTGAAACATAGTTTTCCTTTTTTTATTTTCTCCAATGAGTACAAGAAGACTTGCAACATACAGACATTTTGTTATTATCTACATGATGAAAGCTTCATTTAATAGCAAGTGTAATGAAATGCAGGTGAACTTATATACAAGACAAAATATCCTTCACTTTACACACGTCTTCTTTCTACAAAGCAGCAACCGTTTTGTTTTGATGTCAAATCAATTTAAATAATTGCCGTTGTCATGTGTTCCTATAGATCTAGTGGAGTACACTCATGTGAAACTGGATTCTGCCATACAATAGTACCACATAGATTCAGTGTCTGCAAACACAAACCAGGCATAATACTGCATAGGCATCACATAAATTAACACTGGGAGGGGAACAGGAAGCTGGCTTAGGGGTTTTAGGAAAAATTGGAGATTTGAGCAGAGATCCAAAAAACATATCTTAGTGAAATTCAGTGAAATTCTAATGTTTGCTTTGTTCTAACTTTTTTCAGCATATTACGTTAGTTTCTGAGTCCGCTTCAGGGTTGTTGAGTTTTTCCTTTATTGCAATGTAATTCCCATGGAGAGTGTAATTTGGTAATGTGCTTGCATGTGCGTGTTCAATTGTAAAGACATATATGAGAGATATGTATAATTATAGGATCCATAAATGTTGAAAGATAAAAAAAAAAAAAAAAAATTTCTGCACTGCAAATAGCCCACAGGTCCACTTCTATAACAAAATAGTATTTTGATGCTTAATGCCCACTTTCTGGTCATCAAGCTAAATTACATGGGAAGTAAGGGTGTTAGTTGTGCAAACGCCCTGGAAAGTAAGGGCTTTGGATATGAGCACCTTCTCTGTGCTTGTGTCCTTTAAATATGAGATGCACTCAGTAGAATTTCTTTAGAATAGGAATTTTTGTATCCTATCAAACAAAACTAGTCTGTACACACAGCTTTCAGTGTGAAAGCTAAGGTATTTGGCACTCTGACACTTAAAGCTTTATATAAAGACAAGACTTCCTCCATAGGGACAACGTTTGATATTCTGAGTTACTGTATATCCTCATTCTTGCTATCAGTACGCCTTTAGCACAGGTGAAGGAAAAGCCCTAAAACAGGGATTTCCTAATCACTATGGGTTAGGCTATACATATGTCACTCAAAGGTGTGTGTACTCATTCTTCACATGGATCTTCCCATAGGAGCACAGATTTGTAACCAACATGACAAATTCAAGTTATCTTCTATGAGGCTAAGTGGAACTATATAGTATCTTAATTAATAAATAGGCTGTGCTCTTAGAAAAACCCTACACATCTGTCAATTTCTATTTTGTTTGCTGTAAGGAACCGAGTTGATAAACAACAATGCACCACCAGCTCAAGTGAAGATACATTTGCAAATCAGAATAAAGTAATTTATAACACCCATTTATCAATTTCATTAATTTTTAACAAAAGGGTTCTTTAAAGTCAGCAAATTTAATTTTAAAAGAACGTATAGTTCCACTTTAAGAATAATGTCAAAAGCCCAAAGGCTATATGGGAGACTGATTAAACAATGAGCATATTTGTGGCCACACGCACATGGATTTATTTTGGGTGCTCTCCAGCACTCCCTGTATGCCATCAGGGTGGATGAAGACATGTATTGTACTGATGGCAGTAGATATTCCCACATTTCTCCTACAGGGATTAAGATTGAATGCAGAATGATTGGAATGAGCACAAATTTTGTTAAGATTGAATACAAAATATATTTTCAGAATATAATTATTTCAATGAATCGAGTGTATATATTTAAATTGGTAGAACACAATGAGTGAAATTTAATAGGAGGAGAGATTCAGAAAGTGAAAGATTTGGTAGGTCCAGTTTCAAAATCAAACTGGTTTTGCAGTGTAAATGATTGCTGCTTTAAAAAAACTGGAGATTTCTCCCCCAATCTCTAATTTTCTGAATCTCTCATCCTATTAAATTTCACCCTAAATGTTTTTGTAGGGGAAGCCTTAATGTTTTCTTTGAATAAAGGGAAAATAAACAACCTTTAGTTAATAGCCATCAAGGTGTTGCGTGTTATACGCTTTATGTGTTTATATTTCAAATCTGTTTTTGACTATTCTGTTAATCGTAAATCAAATATTCCACATGGTCCACTAGTTGTCAGCAGCTGTGCTAATGCGCGGTAACAAAGCACACTGTTTGTTAGTTGTTATTCTCCCTACTGTTTGGGTGTTGATATAGTAGAGATAAAGGGAATTTTACGCACAGTGAATTCCATAATCTCATCTGACCTCCATCATTTAGAGGGTATCACCCTGATTTTGGTTACACTTACAAGTGTCAGGAGTTCCCATGAGTGCATTTGAATGCAATCTCAAACATCTACATGATAATGCAAAAATCTACTTTCAATTGGATCTGGAAAGGCAAGCTTTGTCTAAAAGGGGTTTGATAATACTGAATACTAATATCATGTGACATGTTTTGTCTTCTCAATATTCCAATGGTTGTGAGCAGGACCTGGGGGAATTATAATACATACATACAGTAAGTAACTACTGTATGTAAGCTATGCCCAAAGTGGCAGAAAATGTAGGAGTTGCAGTCTAGCTACACAATGCTTTATCAGCTTATAATAATAATTATGTGTATGCCAATCAGCATAAACAAATGTAATGATCAGTATAATTGCTAGCAAAATATAATATTTTTTTATACACTGGTTATATGCGTCATTATGGCGTTTAGGTTAAGGGATCTCAGCTGCAATTGGGGCAAGGAGAGGGTAGCAAAAAAATCTGCGCAGAGTGGCAACAAGGTGAAACAGCCATGCCTGCCAGAGGTTGTCAGTGTGTCTTTTTTTAAGTTAAAATCACTGGAAATGCAAACTGTCTGTAAACCTGACGTAAGTGCCATTTTTTTCAATCAGAACAAAAATATTGAATTTACAAAGCCACATCCTGTATTTTGTCATTTTTGTTTTTACAATGATTTTGACCGAGGGACTCCTCCTGATACACTAGTGCAAAAAAAAAAAAAACCTAGAGGGAGGAACAACAATTTAAGAACTGCCTTCTTTACATGATCCTAAGACATTCTCTTCCGTTTTCAGCATTTTTTGTTTTTGTTTTTTTTTATAGAAAAACTGTCTATTGTTATTTTTACAGACCTTCATGATAAAGCATAAAAACAGTGTATTTTATATATATATATTTATATATTCATATATTTTATTTTTTATTTTTTTCTGTTTAGTCATTTGACTTTGAAACTATCCTCCTGTCTTCTCCTCTGAGCTGATTGTTTTTCACAGGGATGGTGTACACGTGGAGTCTGTGACATGCCAGCACACAACGAGTGGAAGGTGAGAGACAAGCATCTGATCCAAGGCGGGAGGGGACGGTGACACAACTCAAATGAAACTTTTTTATTCCTTCAGTCCCCTGGTTGCTTACTGTTTTGTGACTGCTCTGTCCATCAATTTTTCTTAGTAGGTCTCATCGATGAAACACATTTTATTGTGGAAATGATCAAGCCTTCTCCTTTTGTTTCTTTTTCCTGTGTACAAATTGTTTCCATCTATAATCTGTAATACATATTTGTTTCTGGAGTCTAAGAACAATGTCTTGATGCTTTTGCATTGTTGGTTTTTTAATACAATAACACTGACATTTTAAACACTTTGCTGCCATAAGGTCCCAAAATCCATAGTATAAATTAATCTGTAGGCCTCTCTTTTGCAGCAAAAGGGCTCCGGTGTCAGGTCTGTTTGCTTTGTGCTCAGTTAGCTACTGTATGTGTAAAGTAACAACAAGAAGAGAGAGGTTCAACCCATTGCAGCTGAGTGGAGTCAGTAGCTGTAGTGGAGTGATTTCTGGAGGCACGAGATGAGACGCTCTTCTTCCCAAGATGACGACGTTCACACAGGTACAATATGGAGGCCTAAGTTCTCGCCATGTAGTTTCATGTGGTTTCCATGGTAACTAGTGGCGGTCATATGCAGTGGCAGCAGTGGGAGGTGCGGAGCCCCTGGATGTGGCACTATAATAATAAGGGGAACCTGAAAGTTAACACAGGAGAAGAATGGACTGGTTGAAAGGACAACAAGTGAACGAAAACACAGACACAACAAACATAACAATAATAGATATACCTGGAACGAAACACAATTAGTTGTCTTTATAACAAAAATCTTAGTGTTCAATTGTACATGTGTATTACCACTAAACTTATTAATAGCTTATGTATATGTAAGTCCAAATCTATGTATATGCATTACTGCCTAACATATAGCCAAAGAAAACATACTGTGCTCTTCACTTATACAGTACATATTTAAATACACAGGAAGCTTAATGCAGGGCATCCATAGTGAGTAATGTATGTGGCTTTATGAGAAGATACATTTTTGGCTGTAGAAATATTGCTGATAAAATACAACAGGACATGAAGTACTATACAAGAGATTTGTAGCGTGTTGATTTGCTCATTGCACTAAAAAATGGAAAAATAATATTTTCTTCTAATGTAGATTGTTAGAATACTGATTGTTCTCTTAGCACTTTGGTTGTTTCTTGTGTTGGGATGGTAGACTTACTCTGGCCATAGAGTAAGACTTTAAATAACATTCCATACTCTATTGGCCGGGGATCATGTCCTTTACTTACACAGAGCTTAGAAAGCACCACAGGGCATCATTCTTTAGTCTTACCCTTAAACAAACAGTCAACTTTAAAATGCATCTTGTCGTCATTATCTAAGAGTTACATTTTTACTCACTTAGTAATGCAGGATTGCTGAACCTCCATGCTTCATTGTATGTCGTGTACTGAGGGTGGCTGTAGGGATTTCCTGAAAATTCACTTCCTAGAATGCAAATATATATATAAAAAGATAGTTTTTGATCCATTGTCAGAGGTTTTTTTTTTTTTTCAAATGCACATGCATTGCACAGTAGGGCTTACTAACTTTTGCACTAAGCAAAATTATCCAATTATCATAAGTTTTCAACAGTTTACTGCAAGTTAGACAACGAAAGGGCATATTTTATTGATTGATTGATTGACTGATTGGTTGATTTGATTCCCTTAAATCAGGCATGTCCAGACTGTGGCCCTCCAGCTGTTGTGAAACTACATATCCCAGCATGCCTTGCCACAATTTTAGCATTCCCTAATAGCAAAACTGTGGCAAGGCATGATGGGACCTGTAGTTTCACAACAGCTGGAGGGCCATAGTTTGGACATGCCTACCTTAAATGCAAACTTAGTAACTGAGTCATAATGTAGGCAGCCATTTTGTTACCAATATTTGTGAGACTCCACTAAGTTTTTGCTTCACTGATCTCATTGGTTCTCAGTGCATCGATATGCTGACTTCTGATACATTTAAGTTAAGCCTGTTAAATGGCTGCTTAGACTCTGTGTAGGTAACTAGTGTACCCTAAATAAATCTAAATTACATTAAATTATTATTCTACAAAATGGAAATTTTTGTTATTTGTTTACATCTAGTGAATTGCAGTACTGTGTATCATGCTAGATTTTAGAACCTGGTTTAAAACAGACAAATACATTTACAGAAACAAAGACAACATGAAATTCCTGACCACATGGATGTCAGCTTATTAATTGATATGCGGGGGTTTTATGGGTTAATATGTAACACTGACCACCACTCATTTTAATCATATTAGAGTGATATTATGGGTAACTTTGTTGTGCTGATTCCAAATATCACATACATTTACTGGCACTAACTTTTGAGCTAAAAGAAAAATACAATAGACAACACATTTATGAATACAGAATCCCAAAATACTAAGTCCTTCAAATATCCTTTGTAAGGAAACACTTTTGTTGTTGTTGGGCTGTGTAATGAGAGTGTGTTCACTTCCCAAATGGAGTCTGTTATATTTCTATGTTATAATGGCGTGACTACCAACAGTACTAGATACTGTTACATATATTCCAACTGTTACACAAAGTCTGTGTTGGTCATACAAAGACAGACCAGTGTCATTCTCCCAGAATCCTGTTCCTAATGCAAAGCATTGTCCCAAACATTTTACTAAACTGCTTATAGGGGGTAGGTGGTCAATCCTCTGCTGTGCTTTCACAATGTCCAGCTGCACACATTAATGTTGATATGATATCAGCTTATTGTCCTGATTACGTCTGCAGAGTATGAGGACAAATAAGAGAACATACGCTGCTGCAGTGCGCCTTCTCAACAGCTTAGGATGCCATTGTGGGAAATTGAATATCCCCCATAATCTAGTAATGCAAACAGTTTAATATCTATTGATAATATAACTAGCAGAGATTTTGGATCATCTTCACATGAAATCAGACAAGGTCCCATTAGCCCTCTGTTATTACACAATTCATTCATTATTAGACATAGGTAAAACGTGCAGGAAAAAGAGCAGCAATACATGTGTCTATGGGTGTGTGTGCAGGGGGAGGCAGCAGCCAGCGGACAGTGGAAAGTGTTTATTGACGAGACGTGAAAGCACACATACAGGAGGATAATGAGTTTTTGAGCTCAACTGTGACCAAGAGGAACTGAGCTATCTCTTTCCCTGATCGCTAATGAAACAAGTGTAATTTCCTCATCAGCATTGAATTTTATTTCCATAGCCCCCTATCTGCTCACCTGGCCGCAAGCCCTTTCCAGCGGTTCATTGCACCGATCTGGACTCCTTTTGCTGTACACTACATTCCACAATAATGTCTCCAACTAATACTCTTGTGTATTAGGGAGTAAAGTGTAAAGGGTGAAAAATATAGATCTGTTCTACATCTTTATTCAATGTCATTTAATGGGGCATTTAGTCTTAGTTGTATTATATATAACCGAATACAAAACCATGGATAACACTACATTGTCAGTGCTGTGTGTAGAAAGATAGCTTGTCTTCACTAGCCTAATCCAACATATCCGATATATATATATATATATATATATATATATATATATATATATATATATATATATATATATATATATCTATCATTGTTGTTATTGTGACTGCCCATATTCCAATGTCAACATTTTGAAAATGCCAACATTGTGTCAGTGTTATTGATGACATTTTAACTGTTGACATTCTGAATATGTCACCATCCTTAATGTCCCCATACTTTACAGCACCCCAGTAAAACTTTCCATTTTTATCCTATTAGTTCTGTAGAACAATATAGGGGTACATTTACAATAATGGGAGTTCTATTGAAAATTGAATGTTGCCCTTAGCAACCTATCAGATCCTATCTATTCTATTATCTTCTAGAAGGTGCTAAATAAATAAGAAGTAGATTCTGATTGGTTGCTATGGGCAACATCTCATCTTCAATAGAAATGCCATCTTAGTAAATTTACCCCATAGACTAAAAGGTTATTGTATGCATATTAAAAAGTTAATTTATGTGTCCCTAGTTACACAAAAGGACAACCTGCAGTCCATAATTGTTGTGGAACAATAAGTCCTAGCAAGATATGACATTTACTGGAAGCTATAGATGGACAACAGAAGACATTGGGGGAAATTTACGAAGATGTGTATTTTACTTCATATGTGATGTTGCTATGGGTAACCAATCAGAATATACTTCTTATTTATTTTTCACCCTCTAGAAGATAGTAGACAGGATCTGATTGGTTGCCCATAGCAACATCACATGTGAAGTAGAATACACATCTTTGTAAATTTCCCCCTTAATGTTGCTACGATCTGGTATATAGCTTACACAACAGAGATAAACCTGTTTCTATCTATATTTATTATATATGGTACTGTGTATAATGCTTATTACATGGAAGATAAGGCATACCTTCCAACTGTACGCGGGGACGTCCCGGTTTTTAGGGACGTTCCCGCGTCCCTCCCGCAGCCAGCAGTGTCCCGCTGCGGGAGGGGGGGGGGAGCAGTGGGGAGTCCCCCCCAATCTGACAGAAGAGATTCAAAGGCACAGTGGGCAAAATGGGGGCGTGGTCCTCATTTGCATACATCAATGCATAAGCCATTCCCCCTTTTTCGCCACGCGAGTGTCCCTATTCTTGCATTGGAAAAGTTGGGAGGTATGGATAAGGGAGGAAATTCTGTATATTATAATTAAAGTCCTATTGTAAGGTGCTTCATATTCATGCTGACAAGTAAAATGACGGTATATTCTTGATATAACGATTGTTATCACTAGCATATGGCTAGCAATGGCATTAAACAACGTGAGAACACAAGTAAGACACACAACAGACAGATAGGCACAATGTGCTAGACTCACCACTCCCAGTCCTGCAGTGAAACAGACATGGTTTAGAGCTGGACAGACATGAGCAGCACTCCACAGGCTGGACCGAATGGTGGACCGAAACGTTGGTGCCTGTCAATGCAGTGATAATGAGATGCCTCTTCCCTGCCAGTGACCTGTGGAGTGCTGCGTGCTATGTGTTTCAAGCTCTAAGCTTAGTTAACTAGTGTATTGTATTCCAAATTAAAGGGTAATGAACGCTCTGTGAATATACATAATCTATGTGTGCAATGCAATATTCCCATGTACTTCTATTTAGTACAACCAATTAAATGTTTTGCCTGTGCCTATTGGTTATTTCATAGCAACCACAGGGATCAGCTGACCCAGTGAACATTAAGCAGGTGCATAAAACAGTATTAGTTTCCCTTTAAGTGCTGGATATAGCTATATATGTAATTATAAGTTGTGTTCTGGATTATTTTAAAACAATAGTTATGTATGTCACTGTTTGCTGATGATAATGCTAATACTGAGATTGATGTATTAATAAATGTAAAACTTTGACTCACCAGGCACCATTCCAGCCAGGGTTGAGGTGGGGTAGCTGCCTTGCCCCGTTGGAGGAACATGGGGAGGGTAACCAGGCAGGGTTGTACTTGACATATCACGACCTAAAATCAAATACACATTTTTTTATTACTAGTTGTACACAATCTCACGTTTAGAGAAAAATCTGTTTTAGTTTAGATCTAATATAATTGTTTGAGTATTCTAAATTCTTCCAACCAGTTCATTTGTATTAGCGTGCAAGTACCAACTGCTTATGTCTCACACAATCAGTGTTTGTCCAATCATCCCACTTGTCAATCACACGACTCATATTCCTTCCACTCATCATCAGGGACAAACGTCATACTATAAGCTGTGTATCCAAGATGTTCCTAAGTGGGTACTGTATATAGTATAGTAATATATACAGTAGGTTAGTTAGCCACTAATAGCACTATGGGTAGGTTGGTCACTGGGAGACACAGAAACCAGGGCTACATAAACAGGTGACTAGATGGTTTTATTATTCTTTGTTATATTACTCTAGCCTCTGGTTTCCAGTGGGAGACATTCGTTATGACACTGTGCGCCTTCTGTACTGAGCTCCAAGCAGGCACTGGTAAATTGGAGCTGCGTTGAATCCATTTAGCAAATATACAATGGATACCGCACAGAAACCTTGCTATTCTACACATTTTTTATATTCTTATTACAGAACCTAATTTACAAATCTTATCATTTAGATTTGGCAGCAATAACTGTCCTCCACCCTAAAATTAGGAGGAAATAAGGACTTGCATTCTTCTTCTAAACCCACAATTTTCTAAGCACACATAGGATTCAAATCCTAAGTGTATTTGGTGCAGTAGAATTTCCTAAAATACATTCTGTTCTAGGTTATAGCAGGGAACCAGAAAATAACACACATTTCTTAATCAGCATTAATCATCTGGAAATATCCTTTATTTATTCAGGCGGAACGACTTGGAAGCTAAATCTATGATCCTGACTTTCAATAATCCCAGATAAAGTTACTCTATTATTAGCAAGTTACATCCGATATTAGTAGTGGTAATTAGCTTACTTACACCATTTTACAAGACAGTGCTTATAAAACTTTATGGCTGATATATTTTTGACTTTCGGTATCATCCAAGACATGCTGGAATGGGCAGCTCAGGAACTCTACAATATATTGTTCCTGACCAGAGTATTAATAGGGTTTTAGGGAACAGTGATCTGGACCCAGCATCCGTGCCATTCAAAGAGCTTGAAGCATAATAAATACAAGAATAGTTTAAACAAAACTAAAAAGAAGGATCGCACTATTAAATCTAGTCTACTGGCCTATAGCTTCATATACATCTTCATTGCTTGGCAGTAAAAGCCTTAGCACTAGAAAGGTGGTTCCCAACCTTGGTCCTCAAGTGCCCCCAACAGTTCATGTTTTTCAGGTCACCCGGCAGGTGCACAGGTGTTCTCATTAATCACTGATGCATTTTAAAAGATCCACAGATGGCGCTAATTATTTCACTTGTAATTCTGTGTGAAGACATGTAAAACGTGAACTGTTGAGTGTATTTGAGGGCCGAGGTTGGGAACCACTGCATGAGAATATGAATCTGGTTGATGTTAGAAGCGTATTTTTTGCATGATGAGTAAAACAAGTTCTTGAGAGCACTGAAGAGGACAGTGCAGGATATTCTCATCTTGTACATAATATAATGCAGCCCAGGGCTGCTAAATAAGAACACCTCTATATATACATCCGTGCACACAATGTGCCCACAGTGTATTTCCCATTTATTCAATCTTCATTAGGATGATCTTTGCACTTTCATAACTGTTGTACACTTTTGGAGGAGGAGGGCTGCCGTAATGCGCCCCCTCCGCTGCCGCCACGCTCCCTGAACCTGCTGGTCCCCTGCATGGGCCCAGCGCATGCGCAGTAACTTCATACATACTGTGCATGCGCTGGCCCAAGGCCTCCATGGGCTGCCTTTGCAGCAGCCCCCGGAGGCTTAATCAGGTTCCCGGGTCTGGCTTATGCGCAGTATCGTCCGTGTTACTGCGCATGTACAGAACCCCGTTTTGGGGGCTGCCCCGCATTTGCGCACAGAGAGGCACCCCAGAGGAAGGGAACACCTTCCAATGGGACTGCTTTGAGTGTCTGGCAGGTCGGACTTCCAATAGGAAGTCACTGCCAGTCACATTGAAGCCAGAGCTGTCTCACAGACAGAGACAGTGGCAGATTTTACCGCCACTGATGCTTCTGCGGGAGCAGCTAATGAAAAGTGGAATGATATAGACTTCCCTTCACTGAGTTATTTGCCCTGTTCAGTTATAATTGTGCTATAGTAGCAGTCAGTTATGTGTACAGCGATGATAGAAAATACCAAACTTTAGGTTAATTAAATCCACCTGAAGGCTTTGATAACAAACAGGTTGAAAGTCTCCGCATTATAAAATATCAGATGTACAGTATTTGCTCTATGGAGTATTTAAAAGATTTTATGTAACAATTTCTTTATCGATCTTTGCAGTCAAGTGATTTCCAATAATGACCAGAGTCAGCCATGTTATAAGCATGAGTGAAAATAAAAACCTGCAGCTCATGGTGGAAATTTAACAAGATGAGATGTTCAAAAAATGAGAGATTTGGTGAGAAATCTCCAGGTTTTTTTTAAAGCGGCAATCATTTACACTGCAAAACCAGTTTGATTTGCATAGTAAATGATTGCTGCTTTAAAAAAACTGGAGATTTCTTACCAAATCTCTCTCTCATCCTATTAAATTTCACCCAAACTTTTCCAATCATTAGATAAACTCCCTCCCTGTAGTTGATTTATGCATGAGGGTAGGTTTGGTACCTGCTATAAATGGCTGGCTGCCGAACTGCCCGTAGGGAGGGCCATGGTGGGTGAAGGAGCTGTACGTAGGTGTGGATGCATCAACCGTGAGGGCCATCTGGAAAGGCTGAAGATCAGCCAGCCCCGAGCTGGCCAGTGAGGAGGGAGTGAAGGGAGTAAGGGAAGCTTCATGAGGCTCTTGCTTTACATAGAGGTGAGAGGAGAAACTCTCTGTGAGGAAGAAGGAAATGGATGGACAGTGGACAGACAGACACAGGTCGGTGGAACAAAGAAAGAGAAAAAAAATATATGTATAAATGTAAATGGAATGATATAAACCAACAAAATAAAAATAAAGAGGGTTTAAAATAAGTAAAAAATAATGATTCTGTAATTGATTTGGCACCCTGATAATTGTATCTGCTGTAACAACATTGTACAATCCATCTTGTAGAAGCCATACTACAATTTAAGAAAAATACAAAGGGAACTATGCAATAGGCAACAAATATTTTTAAGTGTTTCTCCTTATATTGGTCTAATTATCCATTAAAAAATATTACATTGTATATAAAGTGAGCCACCGGAACATTGTTCATATATTTTTTTAATAAAGTTATGAGATTCAATGAAAACAAAAGAGACCACGGATGTAGTGGCACTGTGATATTTGGTCTAAGAACTTCAAAAAGAGTTGTGAGATCATTTTATTGTTTTTTGTTTCCAAATTTTGTCAATAAATAAATAAAACTCTGACATTAAGGCTCACACACATGCCCCCTGCACATTTGTTATCGCCCCTCTCTTTTTAAACAAACCACAAACACGTTTTCTAGGTTTTTTGTAATCCTTTCCAAATATCAACCTGTTTGGGGGACTAAGTTAAAGTGAATCAGTAATCTGGTAATTCAGACTTCCTGAACCACTGCAGCTGTATAGCAGACTGTGATCTCTGGATGTAGCTTTGCACTTAGCCAGAGCACAGAGGATACAATTTCAGAGTACGGCAGAAATGTTCTGCAAGAACAATAACATGGGGAATTACACTGCTTAGAATTCCTTATATTGTTTACCTGTAAATTGAATGTAGTGGCTGCATGCAACATAAGGTTTAGCAGGACAAAAACCCACAACCCGCACACAGTACGTATTATATAGTGCAGGCATTTCATGAGCATCAAAATAATAATAATAGAATTGAATTGGTAATATAACATGATATGTTTTTTTGAGAGGGACTGGGGTTGCCCTTGTAGCCATTCTATCAGACTTCACAAGCCTGGAATGTGAAAACATAGGTTTTTAGAATTCATGAAACTACATTTACATCCCCATACTTTGTTGATACATCACACTAAGGGGATCATTTTGGTCCAGTAGGACGGGGTCAAATTCAGCCGTTCCAATGGTTGATGTACTGCACATGTGCATGGTCTTTTGTGCGCATGTGCAAGTTCACTGTGCGAACGGCCGCGGCAATTTACAGGGCTTGGGTTTCATGGGCGTCCCATGAAAACTCTGGGCGTTCCCATGGCAACATATAGTACCTTACTTATCTTTACAAATATAGTAAACTCTATGGCTTTAGAATGCTGAAGTAGTGATAGATGTTCAGTTCTAGAATGGTAAAGAAATATTCAGTTCTAGTGCACTGAAGTAGTGACGATTGGCTATATCTAGAAAGCTGAAGTAGTGCTAAATGTATGACTCTAGATTCCTGAAGTAGTAATAAATGTATAACTCTAGAATGCTTAAGCAGTGATAAGTATATGGCTCTAGAATGCTTCAATGATAAATGAGTTCAGCTAGAATGTTGAAGTGATAAATTATTAGAGCTAGAATGCTGAATTTATGGTGAATGACTAGATCTAGAATGCTGGAGTAGTGATGAATGACTAGATCTAGAAAGCTGATATAGTCATAGTGTGAGTTCTATCACTAGAATTGATTCTCCCATGAAATAAAACAAATGGATTTTGCAGGACAGAAAACACACCCAGAGCTCTTTAACCAGGCAGTTTAATTTACCAAATTATATTATTATGTTATTTCCTGCTGGCAGCCCTTATTGAATCTGCACGTTTGAAATTATTTTGTCAAATAAAATGATTGAAGTTGGAAAAATGATTCAGGAGGGGGGTCGGGAGGAATTCGGCAAATGCAAGAAAGATCTCTGACGGTGTCTGCTTTAAAGTGAGACTGATCCAAATATATAGTATTCTGGGTTAAGGATACTTAATGAGATTATCCTCTAATCGCTAAAAAATTGCAGCATCTCTCACCTTGACAAAACTATCTGGGACGCCTGCACTTCCCTTCCCTATAATAATCACTTCATGAATCATTCATCTTTAATAGATTATGCAAATAGAAGGACATAAAATCAACAATGATCAATAACACCAGGCATTTAATTGCTCGTAAAAAAAAGGGGGAAACACATTTTAAGATTAAGCATAATCTGCAACCTTTTTTTGGCTAATGAAACCATTATTCCAAAAACTGGAGCATGGCCTAAGTGCAGGAAAATAACCCCCTCTCCCCCACCCCCTCCTAAGCTTTTTCCTTAATCTGTCCTTTACAATGTTTACCTTCATTACTGTTGGTAAACAGCACTGAGTCTTAATGAGTGTTTCTGCGCTGCTCTTTTCTCTGATTGAAATCCTGCATACAGATGAACATGTTAGTGCTAAGGTGCCACCTGGGAGTATCACACTGAGCCTGCAATGAACTTTCCTCACACTTGGACTGAGATGGATCAGGCGGAGGCATCGCAGTGACATTGAAAAGAAGTAACGTAAAGGTCTGACATGTTTAGGCGATTGAATATGCAATCAAACACACTAAAACAAATCACACTCTTTTTGCCACCCCAGTACCCTTAGCAATGGCTCTACAAAGAAAGGGAGCTTATTGCTAGCGCACATCTGCTTTGTGATAGGAAGCAGCACAGCCCACATGAATATATAGTGAGTTGTGACCTTGGGTAATTCACCTTACCCTCTGTATCAGTGCTTCATGACCTATTCCTGAACTGTAGCAGATCATAACAGCTGAGTTATTATTACTCATTGAATGCATTGTTCCACTACATAACTGCCTATCTCCTCTACAAGCCATGTCCACAGCAGCAGCAGCAGCAATGATACGGTGAGGATGTGCAATGTGCCTGCTATGTCATAGGTTACTTAACTACACTCTCAGAACAATATGTGTACTATGGCCTGACTGCCTGCGTAGGTAACCATTGTCAAGAAAGCTGATCTGTAACAAATAAAACATATGTAGTAGTATTTTGTGAATCTTCTACAGCACCAGACACTACAATTGATCTCATGTGTTACTGAGGAGAAGCTGAAAAATATACGCAAGTTCGAATCCAAGGAGGGGCGTCAGGGGCGGTCATCCCGGGCCCCCCACACATTAGGGGCCCCTACACTTTCCCCCTGAATCGCGCACTCTACTGATACTGAAATCGGAGCACGATTCAGCGGTGTCTCTGATTTCCCGACTACAAAGCCTCTGCCAGCGCTGCCCAATGAGGTGCTCCTAAAGTCACTATCAGCCTCTTGCAGGATTTCATAGTCAACGCCACACCCACTGGGATTTCTGTGACGTTCAGGAGCTTAATGTGAGGTTGCACCATTTCGCTCAGTCTCAGGTGTAGATGTATGAAACAGTGATAAGAGAGGACAAGTGGCCCATGGCATCCAATCAGCACGGAAGTAACATCTATAATTTGCATAATATAAAATTGTACAAAGCAGCTGATTGGTTGCCATGGGCCACTTCTCCTCTAGTTCTCTTCTCCTCCCTTATCACTGCTTCATACATCTACCTCTTCCTCAGTGGCACTGGGAGTGTGTGACTGGCTGGCAGAGGGCTTTGAGCTGTGTGGCATCAGACATGTCAGTTATTGGGCCAGTCAATCAGATCCTACCTGTCATTTTTCAAACCCAGCCTGTAACATGACAGGTAGGAGCTGATTGGCTGGTTGTTTTTCACTCTTCACTTTATCACTTTTTGAAGCTTGATACATCTGCCCCATTGTGAGTTATTTGTTAGCAGCAACACTGTATACTATTTTCAATTAGGTAACTAACTTTATTTAACTACTAATATTTTGTGAGCCACCTATCGTAATAGTATGATGTCTGTCCATTTTTATGTATACATTATTTCCTTTATTTTTAACAAATATATTAAAATTCCAATTTTTTTTCCCATTATTGTTAATCCATTACTTATAGTATGTTATTTGTGTGTTCTCAGAATTAATGCACCAACGATTCATTTACACATGACCTTAAGATGGCCCTGTATATACGTGTGGTTCTGCTACATTTTTTTGTAGTTTTGTCGTTTCTGAAGACATTGTTAGATCCTTCAGTCCAGCTTCAAAACCCTGCAGTGTTCAGTGCTAGATGAATTTAGGGCCTCATATTATTGTATGGGGACAGCATGCCACATCGAGGTAAGTGGGAGATATTTGTGATGTTTCCTGGGTGACCCAAATAAGTAATCTTTCATAAATGATGGCTACACCCCTTATTTTCTCATACATGTCATTATGAAACATTGAAAAGATTGGCTAAATGGACAAAAGGAGAAGCTGCCCATTGCAACCAATCAGATTGTGCCTTTCATTTTATAAAATGTACTTCAAAAAATGCTACTGTGTCTCAAAGCTGATTGGTTTCTATGGGCAACTTTTCCACTTATTTACTGCTACACTATTTTTACTGCTTGATACATCAACCCCTTGGTCTTTGTATCATATTTATAACAGAGGAGAGGATTTCTAGGAGGAAGTATGACCAGTAAGACACACGCGCACACACACACACACACACACACACACACACACACACACACACACACACTGGACACGTGTAAAAAAGACAGCCTAGTGACACACACACACACACACACACGGAAACATACAATGTACACATGTAATAAAGACAGTCTAGTGCACTCTCAGGATTATTGTATCCATAAAGGAGGCTTAACAAGTACTTTAGACTGGAAACAGAATGGGTGTTCCTTCTCACTGCATTTCCCAGTGCTTCTATTTCCAATAATATGGAGCAGAATATTTACCTCAGTGTCTACAACGTGTTATAACCAGTTCTATTACTTCCTTACATAAACACTCACTCTCTTTCTGTTTTAAATGATGAATTCAGTGCATTGTCCCATAGGAACCTCCTGGGACAAGACTCCATGTGGTATTACAGGTAAGAAACTTCTCTTAATGTTGTGTGTGTGTGTGTGTGTGTGTGTGTGTGTGTGTGTGTGTGTATGTCAGAATGCAGTAGTTTTTTTCAATCTATGTGGTGACATCACTGACTCCACCTCTGTGTACAAATCCACCAATCCAGACAAAGCATCCCTGCACAGCTAATCTGTCAATCACTCTGCTCGATAGTTGATCAACTTTACTCCAACCATGACAATCTGCTCCATGATTAAGTTATTTCATGCATATTACTCATCTCAGTTATACACAGCCTTTAATATATGTTAATGTGAGGAACTTTACCATTGCAAAGTGATGTTAACATTTCATGCTCGGATTACAAACCAATAATTATTCTGCAACATAGATGTAGACATACAGCTAATTTATTACTCAAAATCTTATTAACATTACGTTGAGAAATGTTTTTGTGTAAAGTTGTGCTCTGAAGTTTGAATAAAAATAAGCAATATGTTTACTTCCAATAAATGATACAAATTACAGATACAGACAATTTAGCATGACATAAACTGCAAGGTTTTTTTTAGAACAGCAATTTTGTAACCATACTCCATAGAAACAACTGCATGTAACAAACATTTTACTGTTGTATACATGGATAAGTTTATACAAAATACAATGTTATGTTAAGTTTACTTACCAAAATAGAATTCAGTATTTATGGCATTAATATTGCTTTTATACAGCTCTGCCGGGTCGCACCTGGGATTTTTTTACTGGCTCTAACCTGGGTGCGACCCGGCTGTGATGCTTTTACAGTCCCGTTCCCGCCCAGGGATCATCTCCAATCGCTGACTATTTCATTACTGTGAACGCAAATGCCAAGTCGCTCATCCAAGTTTTTGCACGGTGCAATAAACCGTGATATTTTGGGCAGTGTAAAAGCCGTATTAATAGGCCTTATTAAAGAAGAAGTCTGCTAATTTCTTAAAAGACATATTCCAGTCGATAATGGGATGATTACAAATAAATCTGTTATCTGTTGTCCCGCTTTATTTGTACTCGAACACATGGGTGAAGTGTTGTAACATGTCTCAAAGTTTCCCTGCTGTATAGTGTGTATTAAAGAGGTTGATGTATCCAGCAGTGAAAGAGTGAAGAAATGGACCAATTGAGGCATTGCCCATAGCAACCAATCAGGTTTGAGGTGGCACTCAAATCCTACCTCCAAGTCTGTCTGTTGTTACCCAGTTTGTTTTATCACTGTTTACTATTGTAAAGCGCAACGGAATCTGCTGCGCTATATAAGAAACTGTAAATAAATAATAAATAGGTAGAAGACGATTGGTTGCTATGGGAAACTGGTCCACTTCTGCACCCAAGGTAAAATGTATGTGATCATCATGTACCATTGTTTGTGTCATACCAGCCTAAGAGCATATTCAGTAGGCATTTATAAAGCATGTTAAATAAGAAAAACGATTACCTATATATGTAAGGCCTTCTGGTTCATACACATGTATATGCCACAAAAGTGTATCAGCTTAGTTTACACAAAGTAGCAAACTTGCTGCAATTATGTCTGCCCATCATATTATTTTTATAGAGGGAATTGGGGTTACATGTGGGATAAATATATGCATATTACATTAGAAAGTTAAGACTGAGTTGAATGTGCATGAAGGTAGCAGAAAGTCTATATGACACATTGTCTTATTAATGTTCTTTTAACACTTTCCGTGCAAAATAGTAACTCATAATATTGCAAACGTAATAGTATAAGATCAAACAAATGACGTTATAGTTTGAGGTCAGCTTACCGGTTACCACTGGATAGCTCTGAGGTCCTGACACATTACTTCCAAGGTCCGCATTACCGGAGGCTGATAAACTAGATTTGACTTCATCAAGACCAGGGGTTAGTGCTGGAAGGGAGTATTCATTTGCCTAATGAAGGATGAAATAATGCTTAGTGAAGACTATGGTCATCGATATACAACGAAAAGCAGTTCTGATGGATAAAAGAGGTAACCAACCAGTGCAAAAACAGACAAGTGCGAAAGTGATAGAAACCTCCACATAATACAAAGGCATTGTGGAACCCAATGTAAAGTGACAGTAAAACTAGGGTGCTGTACTGCACATTGACATCCCCCAAAACTGAAATTGGCAGCAGAGGATATGAATGAAATGAAGACAGCATTATTACTTGCTGAACATAAGAACTCTACAGTGTGGATCTTGTTGTGTACTACCGACTAATAAACTAGCTGCTTTTAAAGTTTTTAATAATATTAAAGTAACCAAGTTATAATTAATTGAATGTTTTTTGAACAATACAAAAATAATTGGCTTATGGAGGACAGTAGTATAAGAAAACGAATTATTGAAGAAGGAATAGCATTGACAAAGCATCCACGTAGATTGAAGGCAATTTTTCTTTGCACTGATCATTTTCAAATAGGAAGTTGAAGCCCCATTGAAATGGAACAACAGCTGGACTGCCAGATAGCCCACTCCCCATTCGCAGGTCTGTCTGGTGATATACCGAAATAGAAAAAAAATCACCTGTCTTCCTAAATCATCAACGTTTGAGTTTGTGAATGATGTGCTTCATTAAATACAAAGGAAGGACCACTCCCCCATCACCCTGCTCTTATTCTCCCTCTTCCTGTGCAGTGGGGTATGAAATTGGGGAGTGGGCCAGAGCACATGGCTAACAGAAGGATGGGAGGGGAGTCATTGAATTTGAAAGGGTGTCCTGTCCAAGACAATCTAGTAATTGCCTTCTTATTATGGTTTTCTTGAGAGCAGACATAGCTCTCTACAGCTGCCTTTTCAAAGGGATAATAAACAGGGCAACCAAAACAAAAAGAGAGGAAAACTCTGTCTGATTAATATTACATTAAATTAAAACTGATTTTCTGCTCTTTCTTGCCCCGTTATCTCGATCCGCGTCCCCCACCTCTAAGCCTGGACGCCACAGCCTAGTCATTTCCAATTCCTTTTCGTATTGATCTTCCTGTTGAAATCAGTTTCGTAATTAGCTGCAAATTAGGCCTTCTACTGGGGGTGAAGTTGCCCCCTGATTTATCACCGGAGTAATTCGCTGTGATCGGAGAGAAATTAAAATGAACTCAATTAGGCTTTAGATTTGTTTTATGGGCCCTGCTTTAAGTTTCAGGGGGAAAAAATTACTGTGCTGGCGTTTAATAGTCTAATGAAAGTAAATAAAGGTTATCCATTGTAATAAACTATGGGACTATGGGAAAGGAAAGAAATGCAATCTCAGACATATCTTCTACATTTTACCTTTTATATTTGCATAAGATTTTTTTTTTGTGTTTTGAAATGTTTTTTTTTTTTGTTTTGTTTTTAATAATTCAATCATTTTACTTATTTTGTGCACATATCAGTGGGAATCTAGAATGTGGAAATATCATTCTCCTTCCTGTGTTGCAGGGGCGTAAGTTCATCTAATCCGCCTGGAGGCAAGTTGGAGTTTGGTGCCTCCACCCCAAATATGTTGTGTGTCAACATTCACCTGTTCCTATCATCTCAGAGTCCAGCGGCATTGCTTGCTACAGCGCAGGCTGAGTGGTACCAGGCAGGAGCCATCACTGTCTCATATAGCAGATGTTAGAAGGGCTCCTGGTATAGAGCCAATTAACCACAGGTGCGCCGCAGAGCTCTATTGCAAGTGCAGTGGTCAAACATGTATCCCACTGTGAATCACACAGGTGCCGTTTTACATGCAGTTGCTCATTTGCCTCTAAGAGTTACGCCTCTGCCCCCTACTACTAGCATTACACAGCAGTCTATGACGGAAATAAAGGAGTGCAGACTAGAGGGATAACAAAGTTAGGATCTTCTTTAATTGATGTACAGTAGGAGTAACATTGTTTACCATAAATACTGGTATTTGTTGTACAATACTTTTATAAGATGCATACTATATAAAGCGGCATATCTTTAATGGGTGCAGCTATTTTTCAATCTTGTCTGGGCTGCACAGCAGTGGCATTGACTGAGCACTAGAAGGTGCACAGGTATCTGAGAAAATGGTATTTTTGCTACTATGCATGCACAAAACGGCAGGAAAATCACTGCTGATGCAGGCAGCGGACCCGTGAAGCTTTACAAACGACACTTCCTGTGGCTTTTACATATTGTTGCACACCCGTTGTGTACAAAGGTGACATTTGCATCTACTTCTGAAACAGGACCTGTTCTAAGCACTCATCCCAGTATCACAGAGATGAGGGCCATTACATAAAAGTGTGCCTGCATGTCTCTTGCTACAATTCTAAAAGGCAATAATAACCTTACTGTACCCCATGGAGAGTTTAGATAATAAATGTGGAGCAATCCTGTATAAACAGTATAACAGGAGTTATATTTGCATTATTGTATTATTAAAATGATCTGAAACCTGTAATGTTCAAAAAAAAAAGAGTGAAATGTTCTGTGTGTAATTCCTTTTCCTTTTTTCACCAGTCAGTTTTTGAGGCTGACATCACATTTGAGTATCTGAGTTTTTCCTGCAAATAAAATATTATTCTTATACAGAAATGGTATTTCTCTAGCTGCCTCCGCTGATTCCGTTACCTGTTCAGATTTGATGTGTTCTGAAGTCTGAAAAACATCAGGATACGATGGTCGCTCAAACACTCGATCTAACGCTTCCAACTGTTGCTGGGTGAAGTTGTCCGCACGTAGATGTTTTCGTAAGCTCTCAACGCTGCTCTGGGAGTCTCCATTCGGAACTGAACCGTCAGACACGTCTGTATTATAAAAGAAGGCACAGTTATATAAGTTACCATCCTTAAATGTATATTAAGTCTTCATTAAAGCACACTAAAAGGATATCTATAACGGGATGCAGTTAAGATCCCGGCGGTCGGGATCCCGGCGTTCAGAATCCCGACGCCGGAATCCCGACAGCCGAAATGCCGACACTTTCTCCCTCCTGGGGTGTCCACGACACCCCTGGAGGGAGAATAAATTAGTGTGCCGAGCGTAGCGAGGCACCGGCCCCGCTGCGTGGCGAGCGCAGCGAGCCCGCAAGGGGGGGCGATCCACGTCCCCCCCTTGTCGGCATTTCGGCTGTCGGGATTCCGGCGTCGGGATTCTGAACGCCGGGATCCCGACCGCCGGGATTCAATACTGAATCCTTAATTGAAAATATGTAGTGACATGCGTATACAACATTGCAAAACTCTAAAGATGCTTACAGGTCCGCTCCAGTGGCAAATGCCCCAGGTTGCCCCAGTGGCAAATGCACCAGGTTGCTCCAGTGGCAAATGCACCAGGTTGCTCCAGTGGCAAATGCACCAGGTTGCTCCAGTGGCAAATGCACCAGGTTTGCATCTGGCAGCAGATACACTTACACTCATATCTCAGCACACTACAATATGCAAGAAAAGTTATATAATATAGCCATAAGTAAAGTGAAAAAAGATCAGTAACAGTATCTGTGGTGTAAGTAGTCAGCTAATGCTGGAAACTGCTACAATCATCCACATAGATTTGTTTTTGAAAGGTATACCTGTACACTATATATTTGAGGGCCTGCATATGTTTCCAAATAAGCACAAGTTTAGTGTACTAGGCCCCAGGGCTGCACCAGGAATTTTGGGGCCCGCAAATGATTTCTAGTCTGGGCCCCTGCACCGCCCCGGCCCCGCCCCCGGCCCCAACCACCTTTCCTCCTTCACTTACCACCCATCTCCCCCTTCCTCTGTTTTGCCTGCGCTGCTCAGTGGCTAAACAAAGCCCTGCTCCCGGAGAGCAGATTCAGGATGCTGCGGCCACTTAATATGCGGCACTGGGTGGTAAGCCAATCGGAGCACGCGTAACGGTAGCTGCTCTGATTGGCTAACCACTCGGAGCTGCATATTAATTGGCTGCCAGTGTCCTGATGTGAAGAAGCCTGCGCTCTGGGAGCAGGGTTTCGTTCAGCCACTGAGCAGCACATTCAGCACAGCACAGCGGAGGTGGGGTGTGGTGGGCAAAATGAGTACCCTGTGCCCTTTTCTCTCTCTCAGAGAGGCCGGACCCATGACAGCGGTACCCACAGCACCCCCCTAATGGCGGCCCTGCTAGGCCCTACATCCTAATTCCTGTGTGCTCTCCATCACACCTCTGTCGCTGAAAATCTTTAGAACTACATATAGTGCGGCCTACTATTTTGGCCATGTTCAAATCTGATTTACTTATTTTATACTTCGTAAAACAACTGAGAGATAGTATTCCCATACAAAATGATCAAATCACTAATATGACAACGTGTTACAGAAACTATTAGGAATCCAATTAAATAAAAATTTAACTTTTATTAAACAATCCCAAAAGATTTGTGGCCAGAAAAATATATAAAAATAAAACAAACCGATAGGAGTGAAATACAATATTATAAAATAACTGCTCTCCCAATAGTATTGTATTCACTTGTAAATCCTTAGTTAACCTTTCCACAATAAAAAAATAAAGAAATATCTATTTAATATTAGGATTGATCCAATGTAATGTATCCATGCTTTATAAAATATGATCCCATTAATACTCTTCTCACATGAATATGATTAGGGCTTAGATTATAACCCAAAGACTAAATTGCACCTCCCTATACACACTAGTAGTTATTAATATTTAAATAAGTGGGAAGAACAATCTCTGTTGGCATATAGTATTCTGTCTTGTTCTATACTTCAGAAACTGCTTATTTACAACTCTGTGGGGGAAATTTACTAAGATGGGAGTCTAACTCACAAGGAATGGTGCTATGGGCTACCAATCAGATACAACCTATTCTTCTAGAAGGTGCTAAATAAATAAGTAGATTCTGATTGGTTGCGCATAGCAACATCCCATGTGAAATAGAACTCCCATCTTCATAAATGTCCCCCTGTATCAGCCCGAAAATGTAGACCTTTGTAAACTAAGCAGCTACTATAAACAGGGTATCGATTCTCTGGAACCTCAGACAGCAATGAGGTACAAAATGCCTCATGCCTCAATGATCACACCAGTTCCTAGTTTGTTTTCTGACAAGCATCTTCAAACCCTAAAATAATTGCCTCCATTGTGTATGGATAACATACAACATTCAAATTTCACATTTGACTTTTGATGCCAACTATGCTTGAACCATACATTTGTATGTATAAAATGAATGTTTATTCGGCGCTACATCCTACCAACTTGTCAATCAGCAGTTACACAGACAGGATCATATATAATGAACCATAATAGATACATGTGTAACTATTAGTACTTCATTTGGTCTGTGCACTATGTAACAATGCAGGAACTGCATTTCTGTAAAGACTAGGAAGATGTATTTCAGTGTTGTGTATTAGATTTTATAGTATAAATTCCATCTACTTCACAAGTATTCTCCCAATCTTTCCCAGTGGGAATAATGCTGGGGGATTACATTAATGCAAATAAATCTTATTCTTTGGAGGTGATTGTAGGATATGATATAATCAATATTACATTATATAGCATGGAGCAGTATCCTTCATAAGCTAATGTAAAATATCAGATATTGATTAGCGGAAGTCCACAGCATTTTACCTGACCCTGTAACAAAGGACCATTTAATTCTCGCTAGAGGAAATACTCTCAGTTGATTTTTCTTTCTATTCCTTTATATACAATTTAACAATGGGTTTGTAGTATTATAATTACACTTATGTTTCTTTCTATATCTTTTATTCACTTTTGATTTTGGATAAACCGACCACAGAGAATTTTAGGTACTTCCTCATCTTTGTGGCCACTGCTTACTCTACGGAACTTGCTGCTAAGCATCATCGTCCGCTCACCACGGTTTTCTCTCCACACTTCGGGCTTGGTGACTCGCTCACCACAACTGTACTAAAGGTAAAGTTGGTAAAGATGAAATAGATGGTAAAGAAGGTAAAGATTGTGGCATGGACCAAGGCGGGTGGCACAGTTGGTAAGAAAGGTACAGATGGTGGCGTGGACACAGGAGGGTGGCGTGATTTGTAACAGTTCCCTCGCCAAAGATCCTTAGTAGCGGCTAATGTAACTGGTGTAGCAGTGGCCGCAAAGATGAGGAAGTACCGAATTTTCTTGTTTACTTTATAGCTCTACAGTATATACCAGGCTATGAACTATAATACACACTACTGAAACTCTGGGAGTAGCAACATTTAACAGCTGCAAATATGTGTAAATTATTCTAAGGACATTTGGGGCAATAGTTTAGGGCACAAGTGTTTAAAGAGGTTTGTCCAGACCATCAGTATTTACACTGCACGTATGACCTTGAAAAGAGCATAAATGTCTATTGGTGACAAGCTTGCTATTTTTTCCAATAAAAATTATATAAAGTTTAACTTTTAATAATATACTTGAAAATATTTGTGACTTCTAATACTGTTTTCAGACCGCCGTGTCACACCTGGGATTAGGACACGGGTCCCATCCCCAGAGCGACACGGCATATGCGGTCTGAAAGCTCTGTCACTGACCCAGCTTATTGCTGGGTCGGTTACGTCACACGGGGCGGAGCTGAGGGGCGGTGCATCTCCGGGGGCTTGGGAGGAGGCAGCACTTGCAGCTGACAGTGCTGCCTCCTCTATACTGTGAACGGGACCCGGGTCGCTCGACTCAGGCACCCGTTCACACTGCACTTGACACAGGTAAGAGCCGTGTTCAACCCTGGTCATTACCAGGGTTGAACTGCCATGTTGGACGACCCATGGTGGCCCTTTCAGACCGCATCTCGACCCGTGTTGGGGCCGCAATAACCCGGGTCTAGAGTGTGGTCTGAAAGCGGTATAAGCCTTCTAAATGCCATCATTATCTTACAACACACTACAACCGTAGGGTTAAATGCAACTGCCCCCTTAAAAGCCAGAATCATCCGCTAACATACCTTAGTTTTAACACACATTTAAAAATAAAAGATCAGCTTTTAAAAGAGGCATGACCCCATAGATAGATGTCTGATCCTGTATATGTGTGGTACGTGTGTGCCTAGCTTACTCTGACACAGCTGTCCTCCCTCCTCGGCCTTATTTATGCAGGGGGCCTTTTCAGATCTCGACAAATCTGTCAGTCTAAATTTGCGAGAGATTATGGCGCTCCCTCTCTTGCACGGGGAGCGATGATATATGATATGTGCTAGCCCTATTGATTGCCTGATCTGGTGGCAGAGGGCCGGCGAAATGAACTTGAAATGAACATCATGCCTCAACTCATTGTGCGTATAATACACTACTTAATCCCACATTTTTCAGCGGCTATGGAATTCAATTGATCAATCATGTTCCACTGATAGTGCTCTTTTAGGGGTTATTGCTCTGCACGCCAATCAGTTATTTTTTTATTTATTTTACCCACTGTGGGCCTGGTGTTTGCAGCATGGTTTAAAGAGCAAGTATAAAATGCAATGCCAGGAAAAGGGACAGGGAGCAGGAAAAGAGAGAAACAAGGTAATTACCCTTGTGAAGCCAGGACATTTACAGCACATGCAGCGTTATATATAGCAGTAATTTATAGAAGTGCTGAGACATTTCTGCCTTTTCAAAATGAATAGTGTTTCTGTATACCCAAAATTAATAACATACATTATATATTTTATATTGGTTCATACTATTGTGTGTTTTGCATTGTGCGTTTACCGTAAACTGTATGTTCCCATATTGCTTTATAAAGTTATAGAAAAAAAGTCTTAGGGGTTTATTTACTAAGATGGGAGTTGCCCATAGCAACCACAGTGACAGGAGCCTGATGATGCAGTGTGACATTATCCTGTAGCATCTGGCTCCTGTCACTTAGAAGAAGCTGGCATTGCGGGCACAAGTCTCTGGGGGCAGCCCAGCATCTCCTGATAGGCTATGTCTCCTTCGCGATGGCAGCGGGGGCTATGTAAGGCCATGACCATTTCTCTTACGCCACACCTCTTGTAGGGGGTACTATTGGCCTCAATGGGTGTCAATGACCCTGGTGCCACCATTGGTCCATACATGACCTTAGCACATGCATTGTGGGAGGGGCAGAAAAGATGCAGGGGTCTCCCCTTCAGGACCCATTGGGGCTCAACAGTGAATGATGAATAGAATAATTATTATGACCCCATACTAGTGTAAGGGGAGGAATTTGAACATTAAGTATTAGGTAAACAAAGGAGACATCTCTCCTGCAACTCAACTTTTATAAATTGGTCCACACTATGGGGATTATTCTGGTTCACTCGCAAAGGCAAATTCCTTCTCAAATGGACAAAACCATGTGCACTGCAGGGGTGGGGTTGTACTTCACCCAGATTTGGGTGGGGTTGTACTTCACAGTGAGATCTATATTGCAGTGTAAAAATAAAGCAGTCAGTATTTTCCCTGCACAGAAACAAAATAACCCACCCAAATCTAAATCTCTCTGCACATGTTACATCTGCCCCACCTGCAGTGCACATGGCTTTGTCCATTTGTGAAGGAATTTGCCTTTGCGAGTGACCCAGGGGCCTATAACCTAAAACATGTGGAACTTCAACTTTTCAAATGTTTTGGCCACAACTTCCCTAGATTCCGCCAAACACCTCTAGTACCCAGTGGCCCTTACTGTGTTCAAAATGTCAGTGTCACACCATAAAATAGCAATGGAAGCATGTAGATATATAGTCTGTAAATGTAAAAAGTAAAATAAAAAATAAAAAAACTTATATAAGTTAATTAGCTCATAAAGTACTTTTCCATTACTGGTGCAGTTCAGATTTGCAAACGAGGTCATACAAAAACCATGATGGGTGACAAAGTCTGGGGGGGGGGGGGGGGGTCGTACTTGATTGTGATGCACCATGCAAATCTCAGTTTTATTTTGCTTTGAAATACAGTACTTTTACTAAAATACATTTTAAACAGTAAAATGGAAACGCAAGCAATCCGTTATGTATTTATATATATAAAAAAAAATTAGATTCATTTCTCACTTTTAAATACCTTAGCCTTTTTCATTTTAAACTCCATCAGCACAATGACAGGGTTAAACTTCTAGACTTCCCCAGATGAATATCTTATTTTTAATTAATAATCTAATTGCAACATTGTGTCTCGTTCTATTAAGGTATGTAGTTGCTGGCACTTCCACCCCCACCACTACCGCACACTTCCTAATTCCCTCAGAAACCTGCCGGTGTCAGGCCTCTCTCCTGGACACCCCCTTGGGGGCTTTTCATAGCGTTGGCAGTTGTTGCAGTTTCAAACTCAATTGTTCTCGTCGGTACTGAGGCAAATGGAGTCATTAATTACCTTCTATCAGCTGGGCTGAGTTCAGAAGGCGATCAATAACCCAGCGTTTGTCATTCACAGCAGCAAGCGAGCGAGCAGGAGAACAGCTAAACCAATACCCGCACAGAGCACAACAACATCATATAATCATAATACTAGTCATCAATACTGTAGCAGTGTTTTTCTTCACAGAGATAATTCATTCCTTCAAAAACAGAAAATGACTTTCCCTTTCCCGGTCAGAGCGGAGGGAAAAGATGTAGGAAGCTTTGGTTGTGAAATCTGACATCAGTCATCACTCTTCAGCCCCTGATACCAAGCATTGGCTCAGCATTATGCAGGGGGATGCTGCAGAGCAGTTACTGCGTTCATAAATGCTTTACCTTTATTAAGCTCATTAATCATAGATTTAAGGGCTGTGGTTGCAATCTGCATAGGAAATATAGGCCAAGGGTAAGCAACCTATTGCCTACCAGATGTTGCTACCACTACAACTCCTATCAACCTCAGGCAGCTGGCATTTTGTTAAGTGCTAAAAAGGCCATTTTCTACTAATTTGCCATTGACATCATGCACAGCAATGCATAGCAATTGAGGTCAATATCTTTTAGAAGAGCGATCACTTAGTTACTATCAATCTTACTAACGTGGGTGACAATTTATGGCCTTGAGGATAACATAGCAACAGTGTGTCATCTCTTCAGAAAACTGAAGCTTGTGGATGATCCTCAGATCACTGACAGGTGGAGCGGGTTTTAGTGCGTCATTTCAATCACCTGGCTCATTATTTAAAAACAATTGTTTTGAACGGGTCTATCGGGTCATGCTGCGACACTTGTGCAAGAGAAAGTGGACTGAAGTCTACTCCATCTGTCCTTGACATGCTCACAACAAATTTCAGCCTAAATCGTGCTACAAAAACATTCCTGGTAATCACATCAAAAATAAGTTACTGTGTCACCAATGGTCTACGCAACACTGAACCCACTGAATATGTGATGATGCCACAAGGATAAATAAAAGACACCAAGTTCTACAGTTTGTGAGCAGAGAAGCCTAATAAGTTATGCATGAAGACAAATTGTATGCTATCACCAAGGTAGCTCAGCAAACAAGGTAAAGCTCCAGCCATTACACATATGGGGTAGCTAAAGACATCCCGACAAAACATTATTTATCTGTGAGAAAATGAATGAAGCATGTACATACCATAGCAAGGGTAAAATTAATGTTTTGAAATTCTAGATAGAATTATATCTGAGTGAAGAGGTGACGGATCAGGAATACATGTGTTTGGCTAGATGGCGTTGCCATTTAGTCCTCTTCATAAACAAGGTTCAGATCCGCTGAACCAGAACATCTCTGTACCAAGTCCTTGCAGCTCTGCCACTTGAACTTTTCCTTTCTTCTTTATCTGTGTGGTTAGTTATAAACTCATTCAGTAAACAACTGTGTCACTTGCTTGACCACTATATTTTCTCTTATTGTAACTGTTACATTGGATCACCATTTATCCAACGATCATCAATACAAGACTGAATCAGCGGTGGGGCAGTCATGTTTTTTGGCTGTTGGCGGCCTGCAACATTGGGCAGATGATGAAATACAGCATGGTACACCTTTAGACACCATTGAACCAGCCCTATGGCCATTGCAGATTTACCATCTGGGTATGGTCTCCAAAATGAGCGTTTCTATAGCTGAGCACACAAGCGCTTCAGTGACATGCCAGTGACACTCTCATAACACACTCATAAGAATATTTGCTTGGAAACCTCTCGGTTACAGCCCAAAAACATTTCTGATACCGTGAGTCTCTACTGCAGCAGCCTGTGTGTGTGTACACTCTATGTCATGCTTGCGCTACTGTATAGCAGTTTTGCAGTAGCAAAAAATAGATGAACTATGTCAACCTCAAAATTTTCTTGCAACCCTGAATCAGGCTCCTAAGGAGAGATATACTAAGCCTTAGAGAGTGATATAGCTGAGGGAGATAAAGTACCAACCAATCAGTTGCTTTTCATTTCTTTAAGCACAGCCTGTAAAATTACAGTTAGAAGCTGATTGGATGGTGTTTTATCTCTCTCTACTTTATAACTCACAAGGCTTAGTACATCACCCCTAGGTGTTTTTAACCCATCCCACTCCACCCAGCCTCCAGCCTCACAAAACAAAAACGTTAGAAAGGGTTCTTTTGCCAATATTGGCCACAGAAAAATGAGTTGGCTTTGTGGTCAAAAGTAACTTTTAAATGTTTCAAAATTGTACTATATAATGTTGTTCTGGTTCAAGTGTCATCGCTCTCTACCATATGTGTAATTACAAAGACAACTCAGTATGGGATACATAGATCCCCGTAGTATGCGTGCCTCTGGCATTTACTAAGAGCTTGTAGTCTTGTGAAATAATCATTATTTTATATGATATACTGTATCTCAGTCGTGCCTGTGTGGGTCAAAAATAGTTTTTGACTACCATGGCATACTCGAAAGACAATGGTTAATATTTTGCAGCAAAGTTAACCGGCTTCTTGTGCATAATGTACAGATTCCCACAAAACCATCTGAGTAACAACCTGTTCCTTCTACCGCCTCAGCAAACAATAGCATTAATAAAGGGTGCTCCCCCTGTGCGGAATGGATTTCTGGGATCTGCCACAGTCTGGTAAATATCCATACTGAATTCTGTCAGTTAAACTGATTGTAGAAGCACAAACAAAAAGGCGAACACAGAGGTTTGTGACCCATGAGGTTGAGTGACTATGCACCTTTAGGCCGGAACAACGCGGAACACGAGTAAAAGCCCGAGAGAAGCTCACAAGCCAATCTTAAATGCCAGCTTTGTTAGCTGGAAGGACAGAAGGAAGGCGAAAAATTACATAGCATGCAGCTCTAACTATGCTTGTTTAGAGAAACTGCTTGCATTTATGAAGTCTTTGGTGCGGAAAGCAGGGTTGCAAATGACTGCATCAAGAGCGACAGTAGGGGCCATTAATTTCCTGTTATGTTTTCCTGTGTTGGGGGCTTTATTAATTTAATTTTACACTGTCGAACAACGGCGAGAGCTGACACTGCCACACTTTCATTTTTTTTTCATCACTTCATTCTGCTTGTCTGACATACAGTGGCAAATTGTGAGTCTCGGAGAACACAACAGGACTTTGCTCTGATATCCATCTAATTCAAAACCATGTCTCAGTTTAACCCCTTCCCATTGTCTTACTGCCACCAACAAAAATCTAAACCAAGTGCACACAATGACTGTTCTTCTGGGTTTGTGGTGTTTTGATTACTGGTTAATGCATGATGAATTTTTATTTATGAAAATATATTTACTCTCTTACTGATCTGGAGTTCCAGCTAGTTAAGACGTTATTAGCTTATTTACAAGTACACTAGTAATAATGTTTTGCCAGTCAGGAAAGGGCATAATTAAAATGATCAGTTAATTTGTCTGATCACAGTCTTCTATTTGTTTGAGAACCTAAAGAGGTCTGAGCATGTTGCACTTGTGACGGGCAAGTGCCCTAATTATCTGCAAGTCATCGATCTCATTCAACTTCTGATTGGGATCTGTCAAGTGTTGGTTGAAACAGATGCTAAATCTGGTCAAACAATGACTCTATCTGATTATTTAAGAGTCCATCCAACTGCATTAATGGTTTATTTGGCAATTGGCTAAACCTGGCAGATTTGGCCAAATACAGCCCGATTGTCACATTAGCTTATTAAGTGTGAGGCCAAGCTAAATACAGATTTGATTATTGGATGATTGTACCCAATAGAGATAAGCCAAGGCATGATAAATATATCAGTAACATAACAAAATAGATTCTACGACTACAACTGTTAACTTTTCTCACAATTTGAATAATGCTAGCATAAGTACAAACTGAATATACAGACAAATGAACAGTTTTGGATTAACCTGGATTAAGAGCACTGATAGAGAACATTTGAAAAGTAAATGAAGACCAAAATAATTCATACAAAAGTCAGATAATTCCATAAAAAGACTCAAATAGCGGCAGATTACAAGGGTTTTTGACACGATTGCATGCACATCACATACAAGGAGAGATGTACTAAGCCTTAAAAAGTGATAAAATGGAGAGTGATAAACCACCAACCAATCAGCTCCTATCTGTCATTTTTCAAACCCAGCCTGTGACATGACAGTTGGGAGCGGATTGGCTGGTGGTTTATCGATCTCCATTTTCTCACTTTTCAAGCTTGGTACATATGGCCCACAGAGTCGTATTCAAGAACTGATAGGCAGCTAGGTGCAAGAGTTATGCCTGCATACTATACACATTCTGCATGTAACAAACATTCTAGTGGGTCCAATCAGAACAATGGCTCATTTTAGCCTAGTCATTAACTACAGTTACCACCAAACCAGTTCTACCTGGGTAAGACCAGCACTCCCATTGTAAATGACGTTCAGCACTAGAAGTGTGTGTAGTACATTAACCCCAAGGAAATTGGTCAAAGAATACCATGCACCGCAATTAAATCTAGTTGTGTCAGAATGACTATGAAATACTTTGTCTATATGAAAGGATTCCTTGTCCCCAAGAGATTCCAATGCATGAATACATTAAAATATAACACACACTAAAAAGAGATTTTTTTTTTAAATAATCCTCGGAAACGCCAATAAATGTTTTCACTAAGTACGGTATGGTAAATATAGAACAACCTGAAAATGTGAACCATAATTTTTACAATCTAGCTTTAATATAGTGTAGTTTGATTAATCATCTAAAATCATCTCTGACCTCCAGTTTAAAAGAACAATAAACAAGTTCTTCAATCACTAGAATATTCCTTCTGTCTGTCGGCTGTCATCTGTGAACACACACGAAGATGAAGCCCTTATCTGGAAAACTCAAACTTCATAATCAGCTACCTGTAAATCTCTTTTCTGTACTGGGTGTCAGGTTGGAATGTTGCTAACAGGCACTGCTCTCTCTACAAGGCACATTTATTATATTCTCAGGGCAAAACTACCATATTCCATCAGTGCGTGTGGGTGCCACCAAACTCTCTCTATCTCTCTCTTTCTATCTATCTATCTATCTATCTATCTATCTATCTATCTATCTATCTATCCTAGGGGGTTTATCCAAGTTGCCACAATGGGGGTAAGTTTCCATTGCAATAGCACAGAAATGCCAGCAACAGCACCAAAACTTGCCCAATTTTTTCCTAACTAGGTGCTTGTTGCCAGGTGTTTTGTGCTTGTTGCCACTGGTTACAAACTCCTTGCAAGGGTTTACATGCTTGATGCCTGGGGTTACATATGCTCATTGCCAGGGGGTTTCTTGCTCGTAATGGTTAGCATTACTGCCTCACAGCACTGAGGTCATGGGTTCAATACCCACCATGGCCCTGACTGTGCAGAGTTTGTATATTCTCCCCATACTTCCAGGTAGTGCTGCCTCCCCTGGAAGACTCTAGAGGTCTAGTAGTACCTCTAGCATCTGTCTACTAGAAGGTGGAGGCCATTTTTGGAAGACTCAATGTTGTCCACATGGAAACCATGCTCCTCCCACCGCAGCCTCCAGTAGTAGGTTCAGCCACAGAGTCAATTGTGCTGATGCTACTCCCCCCCCCCCCCATCCCTGCCCAAGACCCAGTGCCCCAGGCCGCAGCCTGATTTATCAGGCCTTACCCATACATTTGAAACTGGGTATTTATATAATCCTCTAAAGCAGTGTGTCACAGCCTTGATCCTCAAAACTAACAGTCCATGTTTTCAGGGTAGCCATCCTTGAGCCTAGGTGACTTAATAAATGCCTCAGTTATTGTGAATTAACAATCACTGATCTAGTAAAGGATATCTGTAAAATCTGGATTGATAGCATCATTTGAGAACCAACTGATGAAAAATTTTAAGTAAATCTAATGTACATTGCTCAAAAGAGGCATGCATGGAAATAATTTATTTGCTCGTCCAAATCCATGTATCTGCCTGGTATACTATTAGTCAGAGTCATCGGTGTGCAGCTGCATCAATCCAACATTAGATGGTAAAGATAAGTCTGCAAACAGGCATAGTTTGGGGTAAATTTACTAAGATGGGAGTTCTATTAAAGATGGGATGTTGCCCATAGCAACCAATCAGATTCTATATATTATCTTCTAGAAGGTGCTAAATAAATAAGAAGTAGAATCTGATTGGTTGCTACATCCCATCTTCAATAGAACTCCCATCTTAGTAATTATACCCCTATGTTTTGCCTGAAGCTTTGCATAACCTGTATTTGTATTAATAAGTCATCACTGAATGTCACCTAGTTTGAGACCACCCCATCCCAATTTCATATCCAAATCCTCTCTTCATTAATAATTGTAAATGCACATTTCCATAGCATGCACAGCACAAAGTCATTCAATATATGCTTTGCAAACAGGTGTACATAAGGGACCAGATGCACTAAGCTTCAAAAGTGATAAAATGGAGAGTGATAAACAGCCAGCCAATCAGCTCCTACCTGCCACATCACAGACTGTGTTTGAAAAATGTCAGGCAGGAGCTGATTGGCTGGATGTTTATCACTCTCCATTTTATCACTTTTGAAGCTTAGTGCATCTGGCCCTTAATCTTCCATTGAACAAAATATAGATTGTCTAAGACACAGGTTCTCAAACTCAGTCCTCAGGACCCCACACAGTGCATGTTTTGCAGTTCTCCTCACAAAATCATAATTGAAATAATTAGCTCCACCCGTGGATCTTTTAAAATGTGTCAGCAACTAATGAATGCACCTGTTTGTGAACTGTTTGAGTTTGAGAACTCCTGGTGTAAGAGACAGAATCTGAGGTCAAAGTGCAAGAAATGGGCCAGACAAATCTGTGTCGCCATCCCTACTATTATTTATTTATTTTATTTATATACATAAATTACTATGAGTTCCAAATCTGTGCATATTCTGTTTATTAGCCGTTTATTGTAGCACGCAGTGTCCATGCTTACTGTGGCAGTGTATACGCTAGTACTTTATGACTTGTTCCTCTAATGTTACCTGTAGAACTGATGTTTTTCTAGGTTTATTATTGTATCTGGAAAAGTAGATGACAGAAATATACTTGCATTCATATGGGGTGCAGTTTGTGTGCAAGAATGGAAAACTACAAGCAGGTTCTGCATCTCCTGTGGTGCTCTCTTCAAGAGGGAACACGAGCCACAGCCAGTCTACATCTCTGAAAAGGTTGGGATTTCTGAGGCTGCCTTGCAGTGCTGTCAAGGTCACCAGGATTAGGTTCACCGAACGGTCAGAGCGGTTTGAGTTACTGGCACCGCCTGCTGATTCCTTTGGTGATTTTTATCCATCTCTTACAGTGTGTGGGATGGGAAGATAACTCACCTAAGTCAGGGGATCTCTAAACTTCAACAGCATATTCAGGAATGTGGGAGGGCCTCACGCCCCCCTCCACCCCTCATCTAAATAGCAGGTGAGTTTTTATTACCAGTATTCATAAGACAATACTGGCCTTTCTGTCTAACCTGGTGTGTTCCTTCCTGTAAGCAACAACAAACAGGATAGACAGGCTGCAATTTGCAGCATTTTATTAATGTCAGAGTCCAGGGTTTGCTTAGTGCTCTCTGTTCTGTTTACATGAACTGCCACAGTTCTTAGAAGCACAATGAGCCCAAATAAGTAAGACTTTCGGTGAGGGGGGGGATAATAATTTTAGGCTTTGATGAGTGATACGTCTGTGATGCCGGCGATCCTGGGAACAGGACAGATTTCCTTTTGGTAAGTGAGACTCCTGTCTAATGACTAGGCCTTGACAAGGCCAAAGGAAACTTGCTGATCCCATGGGTTCTGTTTACAAAGCTTCTGAAAAGTTGCATCTAGACCATTAAAGTTTTATCAAGTGTTAATCAAGTATCTAATGCATATCTCGTAGCCAGGTATAACACTGTTGCTACGATATAGAGCTCAGGAAAGCATTGTACAGCATAAAGCTCTAACGAGCACAAACTACAGTTTATTTCATTTAGTTATTTCTAGGGTAAGGTAAGAGCTCTGAGGTAACTAACTTGGGACATGTAGGTATAAGTGTCTCTTACCTTAAATGCCACATAGCAGCATTACTCTTTGAAACACATATAAAATGTAAAAGGGATCATAGAAAACAAGAGCAAAATAAATAAATAAATAGATAAATGGAAGTAGTCTATAGAGTTCTATGTTGCATTTATCCATTAAATCAACTACATTCTAAGCACCGTGAAGTATAAAGTTTCTTTTTGAGTTCAATAAATGGCTCGAAATATCACTTCTCAGATTTTTGGGGCTAAAGTCATGTCTAGATCCATCTTTTCTATTAGGTTTAAATGGAGGTGACGCAGTGACTCTTGACTTCTGCTCTTGCTGAATACATTTTTTTTACCTTAACCCTGGTCTTTTGTCTACATATACACTTTTTTAAGCAGGCAGTGTCTTCCTTAATAGTACATGCTTCCTGATACCGCCAAAGGTTTAAGCAAATAATTTACCAATGGTGAAACTTTGACAGACACCAAAACAATACGAAGACCCTGGCCTTTGTCAGGAAGCCCTTCCTCATGAAGACCCATGAATCCGAAGCACACTGTTTAGAATATGTAGACTCAGTGAAAACAATATAGCCCTACATATCTGGTTGAGTCTGGGTCTTAGCCAGTGGTTCTAGATGAATTGTTTAAAAGGAGCATATAAGGAGACATTTACATGCCGGTGCCAACTATACCTTAATGGCCAGATGTAGTAAGCTTCAAAATGGAGAGTGATGAACAACCGGCCAATCAGCTCCAACCTGTCATGTCACAGGCTGGGTTTCAAAAATGACAGATAGGAGCTGATTGGCTGGTTGTTTATCACTCTCCATTTTAACACTTTTGAAGCTTGATACATCTGTCCCTAAAGGAGGCTTCAAACCCTTAGTCTTGTTTGTTGGACTAGATGTTTGCAGCCTTAAGGTGTGAATAATAACTGTTCTGTGAAGTCTTTTGCTGCATTTTACTGGATTTTTCCCTTGCCATTAACACCTACTGTAGTAGATGGTATGGCAATTAATGATATTAATGCAGAAATTAGTATTGGCGATAAGGCTGTCGATACTTCCCTTTATACAAATGAATGTTGTTTTGTAATATGCAGATTTCCTAGACATCAAAAACCGTAATCCTAAACATAGAGCCATCCACTATACCTGTCTACGTCAAAATGCTTTACTCACAATGAAATGATTCATTATGACAGAGGTTCCCAAATATGGTCCTCAAGGCACCCTAAAAGTTCAGGTTTTAAGGATATCCATGCTTTGGTGCAGGTGACTTAATTAGTACCTCAATCAATTTGATTTAACTCTCTGTGCTCAGCCATGGATAGGCTTAAAACCTTGTCCGTTAGAGGGCCTTGAGGGCCGCATTGGGAACCTCTACATTATGGGCATTGGGTCCATGGGCCACTGTTTTGTGTTGAAGTTTAAAGACTAACGTCACATCAACATCATATTTTTCTATTATGGGTAAATCTAATGTAACCATGCCAACAAATGAATTGTGCAGAGACCATAAGAATATAATATAATATAATGAGCTGTAATTGTAGATAGGGTGATATTGGGTCATATTAACTAGATACAGCCTGGTATTATTATATGGCAATAGTTCCCCAGCCTACACAGGGAGGTAATAGAAGACTGCCATGCACAAAGCTGTTCAGGTAATTGGTTTATATATCTAGAAGCAGTGGTAGCAATCTCTGCACAGACAGACTAGCAGTAAAGCCACTTCCTTAAGGCGATTTCCTTTGTCTTTTCAATTGCTTGCACATCCATGAGATATACAGGGGGAGAATAGAGAGGGAGAGTGTGAGACAGAGGGAGAGAGAGAGAGAGGGAAAAATGTTAATTTGTGAATTAATAGCTTTTCTCAGCGGAATTGTAAATTCAAATGTCACCTAAGACGACGACACTGTGGCTGGCCTGCCGAAGACGCAGTGACAAGATACCACACTTATTCTCACCCCTCCTCTCTCTCTCTCTCTCTCTCTCTGCTATACACAAAGCTGCACCATTCCCCATCCCTCTATGGAGATAAATATAAGTGTTGGCTAATAGGAATGGCTAAAAACACAAGAACAACTAACTTTTACCGAACTAGGCCTATCCATACTTACACCATACTGCGTATAATGACACCGAATGTCAGTATCACTATCACACAGCAAGTGCATCACTGTTTTATCTCTGAGTATGAAGGTATGACCAATCGGTGGTACTTTTGTAATCTCCTTTTTATTGTTTCAGGAAATGACCGTAAGCACTTATTCTCACTTTTGCAACTTACCACTTCCTTAAGAAGAAGTATACAAATGTATCTCATTACCTGAAATGATTAACCCTTTGATTGCCAACGTTGCTGTGCGCGATCCTAAAAATACCAGTGTCGCTAACAGCGACTGTTCTTTTAGAATAACTAGATACAAATACAGCCAAGTCAGTTAAATATTGCACCCACAAAAAGAGCAGTCGCTGTGAGCGGCGCTGGCATTTTTAACAGATATTTTAAGGATCTCTCACAGCACTCAAAGGGTTTAATAAAAAGGTTTGTTTGGAAATTTTCACACCTATTTTGACACAATTGAAACAATTATTTTTTTCAAATTGCCCCATATAACAGATGCCTGCTTGACATCTATCAGGGGCAGTATGGATGGTGTAATGGTTAGAATTACTGCCTCACAGCACTGAGGTCTTGGGTTCAAGTCCCACCATGGCCCTAACTGTGCGGAGTTTGTATATTCTCCCCGTACTTGCGTGGGTTTCCTCCGGGTACTCCGGTTTCCTCCCACAATCCAAAAATATACTGGTAGGTTAATTGGCTCCCACCAAATTAACCCTAGAATGTCTTTGTGTGTGTGTGTGTTTGTACATGTGGTTGGGAATATAGATTGTAAGCTCCACTGGGGCAGGGACTGATGTGAATGTTCAAATATTCTCTGTAATGTGCTGTGGAATATGTGTGCGCTATATAAGAAACTTAATAAATAATAATAAATAAATATCAGAGAAAAGTGGGGAAAGGCGCTACACACTCCCATTCCCCTGACAGTGTAGGGTTAAAAAAAACACTCCAAAACGAGGGTGGCATAGGGAGAGCTAGGATTGTGCCAGTGCCAGGGAGACAGACGGACAGTGAGAATGCCAGAGGGACAGACAGCTGCTGCAAGTGTCACAGACATAAATACTGAGAGATAAACATTTAGACATATGAGAGTATGTGCTAAATTGTGTGTAAATAATTGTTCCTTTTGTAGCACTAGGGGTTCAGAACTTCTATTATTGAGAACACATTTCACAGGTTGTCACACCACTCTCTCTGCTTCCCTTCTTTAGTTTGGTTGTCTGTTAGAAAGCTTTGGAATGAGAACATACTGCATCATCAATCCACACACGCCATCATTGTAGCCTGCAAATTGCTGACAGTGCATATATACCTTTAAAATCTGTTTAATGATTCATCCAATCTGTTATAATTAACCAGCTCCTTGCTGAAGAGGTTTATCTTCTTACAAAGGCATGCTGACCTCAGTAGGCTTATCCATCAGTGGTGTGACTGGCTGTATTTGGAACACTGTGTCTCTGTACCTTTGATTATATATTTTAATTGCTATCCTGCTGGCAATATTATTTTATGAACCTAGAGCCAAAAGGCATAAATTTGTGATATTGTGATTGTTTTTTTCCAACGCAAAATAACTTTATTGTTTCCCTACTTTGAAAACTATAAATCTGAGTAACAGCCATAGGCTCTATTGGTCAATGTTTCATTAAAAAATAAATGAATAAATCAAATGAAATAAAAAAAGTTTATAATACTTTTAAATAATATTCTAAAAAATGAAATAAAGTGTAAAATGCACTGGATGGAAAAAACAACGACTATAATTAAAAGAACGAATACTTCAATTTGTCTATAGACAAATATTCGGTATGTGCTTATTTTGACTACAGAGACTCGTGACCTCCTTAAAGATCAGACATTGGGGATAGAGGTGGCCTGACATGACATCTTTTTTTAAATTGTCCTTCCCTGTGAGGACGTGTAGTCAACTCAGACTTGCAAGCTGAAAACTGACATAGATTCTTCTTTGGTTTGCTATTTCCAAGTCATCATTAAACTATAATATTTCCAAATGGGAACAGATCGCATGGGAGGCTGCTACCAGCCAACGTTCCAAAGGTATAATGATGGAAAATGAAGGAGACAGAATATAGAAGCACCAGGAGAGAACAGCGATGGTGCCAGAGACACAAATCCACCAGAGGGCCTGAAGCGACAAGAGTACCAACTTTTAAAATCAACTGGGATAGGGAATATTTATGCCAGTATTGGACAAATGTGCCAGTCAGACATATACTGAGACTGCCAGAAGAATGGACTGATGATGCTTAAGCCTAGGAATGTAGCCATACCTAGCAGAGCGCAATGCCAATGACAAAATGTTGTGGTTGCAAAAGTTCCACTAGTGGATTAGATATGTATATGGTTACAGCTATAGTATGCCGCACTCCCTACACCCTGCATCCTCATTTATCATCTTACAGGTCTCTTATATAGATATCTCTGAACCCTACCCTTCACTGGCTCCAGAAGGTCTCTGTATAATATCTACATCTATTACTATGAGCAGCTTTATTTAGTGTAGTATTTACAGTGGACATGTACATAACTTTGCATGCAGTTGTCCATGTTGCCACCGGTAAAACAAGCATGACCAAACTGAACTTGCCATCTCATGACCAAAATCATTTGGACATGTAAAAATGAAGACTCATATTTCGGATCCCTGTTGCTCTTCTGCGTTGGCAGGTCCTATAGAATGAGCACTGGTGCTAATTCTGCTTAAAGACCATGCTGTGCAATTTTATCTGTATTAGAAATATCTATTATACAGTGACTATATGACTCACAGGCATTTATACTATTAGGTGTGGTATAAAAACTGAAAGCCAGAAGGTGAAAATATAAAGCGCAACTCACAGCTATGTATAACCTGCCAACACAGCAAAATCTAACATGTCTATAAAGGGAAAAACGAGTGGCTGAAAAAATGCTACTTCAGTCCATTATTATAACCACAACAGTAGACCAGGCTGGTTGTAAATCCAAGAATAAGGCATTAAAACGGAAACATCATGAAAATAATAATACATTTGTTTCACGACCTAGCCGAAGTATGCCACCAAATTCTCATTTTAACCCGGTCGCTGTTGAATAATCATTTCCTTCTAGAATGTGATTAAATGCCGTTTGTTTAAGATACCTCCCTGTGCTTGTTTCTAACAGTGGAATCCGGGAAAATGTGCAAAGGAGAATTACTTGGCTGATTTCCCTTAACTCTTTCAATAAACAAGGGAGAATAGAAGTGTTCAGGCCTCTCTCTCCCTCTCTCCAGCACAGCGCTGATGCTGTGAATCACTCTGCTGCCTTCACCCAACCAGAGAGTTTGGCTACATCATCCTGACACATAATTATCTCCACTCTTCTTAATCATCCGTGCCACTGCTACTGTGTAATGAAAGCAGCAACAAAGATGACAGAGTAGAGGAGGGCTATTCACCTTATACAGGATAGCCAAACAGCAAGTGGACTAGCAACAGCGCATCTATATTTAGTTAGATTTATACATTTTTTGCTAGCAGTCTTGTCAAAAGAATAAGTAATAGCCAGTTACCCTCACTTTATTTTATTCACGATGGAATCCCACGATTTATATAGTGATCCCAATCAGGTGAGGGCTGGCAATGGGGGCATGTGCCCCTGTCCATTATAGATAAGGGACCATGAATGAATGGGGCATTATCAGTGCTTCATGTTGTCAGATCAGCAGTGCACGTTCTGCACATATATATGTATCAGTGGTGCTGTGTCACTTCCCGCTCCCAATACTGGCCATCCACATCACTAATATCTGACAGATGGCACAATATTGCAGCATGGATGACCTGAAAATGACCCTGATGCCTGACAGTGATTATATTGAAATCAATAGGATCATTATTAGACATCATGTGACTGTAGGTAACGTGCACCCCTCTATGTGTGACCCCTGCTTCTGCCCACACTGAAGGGGCCAGCATGTATGTATTTGACAACAAATGTACCTTCTATAGGAATCAGATTGTATCCAGGGTACATGTCCTCTAATTTGTATACTCCCTTTAGCAGATGTACAATGAGTTACACGGAGTTAGGTATTGTACACAGATGTTAAGTAGAACTACAATGATACAATATCATGTAAGTGGTTCTTTAGACTCCACAGAACTCGAAGTCTCAGGGACATGATTTACTGTGATTATATGTTTTTAAGGGATGTGGCATAAAAATTTGATGTTCAGAATGTCGACAATGAACAATGACAGGAGGTTGAAAAATATTGACATTCACAATGGTTACATTCAGAAACAAGGGCACATAAAACATATACGATGCATGTGCTCTGAAGCTACAATTGGGTTTCTGTTCTGGATCTGAAATGCCATGTGTGTGTGTGCACAGTTTCCTGTACATGAGTGGAGGCAGTGATAGGCCAGCCTTGTTTCTGAAACCCATAGGCACAGAGTAACCCTGTGTGGTAGAACCGATAGTTGAATCACGCATTTCACATTTGGCCCATATCTCCCATGCGTACATTAATCCAGTTAAGCAACCAGTTATAAGGCTGCAAGTAGCTAGTAGTTTAATGATGACAGGGGATAATAGAGGCAGCTAAGCAGTGCTGACTCTTGACATATAGGGTGAAATTTTATAGGATGAGATATTCAGAAAGTGAGAGATTTGGTAAGAAATCTCCAGTTTTTTTAAAGCGCAATAATTTACACTGCAAAATCAAACTGATTTTGCAGTGTAAATGATTACCGCTTTAAAAAAACTGGAGATTTCTTACCAAATCTCTCACTTTCTGAATCTCTCATCCTATTAAATTTCACCCATGTTGTGCCCAGATAGGAAGTACTGTATGTCACAAGGCAGGAAAATATGAGCGAATATGATGCTGTACGTACACTTCATTGAGATCCACTAATATATCTCACAGACCAAGGATAGGAACAGAATCAGGTCCAATTAACACCACTGCAAACAAGCTCTATACAAATATCTAAGAAAATAAGTACCAACAACATGACATATAGCACACAGATGAGAGTAAATCTGTGAATCTCTTCTGTGATACGTTCACTTGCAGGATAACAATATGCTATGGCATAGTAAACAGATGGGAGAAAGGAATGTGGAAGGGCAGGTTAGTGGGAAACGTACATTGTGACTATACTTCACCCTGGAAAGGAAAAATGTGTCTGTATTGTTCTGCATGAGTGCTTTGGGCATTGCAGTTCTTTGATTCTGTATGATTGCTTCTGTACGATGAAGTATGGTTTGTAAGGTGTACCTGGTTATGTTTATAATACTGGGAAATAAACTATAAATGTGACATGCAACCAGTTCGTCTCCATGACATAGGAGACTGAGGAATTAGAGCTTTAGGAGCAGAAGGGTGGTGTATAGAGGCTACAACTGATCTGGTATAAGAGCAGCTGGTATGCATGGGTTTGAAATCAGACCCTATTTGCAAGAGATACAGAATGAAGCTCTCTCTTTTTCCCTACCTTCATCGCGTTTCCTTTTTTCACCATTTGAACGAGGTATACCCAGGATCCCATTTATGGAATAAGAGCCTACGGGATCATTGGAGGCGCTGGAGACAGGAGGAGATGCTGTACTGGGAACTGAATAAAATGAAAAAGGAGATATAAGCCTGTGAGGAGACAGCTCCTGTTGGTCCCTCCTTATGATCCTAAATGTATTTAAATTTGCTAGAGTAACAGAGTCATTTTATTAAAGTGTTCCCTTTGCTTACATATTGGCAGCAGCAATTTTGTGGGCCGAACGCATGAGGATTGAAGTGCAGCCTATCCAATTGCTCAGAACCAGTGACATCATTGAGGCGTGCTAGACTGTGTCCCATGTATAAATTATGAGACTGAGCTTCTATCAACCGGGAGGTGAGAGGAGAACCTCATCGTAGGCTGCACAACTGCTGATTGTCAGCTCACTCTAACTGTACTGAGCAGCTCTTTATTAGGCCCAAAAAATGTCCTCCTTCAGTAGTGCCTATGTTATGTCACTGGTTCCTAGTGAATTTAAACGCTGCATAATTAATGTTTGTTGTCCACAAAATACCTGCTTCCACTGTGTGTAGGTGAAGCTCTTTGTAATATACCGGTGTATTATTCAAAACTGTTTATAATAATGTGTCTGAATCTCATAATGATGTCATTGTAGGGGTGGAACTTAGCATCTAAGGTGCACATACAATATGTGTAAGTATTTGGTTATCAATAAAACGTGATCTACAAAGAGAAAATAAAAAAAATCATAAAACAGATCTATTTTAAATATATTCAGAAAGTTTAAGAGTAGCTATATAATGTAACTTTCATTTTACAGATCTTCCTTAAGTTATCTTAGCGGTCTAATAAACATTCCTTAATTCCCATGCGATATTTAAATACACCAAATGATATAATCAAAAAGTCTCAAAGCAACGTGTGATGCCATTTTGAATTCCATGTACTTGACCAATTCATGTATAGACATTATGGCAAATCGTATTACTTCATATATTTTTAGTGGAAATATGGAGCTTACGCAACATGTTTAGGATAAAATGGCAAAGTTTAAGCTTTGCATCATTTCTGCACTGTCTGCAGAAAGTGCAATGTCCAGTTAGCAAACATTACTCTTCTGAATTGCCAACATGATGTCACCCTTATTATAATAGTTACTCATTTCTAGTTTAACCATAACCTCTTGCCCTCTCTCAAACTTGAGTCACTGATCACAAGCGAAGTTTTCACTCTTTTATTCTAAGAAATGACTGATGACCTCATCATGACCTCATCAGATGTGAACACAAATTGATACCTATGTGCAATCACAAAAAAAAAAAAAACATTTGCCAAGTCAACACTGGCCTTTGCACCTAAATTCAATGTCAGCACACATCCTCAGTTATATGTAGTATACTCTATCCCTTCTGTGTCACCCCAGTCTGCAAGCCCCTCCCCTTTGGAATGTAAGCTTTCACAAGCAGGGCCCTTTCTCCTCATGTGCTTTTCTTAGAGTATATATATCCCTGCCATCCCAATAATTGATTCCATGTCCTATCCCCTGCTGCAACTGTACTTGTCCTAATTTGACTGGTACTGTCATTTGTTATTTTCTTGTTTTTCACTCATCTACTTCCACACATCTATTGTCAAGCGCTGCAGAACCCTTGTGGTGCCATATAAATAAACAATAATAATATAATGAATATACCATATATACATTATGCCAGGGGTAGCCAACTCCAGTCCTCAAGAGCTGCGAACAGTTAACATTTTCCAGGTCTCCTTAAAGAATCATAAGTAAAGTATTTCGTTCCACCTGTGGATCTTTTAAAATGTACCAGTGAGTAATGAGTGCACCTGTGTACCTGCTGGGTGGGCTGCAAAATATGAACTGTTGGTAGCTAACAAGGACTGGAGTTGGCTACCTCTGCATTACGCTTTAATGTGTTTTCTAATGCAATACTAAAATATCACACGTTTAAACATAATAGTAAAAATAAAAAATAATTAAATCATAGTGGTTAGAAAAAAGAAACAGGTATTGTGATTGAATTACCGATAGTGTGTCCGCTTACTGGCGTTCCAGATCCATCTGGTGTTGGGTGAAATGGCTGTTGCACTTTTGTTCTGATAATTCTAGAACAGAGAAAACAAATAAAGTTTTATGTTTTTTTTTTTTCCAGAAAATTCAGTAAACAAACAAATACCCTTAACATACATGACTGGATGCATACAAGTGAATGGTCTCCTTTATTAATGCACAAATGACCACCCCAAATGTATTAAATAGGTTATTAAACCAGGCTTTCTGTACACCATTTCTTCTTTGAGAATGAATACCAATGACAAGAATTGCTCTTTAAAACAGCACTAATGACTTGGGACATGATTACAGCTTGAGCAGATGAATGTTGGCAATACTTTGTAAGCAATAACAAGCTTTCATAGACAATGAAGCTGTAAAACAAGCTTTGAACAATAAGTCAAGTTGCCTTTTGCTAACTGTACATATAGTATATAGAAGTTAAGAAGTATTAAAGGAGACAGATTAATAAGTACTATGGGAACTTTAGAAGCAAGAAAGCACCTCCTATCAACGTATCTAGAAAGGGTTCTGCTTTTTAAACAAACACAAAGACAGCATAGTCATATCCATTCATAATGTGTTTTTGCAACTTATATCAATGATATCAAACTGACAAATGTTCCAATGCTATGTGTGTAAAATATGGGAAATCCCACTGACGGCAGTTGCACATTCATGGAAGCAAGCCAGAAGAGGTGTGGTGGTTGTACCGTCTTCTCTATAATGCACATAATATGTGTGTGTTACATAAATACTGTACATGTGTGTGTGTTTGTTAGTGAGTGTTAATCTGGACACCCCATGTCTAGTGATTCTCTTTTGCATTCATCATTGTATACACATAATTTACAGTATTTTTTCCCCTTTGCCGTAAATGTTTGGTTAATGATCCATGACTTGTCTTAGCACATACACACAATCATATGCACCTTAATGACTATGGTAGGCAGAGCTTTAGAACAATGCTCCATACGTTCTATTTGTGAATTGCCTTTACAATGCACACTCCAGCTTTCGAGACCAAGGCTTCAGCACCAATAAAATGCACCTGGATAAACAGATAAATAAATCCTTTGGTTTCACGTGTTCCTCTTACCTACCTCATTTCTGAAATGTAAACTACACCCACTTCTTTAGGTTCTCCACCACAAACACCTTTACGGCTACTGCAGTGGAAACTGTTACACTTGGGATACATTTGTGTTTAAGATTGAAAGTTTGAGTTCCATTGAATAAGAATCATTACTGGACATATAGGGTGAGATTTAATAGGATGAGAGATTCAGAAAGAGAGAGATTTGGTGAGAAATCTCCAGTTTTTGTAAAGCGGCAATCATTTACACTTAAAAATCAAACTTGTTTTGCAGTGTAAATGATTGCCACTTTAAAAAAAACTGGAGATTTCTCACCAAATCTCTCACTTTCTGAATCTCTCATCCTATTAAATCTCACCCATAGAGTCATAGGTCTCTAGGATCAAATACGTATAACGTCAGCCAATAATTTTTTTTCCTCTTCAACTTTTTCGCTTATGGCCTTCAAAACTTTCTCAATGGACCAATACTTTCATGAAATTTGGAACCTAAACGCTTTAAATGAAATTGCATATTATTTTACTATTATTTTTAATATATTCTATATTGCTAGTGCTTGAATTACATAACGCAAAGTGCATATGAAATCATAAACAGATGTGATTCTATGCTAATTTATGCCTTATACGTTAAATGTATTGTGTGAGAAACATTATCAGGAATGACACAGGTCTCCCTTATCTGTGGGGTTAGGCTGTACTCTGCTTAGCTAGTGAGTCATTTACGGAGTTTAATAAGTGATCCTTGGAGGGAGGATACAGGTGTACTAAACGTCCACTCTCACTGATCTTATCTTAAAGCCAAATGAATGATTTGGCTACGACTCCATTTGGAGCCAATACAAGTTTTAAATGTCTCATTATTATTTATTGTGTATTGTTGTACAGTCTAAAAACGAATAAACTATTTTCTCTTTGTGATGGTTTGAGAGTATTTTTTTCCTGGTAGATCCATGTCTCCCGTCAGTGTCACTCCTTATTTTCCCTTCCTTGGCTGTTGGTCATTAACACTCTATCTTAAAACACACTGAAGTACCATGGTCTGACTTCATTGATTTTACCAGAGCAGTTAAACCAGAGGATGGGGATGGGGGTGCAGGCAAAGAGATTTAAATAGAAAACTATAAATTATTTCTGACAGTAAAGCAATAGTGTCAGAGTGCTGAGCAGAAGTCCTGTGTCACTATTAGACTCCTCTTAGCCTGATGACACTGTAGAAAAGGTTAAATGTCTGATGGAACCATAAACCTGCAGGGCTAAAGGATGCCCGTGACAAAATAAGTGATACTGGGCAGGAATATCGATACTTTGGGCTGATCATATTCATCTTATTATTGATAGGCCACCTTAATCCCTATAATCTCAAAGTCCCTTAATCAGCATAGAAAATAATGCACAGAAATTTTAGTTTTAACATAATATTAGGTATGCAGTCATCATGGGGACAGTGAACTTGTCCTCGGTGAGTATGTCATCATGAGAGTGCCAGAGCTGGCATTCCGACACCAGTCTCATGCCACTTACAGCATTGTCATTGTGCAGGTATTATATCTTTAAACTTGCAGCTAACTAACATGTTTAAGTTATAAGACCCATATGGGTTAAAGAATATGCTTTAAGTAGCACTAGATCCTGTTGCCAGCATTGTCACGTTGACTTACTCTTTGTGGACATAGTGAGTGTCGACACAACATATCCAATCCTGTCTGTTATGTAGATAGGTCTGTAGAAGCTATGGTCACCTGAAGATTTAAGTCGCACTGCAATAGGGGGCATATCCAAGTGTGTGTGAGAGAGTGTGTGTGTGTGTGTGTACTGTTGTGAATATGAGGCCCTCATATTTCTACACTATTAACTAACGGGAGTGATACAATATATTTTCTGGGCCTTCACTTCTGCAGCCTATGCCAACAGAAAGGCCGTAGTACTTTGCTAAGCCCCCCCCCCCCCCACCAATGCCCCCATACCCCATCCCTTTTGGCACAGGATACAGAAATCTTAAATTACTTTTTTTTACCTGTAGTAATTAACAGCAGATTTAAATTATTCCTTACAATACAGAGAAACAATGTCCTCAGAACTTCAGTAGTTACACAAAATATTTTTAATTTATACTACTACTACTACTACTACTACTACTACTAATAATAATAATAATAATAATAATATATTAATAATAATTAGTTAGAATTATATATACAGTATATATATATATATATATATATATATATATACAGGATACAGGGGAAGGCAGCACTCCTCTCAGACCAATTCTGTCTCCGGTGCCTTCCAGAGAACAACCCCGTACAGGAGTTGCGTATGCAGAGGTAGGAAGCGGCGGCACTCGAAATTTGATAAATGACACAAACGCATTTGCGTTTGTGTCATTTATCATATTTCGAGTGCTTCCGCTTCCTACCTCTATATATATATATATATATATATATATATATATATATATATATATATATATATATATATATATATATATATATATATATATATATTTTTTTTTTTTTTTTATTATTATTATTATTATTTTTTTTAAGTATGTGATTTTACCAAAATGGATTCTGTTTATTGTGTAATACTTATTTGGTTTGTTTGGGAGCAGAAATACCCTATGAAACATTCCATGTAAACAATAAATTCAGTGAGTCAAGGACCTGAACTAATGAAGTCTGTTTTCTTATGGATTTGTGCTCTATGGTTGATTGACCTGTAAACTAAAACATACAAAAATTTCCTCATACCTCAGAGTGCATTCTCAGTAGGCAATTGAAAAACATAGCAATGACAGAAAGGTCTTTCAGTATGATGTCATTAACAGTGATGTCATTGTTTTCGAATAAGGTCTAATTATCAGTTTTAAAGTTGAGAACTAACCATAGAAAGATGATATTAATTGAAAATATGTAGCGAAACACATTCTTACAAATTTGGAAAAGCTTTTGTTTAAAAAAAAAAATACTTTTCTGAATATATACATATGACATTAGAAATCAGCAGGTTTCATTAAAAAAAAAAAATAGTTTTCCTACCTTTCATCAAATTAGTAATATAAACTATGTAGGGTTTTTCTTTTATAAATATTCAAAGTTTTTATAAATAATATGTTTTATACAAAATATCATAGTTCTTGATCCTTATCCTCTCTTGGTTAGATGCATAAATATAACTTGTTGCAAATGTTATAATTAACAATTGAAAAAGCTGCTAAACAGTGTTTATTTTGACACCGTACATTGTAGCCATGTAAAATGATTACAGGAAAACCACAGTATGATCAAATTAGATCACAGGATCTCAAAGTCGGTCCTCAGGACCCCACAAAGTGCATGTTTTGCAGGTCTCCTCATAGAATCAACTAAAATAATTAGCTCCACCTGTGAATCTTTTAAAATGTGTCAGTCGGTAGAATAAGTGCACCTGTCGGGTAATCTGGAAACCGTGAACTGTGTGGGGTCCTAAAGACAAAGTTTGAGAACCACTGAATTAGATCATAACCACCTACGAAAAAATGTGTTGTTTATGCTATGTGTTGTGTCATTTGTTTACAATAGTACGTAAATTTAATTTATATAGCACACTTTTTCCAACAGGACTCTTAGCATCAAACCATTATTTTGTCCTTCCTTCAGAACTGCTATTTATTGTATTATTGTGTTGGTAACAAGTTTTTGCTAAATACCATTCATTTTTTCCCCGTGGGATTTGTTGGCTTCCTACAATATCTAATTTTTAATTAAGTTTTCCAATTCTTCTATCTACTTGTGGAAAGATTTTCTTTCTACATGCCTTGGGTATATTTGAAGCATTATATTTTATAATGTTCACCTTAATTAGGTATAAAGCTTTGTACCCTTTTCATATACCTAATTCTACTTTTTAGACATATTATGTATAAGATAATATTTTGGACAATAATTAGAATATTTACTTGTGAAGAACTCAGCCCTAGTAGTTGTGAAGCGTAATGTAATATTCAGCAGAAGAGCAACTGTACCTCTATTTTATTTGCTAACAAATGAAAACGTATGACTTGTTAGATTTAATTAAAAAAGACGTATATGGATATCCATGCCCTTACGCCTTTATCTGCACTTTTGCTGTAGCCCCTTTTAATAATATGTTGTTACGGAATAGAAGGCATTTGTGCAAACCGGGATAGCAGGGCTCATTGTTGTAGACTTCCCCCTAAGGTGTTCTTGTCAATGGAACCTAACAATGGCTTTAGCAGACCTCCGGTGTTGTTATAAGTCTCCCATTCAGTTGAATTCTGATTTAGTTCTGCAGAACCAGTAACAGATGTCAATAAGGAGAGTAAGTATTGTGTGCATGTTAGTAAGAGCAAGAGTAAAAACACAGACCCAGGACAGTGGCAGAGCCAGATCCTATTAACGTTTCAAAAATAAAAATATTTGGCAGAAGTTTTTTTAAAAATCACAACTTTATTTGAAAATAAGAAAATAAAAAATTGTTCCACTCTTCTATTTAAGTATATATGAAAAAGATAAAACAAAAGTCAATATTTTATTTATATTTTTTACTTGGGTCCGTTAGAACTGACTGACCGCCTTACTCACGCCATTCTCATAAATTCAGGGACTTTATTCAGAAGTCATGTTCATTCTATTGAATAAGCAATTTGGGAGTGTGAATTAACTGCCGTTGCTAGAAAGTCCCTGAAGAAATATTAAAATTGCTGGCAGACCAAATCAATACTCACTGAACACCCAGTATGAGTGGCCTTGGTTTTTTCTCTCTGTAATGGATATACACAGAACCCTTTCCCAGATAAAGGGGGATTCCTCTGCACACAAACAGCTGTGTTTCTCTATCTGTCAATTTCAATAACAACTGATCTTCTATGAAAAAATAAGTGATTGTGTTTTTTTTTCCCTACCAGGCTCCCTCCCTCTCCCTGGATTATTCTGAAACCAAGCGTATAGAACTGTTCAGATCAAACGCATCAACAAATGTTTATAGTGTCCCTGTCCTATTACTGGCAGTTCAATGCTCGTGACATAATCGCTACCTCTAAATAATAATGGAAAGCGAAGGCAGATCTTACTAAAATCGCTAGTACTGTCAATATGACTTGTTCGGTGAGATTCACTAAGTGCCAATGTCAGTTGTCACAACCTGAAGTAATGGCGTGTCCAAGTCAATAGTGTGTATTGTCCAGCCAGCCTGTGGTGTTCATTCTATCATAATCTGCTTGTACTGCGCTCCAGAACATGTCAGTACTTTAGACTTGATCGCTAAGAACAATACTTATGTTCTTTCCCCAAATTTAACATTTTCAACAAATGTAATTATATACAAACTACATAATTTGTGTCAAATTATATTAATAAAAGTCAGCAGGCTAAGGCTTTTTTACATTTGGAATTTAAAAAAAAAAGGGAATTGTACTAGATGTTTCAAACATTCAAAAAGAAGAAGTGGAGGTGTTGTCCTTAGCAACCAATCAGCTAGCAGTTATCTAGTACTTTCTATATAATGACAGATAGAATATGATTTGTTCTTCTGGTCAATATATCCACTCTTATGGGGCATACATATGGGGTGATTTAAGCCACATTTCTAACAATCTGACTAGATTGCTTAGAGATAAAGAACAAGTCGCTGTGTGTGTACGCCCCATAGCGATAGCGATGCGTGCTTGATATATCAGGTCATCACCCATGTTCTGAGAACATGGGCATTGACAGATCACTCAGCACACATCGCTGGTGCAGCACTGTGTGCTGAGCGATGAAAGATTCAGTGTCGCTCAGCACAAAGCTCCACTCACACCATGTATATGGGGCATTACTCTTTAGAAGGTTTGATAAGTCTCCCCCATAATGTTATAAAACCAAAGGAAGTGACTGCATCACTGACTGGAGAGTCTAAATAAATGATGGTGCAATATGGTGAGATGCGTTATAGAGTGCACAGAAAGCACAGAGTGTGAAAGAGCTGCAGGGGTGTTGCCAGGCCATTCTGCAGCCCAAGTTGGCAAATAAAATGGCACCTGCTGACCCCAAAACTACTTTGAGCATTTGCCACCTCAGCATCTGTAACAAACTGTAGATAAATGATCTATTAAAGGACAAAAATCTAAAATGATAACACATGTGTTCACCTGTAGCAATTCAAGTATTTGCTCTTTTACACAGCAAAAAAAAAAACAATCCAAAACCAAAGTCAAACGTTCTAGACTTCACCAAAGTGAAGCAAGCTGAAGAAGTTGTGACCTTGCTTTTCTAAAATATACACAGCATGCCGGTCACTGTTTTGTTAAGTGTAAATGCATCAGATGGCACAAGCATATTGTATTATTATTAGTATTATTATTATTAGCCGATAAAGCATTCCATATGAAAGTAAACTGTTAATAAGCGGGACATTAAATTTTAGCTTTGACAGTTGAGAAGTAAAACTAATTGATAGGTAAGCTGCTTTTCTTTTAAAATCTGTATCATACCCCTTTCACATTACATCTCAGACCCAGGTTATTGCCGGTTTAATAACACATGACATAAGCACCTCAGCTTATAACCCGAGTTGACCCAATCAGGCAATTCGTCCCTGGATATAAGAAAGGTTAAACTTGGGTCGCCTTCTGTATAATGGGCGACATTGGATCGCGATCCCGGGTCCGAATCAGATTTAAGATGTGAAAGGGGTATAAGTGTAAAGTGCACTAAGAAATGCAAACATGTCACTTTCACCATTATTTGACCCACAAGCCATTGAATTTGGAAACAAGAAGATCAGCATTGACTGATAACCAACAGCCCTTGTCACGTTTCCACTGTGTACTATGCTGTTTACAATCCATATTTATCTCAGAGCTTTAACGTGTGTTGCTGTATGCTTGATCATTGCTGTTAACATTTCATGGGCTAAGTTACTATTTAATTAATTTGTGCAGCGAATGTTCCATTTTCTTTACGCGTGTGTGACATTTAGCATTTTCTATGTGTTTGACATAAATAATGACACAGGTGTGGCAATGTTCCCAGCTTGTTTATATGAGGCTTTCTTACATCCACTGATAATGTGCACTACATTATAAAGTGGCTGCACCATTGTATTGTCTGCACCCACAATTCACTTATATTCTATGGGCACACCGCTTTGCTCTGTTCAATGCACGTTTGTTTCCATTTTGTGGACCGACAATATGTTTTAATGGGTATGAAGATTTTAATGTGACGTCATATTTGTATTTCACTGCTAGGTTAGATCGTTGGGGGTACTTGTGAGTTATCCGGGCGTCCGATTTTTTGATTGTATGCCTTAAGTTAAGGCATACAATCAGATGCGATGCGATGCGATATCGCATCGCATCGCATCGCATGCGACCATCGGATGCGATGACCCGATTTTTCCATAGGAATCAATGTTAAAATGATTCCTATGGAAAAAGGGGTCCTTTTCATACCCCTACTATCCAAGTGGGCATGGAGTTGGATATAAACCTGTGGCGAGCGTAGCGAGCCACCGAGCCCGAAGCGTGGCGAGCGAAGCGAGCCCCGCGAGGGGCCGCTATTCCGTGTCCCCTCGCGGGGCTCGCTACGCTCGCCACGCTTCGGGCTCGGTGGCTCGCTACGCTCGCCACAGGTTTATATCCAACTCCATGCCCACTTGGATAGTAGGGGTATGAAAAGGACCCTTTTTCCCATTGAATTCCATGTTAAAATGGACTCAGTCCATTTTAACATTGATTCCTATGGAAAAATCGGGTCATCGCATCGCATCGCATCCGATGGTCGCATGCGATGCGATGCGATGTCCCGATCCGACCCGATTTAAAAATCGGACGCCCGGATAACTCACAAGTACCTAGTTGGGTTCTCCCAGTCTCAACTAAACTACTACTTCTCAGACTGGTTTCCATTCTCTAAAAGTTTGCTAAAATAATGAAACATTTAATAAATAGCTCCATAAGCAACATGAAATCTGTAATCAAAATAGATTTAGCTAGTGAGTTCACAAATGATAAATAACCTTTCTTATAAACCCTTTTATTCAGGAACCAAATAATGCCCATGAATCTGTTTGCCGACCAACGGTTTTGGTTCTTTAATTAGTTATTTGCATCCGTTTAACTATATTTACTTGAAGATTTGTACAAAATAGTAATATTAAGATATGTCTAATAATGAATTACTTGGTAATGTCCAATGAATGTGTTAAGAGGGGGTAATTTGGACCTCTCTAAATAGTATGACAATCCATATTTGGGCTCTCAATTCACAGGGTTAGAGCATCTGCCTTACACAAACACACACGCACACACACATGCACACACACACACACACACACACACAAAATCTTTAATTATGATCTCACCTAACCAATAATATTGTTATTTTAGGTAACAGCATAAAAAAATCTGCCCATGGCTTATGGACTATGGAGAATCATAACTCTGACCAACACTCATTTTTCGGTAAATTTGTAGTGCTGATTGTCAATACGACATTGATTTTAATAGATTAACATAATGTTTCAGATCTAAAGATGATAAAACTGGAAAAACACAATAGACAAAGTGAACGGCTCAACTACCAACTGACAACTGACGGTGGCTGATCACTTTTATACGGAGGAGGAATATTCTAGAATGACCGCGAAGTGAACACCAAGAATATTCACAAATGTTTTGAAAGATTCCCATATGAACACATTATTGCTAGGGGCCTTATTAAATGAGGATATCCATTATATCATGAACTAGAGACCTTTCGGAAAAAAATAACTTGAATTTTTGAATTCTGCACCCCAAATACCCTAAATTCATTCAAACGTCCTTGGCAACTAAACATTATTTTGTTGTTGGGCTATGAATTGAATGTGTTACTGTATATTTTATGTACCAACCCATTGGGAAAACAAAATGTGTTGCCCCTGGTCTCGCACATTAGTTGAGAGATACAGCGCTGTGTTCTGTGCTGCTGTTCCTGATCTATGCTTCCCATGTTATTAAGTAAATCCTAAATTACAAAGCAATAGTAAAAACAATATTTGGTAGTGTGTTATATGAACAAGTGCTTTCATTTTATTGCGGCCATAACATTCACTGTGCGCTGGGACTGTGCGCATAACATAAAGGCTGCCACACTGCCCAGTTCCATTCTGTTTTTTTACCTAACACATTTGCTTCTGTAATGGCCTTTATCAATACTCCAGGGAAGGTGCTTTATGAAAGACACTGTTCAAACCCATAAAAAGGATTTGGGAGAATGGATTTGTTTTGACTAATTTGCCACTGTGGCCAGATCTATGTGTCCTGCCAATGCTATATTATTATTATTACCAGCATTATTATATTCATTTGTTTATACATAATCTAGTGGCATGGGTGTACCTGGATGCATTTGCAGCCATTAAGCCCATTCTATCCATAATTGGAGTAGGTATCCTTTTCCAGAAAGCTTTTGCATAAACTATTATTGGTCGGGAGATCCATAAACACAATGCTGACCCTATGTTTCCTTACTGTGCTACTTCTTTATGCTGAAAAAGCACAACATGGTCATGTTATATGCAAACAGCATTTTGCCAGTGCGAAATTAACCTGCCACCTATTTCCATATTTTAGTGGCGTAACGCATGGGTGGGCGCTTTAGAAAGATAAAAAGCTAAGAGGCTGCTGGAATATATCTCCGTGTTCTGCATATAGGTTCAAAGTCTATTTCACAATATACATATACCTCGGTGCCTTTTCTATGGTTCAATGCACTATGTCAATTTAATATCATATTAGCAAGAAAATCCTTTTTGAGGTCATTATGCGGACAGCGGCAGTCTCCTGAATCTATTTAAGACAAATAGAGGATCTGTTCATTCAGCAGTGCTAGTTTTCAGTTTAAGCCTAACCCCATAAAAAAATGTAAGTATTGTCATTATTATAATTATCCAATTTCATATTGTTATTATTATGACTGGTACACAATGTTAGCAGGCAACTAAGTTTTGTAATTTGCTGTAATGTCTATTTCATTGAGGTTTTGTTCTATGTCTAACCTAACTCACTTAACAACAATCAGCAAAGCAGTAGTTATAGTATATAGCTTGGCAATACAGCTATCGCTGTTTCCATGTGTTATTTGGGGGGCTTTTGGAAGGATTTGGGAAGGCAATGGGCGTACGACCTTGCAAAAAATGAACAATGCCCTATCAAAGCCGAAAAGAAAAAAGATCACTCTGGTTTTAAATAATTGCAGGCTGTTAAACAGGGAAACCTAGCATATCATACCAGTAATGGAAATAAATCCCATTGTATTTGCATTTTAATTTTCCACATAAACAATAGGCCTATGGTGTGCTGTGTTTCCAGAAGGGGGGAAAAAATCACCAGCCTGAATTTAATTAGAAATGAAAAGTTTATAGGTGCCTTTTTAATACGATTAATGCACAGTTAACATTTATCACATACATATGCTGGATCCTGCTCAAATTGCCCTTTCTTAAGCAGCCACAGTGCATGAAATGAATTTTTTCTTCACTTTTTTTGTGCGTATGTGTGTGTGTGTGTGCTTGTCTCTTGTGAGGCAGTTCGCGCTCTCTAAACATCTCATTAAAATGTTATGCTGATGCCAGTGTAACGGAACAGTGACCCCTAGTTACAGTGCAAAGTTCATTAATGCTCTGCACAGATGGGTGGGATTTGCACCTGACTCCTTACTCTCCTCCCCTCTGTGCCAACAGCACTGTAACATAGGAGAGCAAAATCGCATTGTGAATATATATATATATGACATAGAAAGGGTATTATATTTATCAAATGTTAAATGAAACTTCTATTTGCACTTCTACTAACCGGTCATTTAAATATTAGCTCTGTCTCGTCCACATGACCTCCTCTACAAGGTTCAATTACTAACTGGTGCTTGCGTAGTAACAAAGAAATCAGCTGTAATTCAAGGCCCCAGGCACAGGACACTATGTAGGTAACACACCTGGTGTTAGTGTCCATAGAGGGACGTTATTCTGCTTGACAGACAAACTTCCTTTATATAATTACAGTCTAATCATTTGAATATTTTGTATAGATTTAAGTCATTGACTAGATTAAGTGGTGGATGACTTATTGATGGAGAATTAGTCTCATGGGGAATACTGCACTATTGTATCAAGTCTCTATTAGTGTTTGCAACCAAAGTCTATTAAAATTGACCTGAAGACGGTGCTGTTTTGGATGATTCAATACAATAATGAGGCACATTTAGCTGGAATTTCGTGCATTATCTGTGTATGGTCTCTGTATAGTCATTGGAATCCACCCTTTCCTGTGCACAAAGCCATTGTATCATTTCAGTATTGAACTATTTTGCTGTCCATTTCCCAGTGGCAGTGGATCTGGTTACCAGGTTATTGATTGGTTTTCATACAAACAGATGGGTCTGTGCTGGTCTCTGATCTAAATCTGATTCTCTATGGGCCGATTGTTGCAGCAGGGAGATAGGATTGCACAGAAGACCACCCTCAATGAACTATGCTGCTATGAATGGACATTAATAAATGGACTTAGGTTGCGGATTGTAAAAGGAATTGAGAGTTTACCTGGCACTTTTATGGATTTGTAGCACTTCATATTTCAGCTTTATGAAGTCTTCATCTATAGGCTTCCTATGACATTTATGCACTGGTAACCTAAATGCATGTTTGCATATCTTTAATCTGATATGTGTATCATTCGGAGACAAACTGCAGGATGGATAACCCACATTACTGTGCAATATCCATATAAGGTCTAAGCCTACTTCTATTATATGGACTTATCAAAACATGGATATGTAAATTCAGAATCTGCTAACAACTTGGAATAGAAATATATATTAAATGATTCACCTGGTAGTAACAAGGCCATAGTACAATCCATGTTCCACCTCATGTTACATACACTAACTGAGGCTGAGAGTGTATTTATTGGTTAATTTACTGAAGGCACACACGGATCTGAATTATAACATTAGGCTTGGAATGTTTACTTCCAACCAGACCCCCAAACTATCAGTTTAAAAGTGTTCGATCATCCTGATTGGGCAGGAGCAGACACAGATATGCCAAGATAGAGTAGAATTAAACTTCACACCGTCACTGCATAGACCGCATATATGACTGCTAATGGCCTACTGAACTTCACTAGCTCGTACAAGTAATGGAGTAGAACATTTTTCCACCAGGCTTCAGGCAGGAAATACTCATTGTAGTAATGATCCTGCATCCAGCTACAGCCACAAATTCACTATGAGTGGCTAATGCTGCATACGTTCCCATATATTACCCTTATATTGTAAACATGCCGCAAACTTGCTGCAGTAACAAATACCACTTACCGTATAAACTCGAGTATAAGTCGACCGAATATAAGCCGAGGCATCTAATTTTACAACAAAAAAACTGGGAAACTTATTGACTCAAGCGGGACCCTCACTCGAGTATAAGCCGAGGGGGGCTTTTTCAGCATAAAAAATGGTCTGAAAAAGTAGGCTTATACTCGAGTATATATGGTACTTGCGCTTGGCTTTATGGTAAATGCTGCCAAATCTCCCATAATGAAGTAGTATGCATTAAATTCCAAAGTATCATGTTACTTACGTTAATATCTATCCAGCTAGCAGTACAACATGATCAGTAGCTTACAAAAGCAACAGTCAAAAATGTCACAGAGACACCTGTGGTCTCATTCAGATTTACAAAAATATGCAAAAGCAGGGAGCAAACTCAGGGAAACCACACTGTGATACACGGGATGCAAATGCAATGGATGTTTGGAGAATATTGCCTGCAGCACACAAACACTGGGCAGCTTTATTTTAACACTATGTTAACACTATGTTTTAGAGTTAAGCTAAGACACACACACCCTCTCAACTCTACAACTATTTGCACAGTTTACGTTTGTCCTCACTGCAGTCACATTCAGTTACATTTACTTTGACTTTTTAATATGGTCCTAAATGTAAAGAAAGTTTCTTAGATATAAAGTAACGTTCACCGATGAGTACTGGGGAGGCAAAAGCTATATTCACAATCTAATAAACCCTAGTGAATGTTGAACATTTACCCAGTGGTGTAATTTGCACTAATACCAGTAGGTTTCGTGTTATGCAGTGCCCCGATTTTCCCATTGTTTTCTCATTTCATTACACAATTCCTAATATATATATGGAATAAATCCTAAAACTATTTTATCACACTTGGCCCTTTAAGAAAGAGAAGGTGATTTTAACTGAACATGGATGTACTCATCTTCCGCCAAACAAAATATATACAGCTTGAATAAAATAGTATGAAAAAAGGCTGTCATGGCCAAATAGATACAATTGTATATACGGTATATATATATAAGTCAAGGTACATACAGGGAATATGGTACATAACTGGAATATTCAAAATATAAGTCCATCAGTAACTGCCTCCAACAGATTTATAATTTACCAAGCTATATTGGTCGATTTAAAAAAAACATAACAAACTCATGAAGAAAGTACACCTAAATCATAAAGAAAAAAGATAGAAAAGAAGATATAAGAAGACAAACATCAGTTTTTGGGAAAAAGTAAAAAACGAAAGTTAAACTGAATGATTGAACTTGTCTTCTAATTCAAGTTCAAAAGGAATATGCCACACTGGAGGCAAAAGTTACTATGCCATTAAACACTGGTTTTATGTAAATTAAAATATGTAGAAAATGTGTAAAAAAAAATCAATTCCTCCAACAAACAGAATGCAGTAATTAATCTTTGTGACGGCAATACATTTATCACTAAATATTGTTCTTCGGTCAAAGCTGACACTAATGTATATTTTATAATAATTCATTTTTGATCGCCAAATTAATATTGAAATGAAAAGTTGAAATACTACCAGAAGTCTGTGCTACAGTTTACAGCTTGAAAATCATTTAGAAGAAGAAGTCAAAACTTTATAGCCGTGGCAATTTGTTCAATTATTTCACATTTTCTATTTCCTGTTAAATATAAAAATTGCTAAACCATGCATCAACACAGCGCATTTACTCCAAAACATGTTTCTAAATGTCTGTCCTCTCCAATTATCATATAACATTAAACACTGTAAAAAAAAAAAGTTACAATTATGCAGCAATCCGCTTAAACAACTTTGGTGGTAAATTTGTCCGCAACGTACTTCGCTACTAGTGAACACAAACATGAGATCAAAGTACGTTTGTTCTCATTTACTTTTTATATTCTCCAAATTTTTAGAAACAGTCTCTACAGTCTCTTGAGTCCTGTTGGAGAAAGTGCGCTATATAAATTAAACTTACTAAACTTAGTTACAGTAGGTAGAGTCACCTACCGCCTCGGAACACAAGTCTTAAGACAAGTTGTGCATAGTTAAAGATACTTATCTGGATAATTCTTTATTTCCAGAGTCTATATAATCATTTTAAATCAGCAGGTGTTTTTTTTATTTTTTAGGAAATCAAATGACACAATACATCTAAATCAGGGTGGTGTTGGAAGGGGAGTTGATTGTAAAATTGGGGTGTAATTTTGCTGCGTTACCTTATAGGCCACAATGGCTGCAAAGTTTTCAGCACTATTATACAACTACTGACCTCTTTATGATTTACTACAGGGCAATGCGCACATACTTCACAACAAAAATAAAGCGGACACTATTATACTACACTATTATACGATACCAGAAAATATACAGATTTATATACTCTTCAGTCACCAAATAAGTTTATCGTCGAGTAAGCTTTCAAATTTGGAAGGAGCAATAATGTAACACTTAGGTCAACAAGAGTTTAAAACCTAATCTCTCTAAATTATACAATAAACCACAAAAAGGTGCCTGTTAACTGTAATCTAACAATTACAGCCCCAAGTATACAATGCTAAAATATTTAGCCAGTTTAACATTGGCTGAGTAGGGTTATGGTCCAAAAATATATAGGTTTGCTCATGACAGATTGTCTAAGCAATGAAAATGTATCTCGGGTTGAACCAATGTGATCTTCATTGTGTGGCGATCAATTTCACACAATCTTTGTGTGTTGCTCTGCCTTGTGGTATATATGAATGCCAACTAGCTTTTTTTTCTCTATGCCAAACTGAAACAGGATAAAAAAATGAATATGGGAAATTTATAGGAAGGTGTATAATTAGTCTATCAGTATTATGTTACTATGTTCCTATCTTAATAACCATTTTAATACAGATGGCACACACAGGGATCATTTCGTCAAGTAGCCCAGCAGTATATTACAGTGCATGTGTGTCTCAGGGATTCTGTGTGAGCCAAGCTACATTCCAGCAGTTAATTTTACCTGCTGCTTGCAAGATGACTTGGGATAATTCCATGTCATTTGTGAAATATTAAAAACATTTACGTAGGATGCCAGAAAGATTGCAACAGATAATATCTAAATTGCATTTTCTACTGTGTTTGTGCATCACATTTGTAATTATGTAATCTTTTCTTATTTATCATTTGCAAAAAATAATAACATGTCCCAGATATTAGGAGTGGGTAGTAGGACAAATCATTTATGTACACTACCATTGTCTCACTATAAAAAAGAGTGTGCATGCACACACACACACACATACACACACACACACACACACACACACACACACACACGTGCATGTTCATGCACACACACACGCACACACACACACACACACACACACACACACATAATGCTAATTATTGTTGCTATTTGGAGGTTTTGTTATCCACACAAACAATATTTTCTTTCCCATAGTTATTATGAGGAGCACTGCTATAGAATGTAATGTGATGGGAGCAGTTATGAAAGTTAAAACCCATTTTTAAACATAGTTTAAAATATTTAAGGTAAGGTACATATATATGATTAAAGTGTCAATATAAGGATACATTAATGCATCTATATGTTATGAATCCCAGATGTTTCATTTCAAAACATTTCTGCTTTATATTTGAGAGGCAATTTATAACTTAGAGAGTTGTATACCGCTATATTATTGTATTGTTTAAACGATGCGGACTTTCTAACAGAACAACAGCACAACAATGGGATTTACTCAGGTGTAATCCTATAATACCAGCAATCATTGAGTCAGCACTGACTGTTTTCCCTGTAAAAATGGTTTGGTTACATGTTGAATCCCCTATAATCCTGGACCATTTTACAAGTGTGAGAAGCGTTTGCATTTGTTAAAGTCTGTTTGGTTAAGATAAATAAACATTGGTATTTTAATGGTTCAGTAGCTAGGCTCTTGTGATTGTCTGTAAATTTGGGAGCTGTTAAATTCTTAATTACTGAGAACACTAAAATGACTGAAAACATTAGATGTAATACTCATAAACAAAAGTAAGGCAGCAAATGACATTTTACACCAGTGGTACCAAGAGGCAAAGTGAAAACTCCCCCCCTCACAAACCCAGCATTATAAACTTGGTAGCAGCGAACAGTAATTGACACTAGTAATAATGCTACAACAAGTACTTCAGGTCATACATAATGATAAACATGGGGTACTGGGAACCCGTGCTATGCTGTTCATCAGGAATTGTACATAGAGGAAGGGACTAGTGATATAGAGATAGATAGATAGATAGATAGATAGATAGATAGATAGATAGATAGATAGATAGTAAACTTTAGTGTCTTACCTGTTTATGGAGGACACGCTCGGGACGGTGTCATTGTCACAGATACCCTCAGCAAGCAGTCTGTCCCGGATCTCCCACGCAAACATGGTGGGATTTTGTCGCTTGTATTCTGCGATTTTATCAACCACTTTCGGGGTGGCTACTTTAGGCTTCGATCCACCAATTACTCCCGGCTTGATGCTGCCTGTCTCATAGTACCTGCATGGAGGGACACAGCCCCGGTGAGACCCCGAACCGTACATGCTTCTGTGTCATATACACTCAACTGACTCGAGAGCGATTCGCTCCCTCCTACTAATTAAACGCGGAGTTCGTTGCGAATCTACTCAAGACGTGCTTTTATGTATCGGCGCTTGAATTCTTGTTTATCTGTATATGTGAATGCACTGTGTGTGTGTGTGTGTGTGTGTGTGTGTGTGTGTGTGTGTGTGTGTGTGTGTGTGTGTGTGTATATACACACACACTTGATCATTAATTGAACACCGATTATGTCAAAATATAATTTAAATTGATTAAAAAAATTATAAATTAATAATAAAAAAAAAAAGAATATCGAACTTTGTTCATTAAGATCCCTATATAGAAATCTTTGTAAAAAAAAAATCGCGAACTTTAAGGAAGGAAACAGAATGGCTAATTATTTAAATATTATTATTTCCAATTATTTTTTGTCATTCAAATGTATTTTCCTGTCACAAATAATGTGTACAAACAAATAATAATGACACTAATGTTCATGTACTCTTTAGAAATAGATGTGTATGTCTGAACCCAAGTACTAATCAATATATAATTGTTAATAAAGCCTTGTAATGTCATTTTAATCAGTTCTGTGTATTAAATAACAAATTTGCGGTAGATATATGTAAAACACAGCAATTATACTCCCATCAGGTTATTAATAAGGTGTGCATTCATTACGCATTAGCTTGTGACCGCTAACATGATCTAGTGTCACCCATATAATGCACAGAACATGTAACAGCGCCCAATCCCAGCTGCCATCCACAGGGGCCTTATTCTACACCACATTTACATCATTACAATGGACTGACATATATCTATATATCTATATATATATATATATATATATATCTGTATATATATATGTATATATATATATATATATATATATATATATATATATATATATATATATATATATATATATATATATATATATATATATATATATAGATATATAATATAGATATATAGATTACATACATCCATAGATATAATATATAAATAAATGTATGTGTCTCCTGCTGGGTGCTGATGGAGATGTACTTGGTAGGGTGTTTCTGCCTGGACATTATACAAGGCATATACGTCAGATGTCCTTACCTGCCCAGGATCTTGCTTACGCAACCATGGCTGACCCTCAACTGCCTGGATATATCACAGGGTCTCACGCCCTGATGGGCCAGCTCCACTATCCTCTGCCTCACCACATCAGGTAGAGGTCTGCCATTGACAAATACCCCCCCGAGCTGGTTCACACCCCCATGCCCTGCTGAGGAAGAGAGAATGAGAAAGAGATACAGAAAGGGAGAAAAACGAAAGAAACATCATTAGATAGACAGTAGAGGTGTGGGGAGAGCATCATGTCGTAAAACAGAAGGATGAAATGAATCACACACACTATATATATATATATATATATATATATATATATATATATATATATATATATACACACACACACACATACATACATACATGCATAATACATAAATATATACATATACTACACACACACACACACATACACATTGGGAGTCTTTTTTTATTTTTTTTTAAACTGACTCCGTCAATATAATGGAAATCACTGTGATTTTTATCTGTTCCAATCCCCTTACAGGGCAGCAGCAGGTAGTAGTAACAATCTGTCACTTTGTGCATTGGCCATCGATGCTGCAATGTCCTGCTAAATGCTCTGATTCCTGTATGACGTTTGTCTCTGATCTTATTGTGTGATATTTGCCTGTGATGTGTTAGGGATAACTGCACCTAGGAGCTCCATCCTTGCTCCTAGCAATGTACAGATCCTGAGAACACACGTGCTGGCTTCTCCGAGTGACCAATACGGGTCACCAATAAAGGGTCTTCGGGTTTGGAATAATGGATATTGTGCCTACCAGTTTAACACAAATATAGGAAGATGGCACAACAACACGTGACCAGCAGGGTGGCAATCAGCATTAATAGCGCCAGGCATGCGCTGTGCTCATCTCATTTAATCATACAATTGCTTTTTAGGCAATAGAGAAAGTGCTGCCATATTCACATTCTTGTAAATAATGTGTACGGATATACAGGGTAACATCTCACTTCCAACACTGCATTACAGGCTGTGTGATTCCCTATTACAGCTTCAATTTGCAGCAAAAGTACCAATGTCAGTGTTCAAGTGTGTATGAAAGTATGTTTGTATGCATGTATGTGTTTATTATGTATATATATATATATATATCTTTATTTGTGTGTGTTTGTATTTTAAACATGCAGTATATATATATATATATATATATATATATATATATAATATATATATATGTACTTGTATTTCTGGTTGCAGTTTTTTATGTTTTATTAAATGAAGATTCCGGAAATCTTTCCAGTTCCCTGAAGAATGATGTATTTATATTGGTGAGTTTATCCCCTCTGCTACTGACAGTGACTTATCGACTCTGAACTTCAGGAAACTCTCATTGCCCTTAAATCGATCCGAGATTGTGCGCAAATACAGTTTTCCCAAAGATCGCCTTCCTCAGAGTGACACCCCCCATGCCCTACTAGCAATGACTGGGCACTATTCTGTAGGTGTAAATGTCTGACTCTATGTATGTGTGAGATTGCCCTGGCCATGCTAGTGATATTCTCTCACTGTGTATCCGGCTGCTTACCTACACGATAGCTATACAGTTACAGGCCAGCAATTTTCTCAGCACCTCTGTGATAAATAATGCAACATACCTCTGATAACTCCTATTACATATTATTAAAAGGAAACAGATGCAAAAAAGATTAAAAATTAATAATTTAAATATTGGATACAATTGCTCCTTTGTCTTCTTGAATAAAATGTGAGCTTGTTCTATTTGTGTGTATATGAATGTGTGTGTGTGTGTGTGTGTGTGTGTGTGTGTGTGTATATATATATATATATATATATATATATATATATATATATATATATATATATATATTCCACGATATTAAAAAAAATCTTTATTTTGATCCTATATTGTGTTTTCTACTTTAAAGCACATCTCGTGATCCAATGTGTTAATTCGCAACAACGTGAGCTGCACAGGTGTGTAACTGCACAATTAAATTACCATTGTGTAGCTTGTTATTTTCTTTTTGCCATTAAATGAAACAAGGCATGAAATACATAGAGGAGCTGCCGGAAAAAAAATAATAACTATTCCATTTGGCATAATTCACTTTGGGGAAGTAATAAAGTGAAAATAACGCCACCTTTACTTATGCGATGTACACATTTGTAAAATAATAGAATAATGGGCATAATATTTCATTTCCCAATCACCCAGCCGGTATTAGCATTGCCAATATTTCATCCTGCATTTTACCTTATGAGGGTCATCTAAATTAGCCAGTAAAGTTTTATTCTTATATACTATATAGGAAAGCACTTTTTTCGTGGCATGGGGTATATTTTGATGTATGTATGTATGTATGTATGTATGTATGTATGTATGGGCGCGTGTATATATATATATATATATATATATATATATATATATATATATATATATATATATATATTTACACACACACACACACACACACACACACATATATATATATATATATACACACATATACATCAATTATCTCAATATATTGAATCTCTGTTGCTAGTTATCAAGCTAATATTCTATATTTTGCCATATACATTTTTATTTCCTGAAACATTTAAATACATTTTGTGTGAGTGTAAGGGCTGCTATTACTATGCAATAAATCCACGTTGCTGATGTTTTATATCAAATGAAACATCTTAGTACAGCTGCCTAAATATTCCTATTATACATTATAACCCAGTGCTAGAACAAGTGTCGGTGTAATCATTCTAGAACGCAATGACATGAATTGAAATCGGGCAGTGTGTTGGGTCCTAGTGTCTGTGTGGGCTATGGGTGCACATGGGGTGCTCTGTACTCCAGAGAATGGGGTATGTGGGTGGCTGAGGGGTGGGGGGGGAGGTTGGGTGCGTGTATGCAGCATGCTATGGAATGAAAAGGAGCCGGGCTCCGGTACTCACGGTGCATAGCCGAGAAGGGGTCTGCCTTGCAATGCATATCCATAGGGAGGCAAATGAAAGGGAGGAATTCGGCTGTAGTCGCCGTTTCGCCTCTGGACTGAACTTCAAGACTTAAAGAAAATAAGCTGCACTTGTTTGCAAGCTCCCCCACTCCCCCCTCTGCTGAAGGCTGGGAGCAGGAACCAAGGGTCGGTGACAGTGTGGGTGGCAAGCCGCAGAGAGGATGGAGCTGGCCGCAGGAGCTGATGAATCAACTGTTGGTAGAGTCCTTCAGATTCCCTGGGAAACAGAGCAAATCTCAGGGCTGCAAGTTCTTCTCATGGCTGATGCTGCTGCTGGCGGCGCTGGGAGAGGCTCACTCACTGGACCAGTGTTGCAGGGAAGGAAGGTTACCAGACACTTGTGAGCTGCAGATGATGGAAGCTGGGTGCAGTGAAGTAAGAGTTTGCTCTCCTCCAAGTCTTTGGCTAAGAGTTTGCTGAGTTCAAAGCAAAGTTAAACAGGAGTAAAAAAAAAAAAAAAAGCCAATGGAAAAAAAAAAAAAACAGAAAAAAATCCAGTGGTGTGTATAAAATTTCTGGGGGTAGAACAACCTCTCTAAAATGGAGACACTGGCAGAAGTTGTCACTTTAAGGTGGGATGTGTGTGCTAGGAGGTTTGGCTGAAGAATGGAGCCTCCTCTCCCTGTGTGTGTCTCTCTAAAAGCTGCAAAGCCCCCTCCAGATCCCCCCCCCCCCCCTTACACATACACACTCTCACACACTGCCCTCCCCCTTGTAGCTGGGAGATGGATGACTTGTCAGACAAAGGGAATAGATTCCACCAGTCGGTGATTCGCCAGCGCAAATACGCTGGAGCTGTAGTGAGGAGGTCCCTGGCATTACCCTGTCACTCCAAGCAGGGCAAGGAGGGTGCAGGCAGGGGGGTGGGGGAGAGTGGGCACAGAACAAGGAGTGTGAGAGAGAGAGTTTAGCATTAAACTACACAGAAAAGAAAACTAGCAGATAAGATAACCCCCAGATAAGAGGAAAGCGAGGAGCTGACAAATGGATATTCATGTACCACCCGGGCTATTTACTTAACACTGATAATATAGTTTCTATTGCTTAACACTTTCATTTACTGTCTCCGATAACATTACAATGACAAAAGGTTTCCTTCTATTGAACGGCTTTTGCTCAAATATATAATGTCCGGAATAGCTATAAAATACAGATATATATTTTTTTGTTCAAGCTCATTGCAAAAAAGCTTATTATGTATTCCCTGACCTGGATGTGATATAGATTTATCATTATTGCGCTGGGATCAATAACACAGGCACACAAGAAGAGAAAATGTCTATGTCTTCCAGTAAGCCCAGGCAGAGTCACTGGTGATGCCAACTGCAAAGTTCTGCAGAGTTTCACAGGTGTGGCGCTGGTCATCGCTGGTCATCGCCAGGGACGGGGCTGATCGTAGCTGATCGGCCATTCCAACGGCAGAGATATATAGACAGACATATGTGTGTATTCTGTACATACATACACTGTATCTATATAGACATACTGTATCTCATGATACGGGACTTTGTACTTTTACTATATACATTTTAAAATAGTTTTATATATTACTGATTTACAAAATGAATGTATGTTTTGCTATGGGCAAATAACTTTTACCTTCCTATATTATTTATAAATATGCTAATATATATATATATATATATATATATATATATATATATATATATATATATACACATACGTATACACACACACACACACACACACACATAGATCTATCTATCTATCTATCTATCTATCTATCTATCTATCTATCTATCTATCATCTATCTATCTATCTAGATAGATAGATAGATAGATAGATAGATAGATAGATAAATTGGTGTTTTCTGACTAAAGATCTGCTTGTATTCTTATTACAGGCGCAGTATAATTTACAGCGGAGTGACCTGCAGCAGAGATCTATATCCCCCACCCTATAGTCGTTTTCTAATGAAACATTATTACATGTCCAGTTCTCTTCAGACAACGTACTTATTAGTCATTTGAAGGCCCATACAGAGCCAGTGGTGCATGTTGCTTGTCCACACTAAACTCTCCTTTGAGCAGTCACCCCTATCATGCAGACTCCCCTCTCTCCAAGCTGAGATCACCATACTGATACCATACACATCTGATATGTTTCTCCCTGAGTATGTTTTTCCTCCTCCTGTTGATATACTGTATATCATTCTTGGCCTTGTTCAGTCTCCAGTAAATAGATTTAAGTGGCTAGCAAGTGGTTTAAATGCCAGCTTGAGTTAAGACGAGTGTGACCAACCTGCGCAGCCTTATCTGATGGTTCATCAGTATCATCTCTAGATGGCGCTCTCTGGTCTAGTTTTAAAAAAAGAAAAAAGTTTTTGAGCACCTTCCAGAGCCAGCAGCCTGAGAAACTACACATGTAAGAATGAGGCAAAAATGCTAGTAGGTATATACCTCGCTAGTAGTCTCATGGTTGCTCTTTTATGTGTTATTCAAATCTCGATTTATGATTTGTAGATTTCAGCATCACCAAGTATTTTTGTGTTCGGGCGATTTTCCTTCAAAAATATAATTATTGCTCTCTTCCCCTTTGTCACTAGTTACTTGCTATAATATGCATTTGCTTCAGTATATCTCCGTGTAATGCAGCTTGCATAATCCTAACTTTCGGTATATTAATTAATCTGTGTGTGTGTGTGTGTGTGTGTGTGTGTGTATATACACACACACACACACACACACACACACACACACACACACACACACACACACACACCACACACACATACATATTGACAGCAATCACATTTATCATATAGGAAATTCATCAGTGAGTTCTTAGGTATTTACATTTGGATGTATACACAAACTTTTGCCCTCATTTGCAGGGAGGTTCCCCGTCCTTATAGTCAGGCTTTACAACATAATACCTATTTATGGTATGTTAAAAGTAAACACATTATACAGAAAAGAGATCCTCGTTTATGGTAAATGTGGGATTTTTCACACAGATTCAGACCTTTGCCTGAAAGATCTTTCAAAGCGGCCTTAATTCAGGCTTACACATTCTTGGAGACTTCTAAAAATAAAGTGCAAGCTTTGGGTCCACATCAGGCATGTTTATTCCAAATATCTCCAGCTCATTCACAAAACACCACCAGTCAGTATCACACATTGGAAGCCTAATAATATCTGTATTGGGTAAGTACCGGTGGAAACTTTCATCTTATGACTGATTTTTGTTGTACTTTAAATTCGTTTCCTTGTTTTCTAGCAAGGGATGTTTGGTTTTTTTAGTTTTTAACATCAAACTTTAAATAATTAATCTCTCTCTCTCTCTCTCTCTCTCTCTCTCTCTCTCTCTCTCTCTCTCTCTCTCTCTCTCTCTCTCTCTCTCTCTCTCTCTCTCTCTCTCTCTCTCACTTTTCAGTCACTTGTTTCCAAAAAATTTACACTTCAAAAAGGTTCCCCGCCTCACTGCGGAAATTTAAAGTAGAAAAAGAAAATAAACTTTTCTCTCTCCCAGCGAATCCAAGATACTGATCTCACGATTCGCTTCATTAGGTTCCTTCTGCCATCAATCCAATAAATTATATCTGTTGATTCCAATAAGAATCATGGGTTTTGTTTTTAAGGTTTTTTTTTTT